>NC_139513.1:155760180-156238720 GCF_947247035.1 Vipera ursinii | reverse complement strand
GTTTAATGAGGTTTATTACAACATACAGTTTCCTTGAGGAAATACTAGTTAAAGTAGATTTATTAATCATTACAAATGTTTTTTGTTCTTCTTACAGCATACTGTGTATCCCGATTGGCCTATAGATTCTATTCTCATAAGATGTATATAGAATCTAACTCATAATGGGGCAATTCTGTGGATGGCTAGTCAAAAAGGCCAAATGTACAGACCTGCCCCCAGAAAAGGTAATTTAAGTATCCTTATAGTCTGAATGAAGGCTATAGCATGAAATGAGAGTGGTGTGTTGGGCACAGGAACTACCTTATGAAATAAGACTGTTGATTTGTATTTTTGAGACAGGCTCTAATTTTATATCTTAACCCTACTATTTTACTAAAGAAATGAATCCTAGGTTTTCAACTTAGTGAAGGGTTTTAGGAAATCACTCTTTTCTAGGCAGAACCTGTGGATGCTTACTTAAAATGTAAGTCATATTGCTGTCCCCGCATATACCAAAACAAATTCGAATGAATTTATTTAGAGAATTTTTAATTTTATCTTAAATATATAACTCTATATTTATATGGCTAACAAGATGTTTTAACTATTTTTACTGTTAAAACTGTTAAGTGAATAATCACGGTCGCTAAGCAAATCCAGCTTTCTCAAGTGATTTTGCTTGTTGGAAGCTGACTGAGAAAGTTACAAATTGCAGTCACGTGACCACAACTGCAACTGTTGTAAATATGAGTCCAATGCCAAGCAGCAGAATTGTGATCATGTGATTGTGGGGGTGGAGCAGCAGTTGTAATGTTGAGGACCCACCACCCCTCACTTTTTGTGAGGCTGTTGTAACTTCAAACCATTGTTAAACGAATGATCGTAAGTTGAGGGCTACCTGTACTGAGAAAAATGCTTCTAGGAGGCCTCTGATTATTTTCCAGTCATAATCAGTTTGGTTAACCATATCCCTCTTCAATACACTGTCCATTACTTTCCTGGATAATTTTCTTGATTTCATTTCCCTGGACTAATTTCATGGGTCTGCCATTGCATTATATCTATATCTAGTCATTCCCTTCACTCTTGTATTTGGATTCGTTCGCTTGCCTGGAATTCAGTGATTTAACTAATACGGTAATATCCAAAGATCTTTTGGCCAAGACGGAAACTCTGACATAGTTGCTTAAAGTCTAATCACCATAAAGAGCTTGAAATTCCTTAGGGCTTATTAATTATTGTTTTTAGTATGGCTAAATGATTTTTATTACGTTTTTAGTTTTGTTTTATTGTGATTTTATGTTAACTGTGTGCACTGCTCAGAATCATGCATGTGAGATGGTCAGTTATGTAAATTTACCAAGTAAATACATAAAAATTGGCATAGCTACCTCTGCCTGACATCCCAATCCCATTTCCCTACATGGCTTAGGCCCGGGATACTTGCAGGACCATCTGCTGCCGGGAACGACTTCCCATTGCCCAGTGCGCTCACACAGAGAAGGCCTCCTCAGGGTACCGTCGGCTAGACAATGTCAGCTGGCGACCCCCCAGGGGGAAGGCCTTCTCTGTGGAAGCGCCAGCCCTATGGAACCAGCTCCCCCCTAAGCTTCGGATGGCCCCAGATCTACAGTCCTTTTGCCGCGGCCTCAAAACACTCCTTTTCCACCTGGCTGACCTGGACTGACAGGGATTTTAATTATGTTTTTAATTTTTAACTGTAATTTTTAACTTATTTTAATTTTAATTTTAATTTATTCTACAGGGGCCATTACTTTAATTTTCTTTTAACTTCTGTATTATTGTATGTTATTGTTAGCCGCCCTGAGTCCTTCGGGAGATAGGGCGGCATATAAGTCCCAATAATAAATAAATAAATTAAATTTCATTGAGCACTGAATTCCTAGAGCAGCTTAGCAATTTAAACAAAGGCTTATAATTCACAGTTGTTTGATATGCGGGGAGCTTCTAATGTTCTGGGCAGCTGGAGGAGTCTCTCTTTGCCACCCTGAATGTTTGTCTTTCTCTTTCCAGCTACATAACTGCTTTAAGCTGCAAGTAGAAAACTACAGGAAGCTGGACTTACTAGAGGAGGGTCTTCAAACTGTGGTCCTATGGTTGGTTTCTCATCACAGCAAGATCACAGAACAGGTGGTGGAGCCTGTCTGTTCCTGGGTCAAAGTCAAGATGGATGCCAGTAAAAATGGGGCTGATAATTTGAGGCTGAAGTAAGAAATGATTTAAAGATTAGGTCTCTTATTCAGAACTGGCAATATCGGAATAGTTTATATATATATTTTATTAGGAATTGTTATTTTTTGTTTCCTGCCATCCTAGTAAACTGAAAGTAATGAGGCTGATGTTTCCCTCTCTTGCCATTTAAAGTTTTGTTCTGTGGGAAGAGTCTCTTGTTTTCCTTTTTTAATAATTAAAAATATACTTTATTTATTTTGCACACTTCTGTACCATCCATCTCCCTCAAAAAGAGGGAGATTTTTTATCATTCAAAATTGGCCATGAGCTGTGCACAAAACAAGATTCATTTTGTTTTCAAACCCAGGATAAATCACTATGTTTTGAAAATTCAGCAGACCTTTTTCAAGTCCATCATGTTTTCCTGAAATAAAACTTGGGAATGTTTTGGTGGTTCCAGATTTCAGTCTTATGAAAACTTAGAAGGGATCCTGGAGTGATTTTACAGGTCAGGTAGGGCAAGGCTGATATGTGCTTCCCCTCCTCCTTTCAGCAGCTTCCAGTGTAACATTCCACTAACTTATCAGCCTCCTAATTTTTCCAGCATTTTCCCTCCCTTGTCTCTCCTCAGCTGCTGACTTTCCAACATGGCATATTTCAGACTTCCTTAGCCCCAAGTCTTCTGATATCTCTTCTTCCTTTCTCCTCGTTAGCTCCATGCTGCCACTTTCAATGTCCCAGCATAGTAGAGCTGACTGTCTTGTTCCCATAACTTTCTCACTGCCGTCCTCCCTTCAGTTGCAAATAATATCTGGCTCCCTCACCCTCTTTCCCCCCCCACAAAAAGCATTTCTGCCACAAATAACAGCTTTTTGAGTGTCAAAGAAATACCTTTGTTTTGTTCTACGTATGAACCCAATACATTCAAAATATATGTGCACAGTCCATCTGATACTAATATTCCATGTTTGGGATGTTTTGCATTTTTAGAATGAGTCATTCTCCCTTCAGGGCCTATCCAGCAAAAAGAAGCCGCCTATTCATGGAAATGCCATAGGACTGAGGAAGTTATACTTGAAAGGTCCCAGATTCCAGTGTCCTTCAGCACTGGCCATTTCAGTTGAGGCAAATGCGAGCTGGCAAGATAAATTTGGAAAGAGTGCTATTTGGTGCCTTAACTAGCCAGATATTTTTATGGTGGATTGCTATTTAATAAGGCTACTTAAGAGTAGACCATTCTTTCTATTTGTTGTGGGTAGAGAGCCATGCAAATAAATTCATGTTTGGTGGAAGAAGATCCCTTCCCAGTACTTTTTAACAATGGAGTGTTCAGAACTGATTGCCTTTTGCATCAAAAAGAGCAAGAAGTGGGAACATGGGACAGGTGGTTTAATGCAGTGTCAAATGCCTCCTTGCAATTGATTCCCAAGACTTTCACCACTTTTTTTTTCTTGCCTTTTCCATTTCTCTTCCAGAATTCCCTTACTTCTCCAACATTTGCTTATCATGTCTTTTCATTACTTTTTTGCCTTCTAACCATCTAGTCTTCCCAAGTTTTCTTCTTCCTGTGATTTCTTATACGTTTTTTTTCTGTAGCCACGCAGAATCATTAAAGTCAGGCAACCTCAAAATTGGATAAATAAATATTGCCTTTCCGGAATCCACACATGCTTATTGACCTGGTCACAGAGTGAAGCTTTTCTTTTGTTTTCAAAAATTAAACAAGGGAAAATTGCAGCTTTAATTATTAGTACCCTAGGAGTATGACATTAGGATTATTTTGCATGTCATAACCTCTCCTGTGTCTGAATCTGTCCTTTTGAGCATGAAGCAAACTCGGTCTCTGTTCCCTTTTTGAACCTCTAGGCAAGAGTTCAAGAGGGAGTCGTAGTTGCCAACTTCTGGAACATCAGTGTAACCTATAACCCTATGTTTTTCTGAGGGCTTTCCATCCAATTACTAGTGAGATCCAAGTCTACTTGGCTTTTTCAAAGTCTGCCAAGATTGGCTAGAGTCACTGCTATCTTCTGTCACTATAGGGAGGGGACCCTAAACTGAAAGTTTTTATCAGTAGAAAAAGCTGATACTGAAAAGTATCAGTTTTAAAGCACTCTCTTGATGAAGAAAGCTTGTATCTTAAAAAAATAAGTGTTATAAAAAAATCCATAAAACAAACCAAACGGACAAAAAATGTTTTACAGCAGGGGTCTTCAAACGCGGCCCTTTTATGACTTGTGGACTTCAACTTCCAGAATTCCTCAGCCAGGCACGCTGGCTGAGGAATTCTGGGAGTTGAAGTCCACTAGTCATAAAAGGGCCAAGTTTGAAGACCCCTGTTTTACAGTGAAATGAGTATCCCTGTCCATTTATGACATGAGGCCCTCAAAATGTTGCGTGAAGCACAGTGTAACTGTGCAGTTGACAGAAGCTGCATGTCTTTGCTTTTTACACCTTTTTAATTTCTGTTCTTGTTTGGTTTGTATATTCATTATAGGACTCTGAAGGAAGGTCTTGAAGAGTATCACTTAGATGATGAGATCCTTGTGAAAGTCCTGTTGGAGGAACTAAAGACATACAAAACTCTGCGAGTTGACACTGGCCAAGAGCGTTTCAATGTGATCTGTGACCTCCTAGATATATGTTCAGAAGGGAGCCAATGGGTCCATGAAAGAGCTTTTATCCTAGTAGAATTGGCACAGGTGCTGTGTTATCATGATTATAATGAGCAGACAGAATGGTGAGTATTTAGTATGATTTGATGGTAGCTTTATAATTTACCTCAAGTCTTACTTTGGATACCTCTTTATTGAAGTGTTGCTCAGTTTTAAAAACTGCCAGAGCTGCAGTATCTTGTTTCTCCCATCCTGTCATTACTGGAGATGAGTTGGGAGAGAATCAACCTTGCTTGCTAATTAAGGATTGCTGACTGATGCTCCAAAACTGATAAATGTAAGGATCCATTGCCACTTCAAAAATACTAATAATTAGGGTACTGTATGGACCCTTACATATTTTAAGTGCTGCTGTTGCCATACTTTCTGACTAAAGTACTTGAATCTCTAATGAAAAAAGGGAGAAGGATTTTATCAGTTATTTATGTAGGGATTGGATGATTTAGATACAATAATCTACAAGTGATGAGAATGCTGGCTAAGCTAATTAGAAATGAACAAGCAATCTTCTGACCGTATCATTTATGTTTTCTGAGTATATGAGAGCCCAGTTACAAAAAGAATTCTCAGCAATTGTCTGTAATTATGTCTGAAATGATTGTTAAATTTAGGTCTTCTCTCTTGTAGTTCTGCTCTGGACTCTATAAATGAAGCCCTGCAGTTGTTAGAATATGTGCCAAAGAGCCCACAGAATGAGGAACAGCTCCAGGATGATAAGGCCCAGGCTTTACTCTGGCTTTATATCTGCACAATTGAGGACAAAATGCGTGAGGTATGTGACTAAAAGCAAAATAGCACAGAACTAAAAGAGCTAAATACTGATTTGTGTGTATTCTGTACTCCAGAGAGAGGGGGAAAATAGCTAAGAAAGCCGCTGGAAGGAACATAAGCTTATTTAATTGAAAACGAGAATGCAGAAATATTTACTTCACTATATCACTATATAATTTAAGGTTATCCCAAAATATACAAATTCAATATACATTATATAACAGGAAACAGTGATAACCTTTTAGAAGCAGCTACAGTCAGTGATCATTCAGATTTCCCCAGAGAATCAAATTTCCAAATTTTGATTCCCCCCCCCCAGTCATGTGATCACATTTTGGGCGCATGGCAACCAGACTGCATTTATGACTATTTGCAGTGTCCTGCAATCAAATGGCCACAATTTATAACTTTTTGCCAGAAACTGGCATTTACTTTTGGTTTCTGGCAAAAACACCCATTGGCTCAAGGGGTTTGCTTAACAATGTTTGCATTTTGTTTGAACTGTCTCATTTATCGGAACCATGACGCACAGTGTATGTTTAATAACTGCGGCATTCACTGAATATCCTCTGCAAAATTGTTAAAATTGGACAGTGTTACATGGTGACCTGCTTAACGACAAGCATGACTTATGGCCATAATTCTAGGCTCAGTTATGGTCGAGGACTATCAGTATAAGAAATCACAAAGCAAAGAGCCCAGTGAAATTAGAATAGGTCATTTAAAGGCCTGGCAACTTATTTACTGGCTAACTTTCAAACTAGTACAGTTCTCCAAGGATTTCAGCAAAGGTGTTTTACATCATTGCTTAACCTTTCATGATTGGAAATGTTGATTACAGTAACAAGTAGATGCTCCATGCGAGGGGTATACGCGGTCCCCAGAGCTGTTTTCCATCTTCTGTAAACATTGAACTATTTCAATGGAGTGGTCAATGTAAGAACTTGTTTCCATGGTACCAAAATCATATATACTATATAGTAATGGTCTAAATTCTAAAAGTTTGTTAAAGGATGAAAACAATAACTTTGGTGTAGTGCAGGGGTGTCAAACTGCTGGCCGCTGGGCCGGTTTCATCAGACCGAAGCGATGCCCACCCTATTGCCGGCAATGCAAAAAGAGTCTCAATACTTCGTGACTACGTCACGTGACGTGCCAAGTTTGACACCCGTGGTGTAGTGGGTTCAGCTGCTGGCCTAGAAAGCAGGAGGCTGTGAGAACCTATGACAGCTGCCTATCCCAGGTTCTTGGGAAGGACTCGATGTATAAAAATGCCAAATCCAATTTAAACATCTGGCTGACTGTGTGACCAACCATAATAACAATAACCACCATTAAAAGCGGACTAACCACTACATTGTTATTTTGTATTAATTGATGGTAGGAAATGATATGTCTCAAGAGTTCATTCACAGGTGGTTACATGAAATCCCCGCTATCGTATAAAATAATGCATATTGCAGGATGGGCTCAATGAAATCTCTCTCAGATAGTTTTGAAGTTCTCTTATCTAAAATTGTGGCATAAGGGATGGAACAGAGACAGTAAGAACAGTGTCTGGCTTACATACTAAGGATGCTGTTTGCAATACTTGGTTCGTTTAATGTTAGTTCTCCTCTCTCAAACAGAGTATCAAGCAAGAGCAGAGAACCAGAAATACTCAGGGTCAAAAAGACACAGAAGTTCTTCAGAGCTTTGAAACCAATGATCTCGCTTATGAGGATAAATCCCACGATGACAAGTTCCTGTATCTTGGCATTGCATTTAATCTACATGCAGATTCTGGTGAGGATATTTATATTGCTATTGGACTGAATGGAACTGTTAAATTGAAAGAGATATTAGTCTTCTTGGACTACTTTACCAAATATAATTTTTCATTTTAGTTTGAAAACAATGTCATAAAGCAGGGCTGGTCCCAGAACACAGCCTGTTGGGAACCAGGCCATGCAAGATGCGAGCGAGCACCTGGAATCATCCCTTATTGGTTTATTATTTGCTCAAAGTTAAGATAAGACATTATGTTGTAATAGTCTGGCAACCCTTTTTCTTCTTTTTCTTTAGTTCTTTTTTCCCCATTCTCTTATTTCTCTAGTTTGGGTTACTTTTAACTACGGTACTGTAATTATAACAACTTTGCATATCCAGTCAAGATTAAAATCAGTGATGCTTTTTAGAGCACTTCAATATCATTCTGAACCTTTATAACTAAGCAAAATAGTTAATCTTGCTTGGGAATTTTCTATTGGAAACACTTAAATAGCAAACAGGAAGTCTAAATCTAGGCTCCATAAACAAGTTCTTCCAGTTTACACAATATTACAATTGTTTCATTTCTTAATTTCAGTTTTTGCTCTTTGTAGGAGTTCTTTTGCGGGAAAGAATTAAAAACAAATGAGCATAATATAAAAGCATGCAATTTGTAGCAACAATAACAATAAACACAACATTTTTTTTAAAGAAAGGTGTTTGATACTGCAGATTCAGGGCATTTGCCAAGGAACAGCATTCCATGCTATAATTAAGAAGTACATTGCTTCAGCTGTTAACCCTGTTACCTTACACAAGGGTATTAAAGGAGAGTTTGTTACTACCCTAGTGTTTTTATCCATCTGATATCCAGGTTGGAAAACACCCAAAATAATTGAATTTCAAGCTGTGTCCAGTGGACATATATCTTGTTTCCCTGTGTCTTGCAGTTGAGGACATTAGACAAATGTCTTTAGCAGTTCTATGCTGCTCAAGGAACGATTTTACCTGTGCTTTCTCAGATTGCTTAGGATGCAGCAGATGAGCTCCTCAGAAAGATAAAAGTAGGGTTGGGTCTGGCTGTTTGTAGAAATGCACATATTCTGGCACTTAACCTGTCATTACTTGATTAGCAAAAAACAAATATAGTCTTGTAATTGTTCCAAGCTTTCCTCTCCTTAGACTACTTTACCAAAATTTAGGGATAGAATTGTAATAGATATCAGACATGACTCGGTCTCTTTCAAAACAGTTTCTCTTCTGTTGAGATGGGACATGTTTTAATAATAATATACTCTTGAAGGTAGGCTGGGTCCTGTACAGGCTGAAGGCACAATTGAGCTAAAATAATCCTATTAAATTTGCAAACTGTCTTTGCCTAATCCTTTGCTTTCTTTGTAGTGCAATCCAGATGTTTGGATGATGCCCTGGCCTTATGGAAACAGCTCCTATCAAAAGGCAGGACTCCAGCAGTACGGAGCATTGAGCAAACAGCAGCATCCATGCATATCATGGCAGCTTTATACAGAATGATGGGGAAGGTATATTAAATGCTGGACATTCTGTTCTGGGAATTTTGTATAACTTGATTTTGCTTCTTTAGCTTCCTTGATGCTTGCTCTTTTTTTTCCCCTTCCTATTCCAACCCTCTCTTGCCTGTCTGGGATACTTATGTAAAGCCTTGTGCCTCAGGAATTAGAGAAGATGAGAGATGACAACTGTTTATGCACCTCGCAAATGTGATGTATCTTTTCTGCTCTTCTAACTACAAATGTTAACTTTCTTCCCAATCAGATTATAAGAGAAAGAGTGGCCTTCAACTGTTGCTGCTTATAGTAATTCATGTTTGTTCTCAAGCATGTAGTGTTAGCAAGTAGAAAATTTCTAAGCAAGATTAACTATTTTGCTCAGTTACAATAACCAAGTTGGAATGATATTGGATTGAGGTGCTCTAAAAAGAATCACTGATTTTAACCGTGAGTGGATATGAATTGCTAGGTTAGTGAAGGAGTGGAGAATCCCTGGCCTTCCATCATAATCATTGGGGGAAGGACTGGGAGTTATAAATAGGAGAACAGTTGAAGCTCTGCAGGTTTCCCAAATGTATGCATGGTGGAAATGTTAATGCTGGTTGCAAGAACTAAGTCAAAATGTACAAAAGGGTTTGGTGAGGTATATTAATGAAGTACAGGTAGTCCTCATTTAAGCAACTTCAATTGGCTTTGGTGAAATGGCCGCTAAGCAACATGTTTGTTACTCTTCAGCATACGTTGTTGTGAGGCACAGAAATTTGGGCATAAATGCGGGTATTGGTCAGAAAATTATTTTTTTACTATTGTTTATTACCACTCTATTTGTAAACAAGGCAGTTGCGAAACAAGGATTACCTGTAGTTTTATTTGTAGCATCCACCTCTACTTTTTCACCCACTGGCTGTCATAAAAGGATGCTAATTGGCAGTGTGGTATCTCTAAGTAGCTCCTCTTGATCTCCAGGCTTTTTAAAATAAAAATGTCTTGAATTTCTGTAGCATTCCATGAGGTATTTTTTGAGATTGTAGTCTGTCAGTATATTCATTTTTTTTTTAAAAAAACCCACAGTGGGAACATTACCGTATTTTCCAGTGTATAAGACTGAGCATAAAAGACGACCTCCTACATTTCCTGTTAAATTATAGGGTTTGGGCTTTACTCGCCGTATAAGACTAACCCTCTTCCAATGCACACCAAATAAAAATTAAAAAACATCAGATTTGTTTTTAATATGGTAATTTTAATTCAAATGCTTATGACATGCAGGTACTTAGTAGGAAAAGTATCACTTATAAACATAAGGCTGTTTGTTATCAAACATGTAAATATAAAACAGTGCAAGTGGATTAAACTTCGTAATTCACTCTAAAGCTTTCCCTGCGCAGACCAAATGGGAGATCCGCTCCAGGTTTTCCAGCCAGCCTGCCCAGTTCCTGAGTCAAATGTGTCCCTAGAACTTAGCAGCTGCTCTGGCTGCTGCATTCCCCACCTGCCTTTCAAGTTGGGATAGACTGCAGCTGCTCTTCAACTTTAGAAGGAAAAACTCCCAGACCCCAGCCTGTAAAAAATCACAGACTGCAGCTTCTTCTCCAATTGGTCCCGCTTTCCCTGCGCAGACCAAATGGGAGATCCGCTCCAGGTTTTCCAGCCAGCCCTGTCCCTAAAGTTTCAGCATTCGGCATATAAGATGACCCCTGACTTTTGAGAAGATTTTCATGGGTTAAAAAGTCGTCTTATACACCAGAAAATACGGTAGTCATAAAGATTTTAAAGCCCTGTAAAAGTGAGTAGCAGATGCTTAGAATTATGGTTTTCCAATTTCTTGCTACTGTTCCTTTTTCTTGCTCTTCTATAATTTTCAGTGCAGGAACAATAGAAAAAAAGAGCCTTGGTGGAGCAGTGGGCTGATGCCTCCTTAAGTAACACCAGCTGCCTGCAATTAGTGCAGGTTCGCATCCCACCAGGCTCAAGGTTGACTCAGCCTTCCATCCTTCCGAGGTAGGTAAAATGAGGACCCAGATTGTTGGGGGCAATAAGCTGACTTTGTAATAATGCCGCTTGGGGTGTGTGTGAAAGCCCTAACAAGCAGGCATATACATAGAATGAAGGCTACTGCTAAGCTTGTAAGCCGCCCTGAGTCTTTGGAGAAGGGCGGGATATAAATGTAATAAAAATAAAATAAAAATAAATAAATAAAAAATAGGTGATGCAGCTTTCTCAAAGAAAGTACCATCATACATATGTATTTCAAAATGGAACACCTTTCCAAAACGTTGAATCAGCATTTTGAATGAATTCTTGCAATTGAATAAAATATGATACGCAGAATGTATGATAGTTCTCTTTACGATTTCTGTTTTGTCCAGGTTTATGTTTGAAAGTTTTTCTCCGATCAGAAAGAAAGCAAAGTAGATGGCCAGCTGGTGACCAATGGCTATGGCAGCTTTATTTGGAAGATAATGGCCATAAAATTGTTAATAAAGTAGAGTTTCAGTTTTTGTTCAGTTTTAGTGAAATGAGAGTCTCCAGCAATACACTGTATGCTTTGCTTGCTTTGTAAGCTTATGCACTGGCTAAATTTATTTATTTATTTATTTATTTTAATACTATTTCTATACCGCCCTTCTCCCGAAGGACTCAGGGCGGTGAACAGGGCAAGAATAAAAATACAGATTACAAAAGTTAAAACAAGATTAAATAAATGCCCACATACTAAAATACATCTTTAAAACCCAATAAAATAGCCATAACAACCCCCCCCCCCCAATCCCTTCATCAGGCCAGGCCAGCTTGTTCAAAAAAGTATGTTTTTAGGTTGCGGCGAAAGGAGCGAAGGTCGGGCGCCGTCCGGAGCTCAACCGGTAGCTGATTCCATAGCTCTGGGGCGCCCACAGAGAAGGATCTCCCCCTGGGGGCCACCAATCGACATTCTCTGACCGGTGGCACCCTGAGGAGGCCCTCTCTGTGGGAACGCACAGGGCGGAGGGAAGTCGATGCCGGCAGCAGGTGTTCCCTCAGGTACTCCGGACCCCTGCCATGTAGGGCTTTGAATACCATTACTAGTACCTTGCAGCTTCGGTTTGTTCCTGTTCAGGGAAAAATGGGAAGAGTAGATTATTCAACTCCAGGAATAATTTCCAAACTGCATATTGTTTTTAGTTTATGAATCTAGGACCATCTTTCTGTTTAAACATTAGCAACTTTTACTACAGTACCTCAGTTCTACAGGAACAGGTTTGGGCCATCAGAGTTTTCCAGAATGTTATAGTGCTGTCTCTATTCCACATATCATATTATCATCCTCTACATTTCCTGTTGTACCTTTCCCTTTCAAAGTTATATATCTAAATGTTTTATTCTGCTTTTATTTTGCAGCCGCTAGAGGCTATAGAGAGCTTCTTCCTCATAACAGCTCTTTCTGATGCACTTAAAGATTTTGTTGGGAAAACCAGTGCCTTGTGCCAAATAGTTAAGCTCCTTCTCCAGCTGGAGTGTCCCAGTTATGCTGAGGTGAGTATGAGGTGTGGTCGCAATGCAAATATGAGCACATCACAAGCCCATATCTTTGTTTATAGCCCATTGTTATGTCCCAAAGGTGCATTTTCAGGAGGCAGCTGGACTTTCCTGTTTTTCTTTGAAGACATTTCGCTTCTCATCCAAGAAGCTTCTTCAGCTCTGACTGGATGGTGGGGAACGGAAGGATTTATATTCCTTGCAGAGTATAAATGGATTTCCAGAAAACATTGCAGGCGACAGGAACTATTTGCACTTCAGTTTGAGATGCATACAACACAGACTCATCCACAACTGCCTGCGCCTGTCTTCCACTGAAACGACACAAGGCAAAAAACATCCTGCAGCCTAGAAGGCTCCACACACACTTGCACTACTCAGGTGACCTTGAGGACACAGGTAAACCTCCTAATGGCCTCAACGACTCTCTAAAAGAATGCAAACGACCAGCTCTCTGCAAGCAATATAAATCTTTCCATTCCCTACCATCCAGTCAGAGCTGAAGAAGCTCTCTTTTGGATGAGAAGCAAAACATCTTCAAAGAAAAACAAGAAAGTCCAGTTGTTTCTTGAAAAAGCACTTTGGGGACAACCATAACCTGGATGACAGAGAATCTCCATAGATATTCAGCCCATTATTATTCTGTTGGTCCACTTAGGTCTGCCCCTGCATACAACTAAAATTCGGCAACAGGAGAATTCTGGAATTGGATCTTGAACTTTATGCACCCAAAATACATAGTTTGCTAAAATGACATCCAGTATAACAAACATGGAGTTTAATGGATTTCTCCTGATGTTATCACATGCTGGTTTACTATTTTTTATTTTCTTTAAAATAATACAAAATAACATCGAAAGTGTAAAAAAATCAAATCAAATCATAGTATAGCAAAAAGCCAGATTCAGAAGTCATAAAGGAATATTTCCTGTCTTTCATGAAGGGAGGAATAAGGAGGAGGAAAGTAGACTATAAATGCCGGATTTTGTTTGTTCATATTAAACTAGGACAGCCATGAAAGCAATAGATTGCCATATGTCTCCCAGTGATCCTGAGCGGTTCACAACAATCAATAAAGAAATTAAGATATGATCAATAAGATGTAAAAGATAAGAGATGGTAAGTGGAAAGAAGCAAAAGGTGTCATTCTTCCTTGCCAAAGGCCTGGTGAAGAGTTAGGTCCTGTTTGCTCTTCTAAACAAAAGCTGAGTGGAGGCCACCCAGATTTCACAGGGAACCTCATTCCAGAGGGCAGCTGCTATTATAGAGAAGGTGCAGTTCTTGGTCCTGAGAGATGATGATGTTTAATTAAGAAACCCAGCACACACCAACCCTGCCAGACTGGATTGACTGGGCAAAGGCTATGGAAAGCAGGTGGTGGTAAGAAACAAGGTTCTGTGCCATGTAAGGGTTTATAGGTGGCACTCTGAATCACATCTGGAAGCAAACTGACAACCAGTACAGATTGCAAAGCATAGGTGTTACAAGTGCATACCAAGACATGCCCGTTACTGCTCGTGCCGCTGCATTCTGGACCAGGTGAAGGTTCTGGGGGGTGTCTTCAAAGGCAGGACCACATAGAGCGCGTTGTAGCATCACCTTTGCTTCTATTATATAAGCTTCTCGAGAGGAAAAGTCTACCTTACGTTCTAGAGGGGAAGGTATATGGAGGAACAGTCTCCTCCTTTTAAAGGATTTTTCACAACTTAAGAGTCTTTGTGACTTCATGCAATGTATCAGAGCTTTTTCCCCATTGCCGGCAATGGGGTGGGCGTGGTTTCCTGGTGATGCATCCGGCCGGCAATTTGACACCCCTGCTTTAGGCTGTTGAGATGAATTGCTAATGCTCAATCATTAGCTACATTCTCTTATTAAATGCTAGTGGCCTACCTGTTCCAACAATGTCCTTTTCCCCCTTTTATTTTAGACTCTTTTAAGGGAAGCTGAACTATGCCTGAAAAACGTGGATGGAAATAATAGCTCCTACTCGCTGATGAATCAAACATTGGCTGTGCTCCATAGCAAGCTGTATTTAGCAAACTGCAAGGTATTTGCTGTAGAATACCTTTTTTATTGAAAAGTTTTACAATACATTTTTAAATACAAAACCCCAGCCCTCCCTCTCACCTCTCCCCAAACCTCCCCAACTCTCCCCTCCCCTCCCCCCCTCCCCTCCCTGACTTCCCAGAGCTAAATACAGGGTATAAAAATACAAACAAACATCTAAAATATGCAAACAACAATAAAATTCTATCGCACTTTAACTCTTAATAAAATAACTACAAGCTAATTATACATCATATAAATCCGCTACTTATTCAAATGCTAAGTGAAACTTTTTAGTCCCATATTTATTCTGAATATAATCTGTCCATCTCTTCCACTCCACAGTATATCTCTGTTGCGATTGATCTTTCAAATACGCTGAAATCTTTGCCATCTCCGCCAAGTTAGAAACTTTTAAAGTCCATTCTTCTATAGTCGGCAGTTCTTCCTTCTTCCAATATTGCGCTACTAAAAGTCTCGCTGCCGTAATTAAATTCAACATCAATTTAATATCTACAACGGTGGTATCTGTGATAATACCCAATAAAAACAATTGCGGAGAAAACTTTATCCTTTTCTTGAATATTTTTTGCATATTCCACCAAATTTTAATCCAGAAAGCTTTAACCTTTTTACATGAATGCCTTTTTATATGTGTTGGATTAATAAGCTGGTGTGCTAAAAAAAAAGTTGAAGTACCTTGGCCTTCATCGATGTTAGATCTAGCCTCTGTTGGCTGAGTTCACCTCTAGTCAAGGATAATCATTGATTCTAGTTGTATCTCATATGACATACTAGAAAGCAACATGGATATCTTGCTTCTGTAGAGTCCCAAAGGGAGGCTGTTGTAATAGTTACTATTTGGCTCTGCTATCGAAAGTTAGTTAACCTTCTCGTTTAGTTACCCTTCTTGCCTAGATATTACTTCTTCAGCTATGCTTATGGCAAGGAGATTCATCATAGCTAGACTATCATCTTGTTGTCTTCAAGACATACAGTACCCAATTGACTCCCTATACAGTAAATAGCAGTGGCACCTTCCATACCTAGAATGACCATAATTCTACTACAAATGGTGCACCCTGTCCCTACAGATGCTGCTGAATTACCTCCCGGTGCGTTGAGCAGAGGTGAGGGATACTTGGAATTTTTGTGCAGTAACAACTAGAAATTAAATCATGAAAAAACATTATTCTTTAGGACTGTACAGTAGTCATTGTAAGCTTGTAATTGTAAATTTAGTGATAATTGTTAGTAAACCTTGTTAGTATTTTCATGGTCACGTTATTCTATTTTTAACATTTTATCCTTTAGAAAGATTGTTGGCATACTTTTGTGAAAAGATTATTAAAAATATTTTCAAGCCGGCAATGATATATAAGGTTTTCCTCCAGAATAACAAGAAGTATCATTCACTAGATGATAGAACTGGTGTAGAAGAGAGTCATCTGCCTTAGCAGAAAAATAAGGAACCAATCTCTTTGGCCCCATGAGCTTGGTACTTCGAAGGCCCCAAGTGACCAACTTTCTGGGAACCAAACTATTGCAGAAAGCAAGAAATTGACCCAGTCCCCTTTCTTATTCAATCTACTAACAAATATTGGATGCAATCTGCACTTTGTGATTCTCAAGAAATTTCTCTGGAGTTGGCAAATCATCTGCAATCTGAACAATGAATTACTGAAAACGGCTGGCTAGTTTCCAGAATAGAGAACTATCTTCTTAGCAACTGATGTTTCTTCCTCTTTTCTTTTGATGAACAGACTGAAGAAGGCCTCAATCTATTAGTAGAAATCCTTCAAAATCCAGCTTTGCAAAGATCCTCCAAGGTCTGGTATCTGCTGCGAGCCAGTGCTCTCCAGCTAACTGCTGCTTATCTTATCTTACCTTCTTCCACTCTCCCACTGACACTCCGGCAAAAGCTCTCTGTTCAAGGTGAGTGTGAAAATCTGTGTTCCCCTTTTTCTTTCACATGCAATATGCTTCATCCTTTATAGGTACCACACTGTAAAATGGCAGTGCAATCCATCCAAGGAGAAAGTTTTACCCTATGGTTTTTAAGTTCCTCAATTGGTCCAGAAATTGACTTTCAAATCTAGAGACCTGACTTTCAAACCTAGAGCATATGGAGCAAAAAGCAGAATTATAGATGACTGCTCTACGTTCTTAGAGAAGCTGCATCAGTAGTGGCCATTTGGAAATTCCATCTTGCAGGGGAAGATAGATAATTAAAGAGTAAGAAATGGGTCTTGCCTCCTGGAAGCTTTCAGCTCCCATTGTCATCCATCAAATGTTAAAAACTGGGGTATTTGGGAAGGGGTTTACAAATAATTTCATTCTTTCCTATAAAATTCAAAAAAAAATTGCTTCTAGAATGCTTCACTGTTTCATTGAATGGCCTTTTTGATTCTCAGAAGGTTGGAAAACTGTAGTGGTGGATTTACCACTGTGAAAACCAGCTTATATCTTAAATGTGCAATCTTGGAAAATATTGTAGATTGCATTCTTGTGACTAAGGTTTAGTGTGTGGATTTCATATGTGCCTGTGGACAGTGTTGTATGGATCACTATGTTATGATGTAAAGGCAGACACTGTTCTCCCAGATAAAATATAAATTAAATACATTACTAAAAGGAAGAATACTTTTGTGGGATTTTGTTTATTTGTGTTCTTAATTTTAGCGCTTGCAGAAATTAAAGAGTGTCTGCAGCTATGGTCCCAAGCCACAGGTTGGGAAGAACGGTCCTCCACAATACTTATAACCAGTGCTTTTTTTGTAAAAAAAAAAAAAAAAAAAGTGCCGGAACTCACACACATCATACAACCTGCCTTGCCTACCCTACAAAGTTCCATCCAAAAAAGGTGCCGGAACTCCGTTCTGGGCGTTCTATGACAAAAAAAGCCCTGCTTATAACACTCCTCAGAAATATCAACAACACAAAGATCCCATTACATGGATTTCTTGAGAAAAGTTTCTCCAAGCCAAAGTGTTTGAACAATGTAATATTTTTGTCTTCTACCATGCAGGATGGAAGACCCCTGAAACGGCTCTAAGTGATGCACACAGACTGTACCGTAGCATCCTCTTGAACTTTTCACTCATTACCAGTGATGCATCAACAAAAGAGTCTCTTGAGCATCCATTTATCGATCAGGGTAAATTATTGTTGCTTTTCTATGTGTATAAGAACTCTTGCTATGGCTAAAAGCCTGTGATCTTAACGCTATTAGCTATCTATGGCTTTTTAATTAAATTTGCATAGTATAAAGGCTGAAAAAAATATTTTTGTACACTGTAAGTTTGGCGACTCCTTAGTGATGAAATTCCCGTTTCTAAGGATTTGAATAAAGGGTCAACAATCACTTTGCTTGCTTCTTTGTTCTCTTGCTCCATTTGCATATTTAAAAATGTAGGCTTAAGAATGTGTGGGTAATGCTCACCTAATTTTTAGAAATCTGAAAAGTCATTGTGAAAAATCAAGATACCGCTATATTCCAGAGGGAGCCTGCCCTGTTTCACATTTAACTATGATTACTTTATATTTAGTAATTGCCTTGTATGTCTGTTTTGGTTAAACCAATAATTATTGGGTAAACTTAACATTTAGGGAAAAATAAATTACCAGAGTAGGTTTGGAGATGATGCAAAGTGGAAGGACTACATATCCAGGCAACTATTTCCTCTCTTTTTCTTAGCTTTGGGGAACGGTTTGGTGGTTTTGGAGTTTCATTTAGTATGTTAACCTATCTATCTGTAAAGTATGTACCATAATTATAGCATATATTGGCTTCAAAATGGCACAAACTTATTTTTGATAATGATTGGAAGAGACTTTATGGAATTTCAAAATGGGTATTATGTGACCCAACTGTGAGCTAAGTGGAATTTTGCTCATGTTCCAGAATGCTTTATATTTTTCACCGACAGGACCACTTAATATCCCAGCTTATGCTCATCTTTGCCACCTCCACCTAAAGTGTTTCCTTTCCCTTTTTGTTTCTCTCTTCCTTCTCAGGTGATAACCTGGTGCAGAAATGGGAAGTGCTGGCAGATATGTTTGTTTGTTCAGAGCGTTTTGTGTCTCTCCTTAGCAAGATTGAGACTGTAAGTGAAGCCAAAGCTTTCTGCCTGGAAACACTCAAAATTTCCATGAAGGTGCAATCCATTCGATGGTAAGAAACATGCAGATAAAGCAAAAGGGGCAGAATTATGGGAAATTACAGACTTCGAATTAAAATGAACTTCTAACCCTTCACTAAAACATAAGACGATTTCTGGGTCCCCGGTTTGCCTTGACATATAGAACTAATCATTTAAAATACATTGGGATTCATAAAACATTATACTTGTTATTGTTGCTGTTGCTCTTATTACAGCAAGAATAACGCTAACGAGAGGACTATGAATGATTTCAAAGGAATTGTGGGTGGTGTATATAAGATCCGGTGCATCCAGTGCTTTTTTTTAAAAAAAGAAAAAGGTGCCGGAACTCACACATGTCATACAACCTGCCTTGCCTACCCTACAAGTTTCCATCCAAAAAAGGTGCCGGAACTCCGTTCTGAGCGTTCTATGAGAAAAAAAGCCCTGGGTGCATCTATTAGTGAATTCCAGTTGCAAGTCAAAAAATTTGAAATATTGACTAAGTGGGCCGCTAAGCCCACTGAAACAATGGAGGATGCCATCTTGTTACAGAGGATAACCAGGTGGCTTTTTACTTTTCCTCTTAGGTGTGCTCGCTTTCTGGTTCTGAAGAGCGAGCTGGAGCTCCAGCGCAACAATCTGGATCTTTGTGGCTCAGATCTTGAGCAGGTCTTCTTTCTTCTCGAATCGGGCACAGGTGATAAATCTAAGCAGGGTTGAACTTTGTTTATTTTATTTATTTATTTATTATTTTATTTTATTTTAATTCCATTTATATCCCGCCCTTCTCCGAACACTCAGGGCGGCTTACAAGCTTAGCAGTAGCCTTCATTCTATGTATATGCCTGCTTATTAGGGCTTTCACACACACACACCCCCAAGCGGCATTATTACAAAGTCAGCTTGATTGCCCCCAACAATCTGGGTCCTCATTTTACCTACCTCGGAAGGATGGAAGGCTGAGTCAACCTTGAGCCTGGTGGGATGCGAACCTGCACTAATTGCAGGCAGCTTACTTAAGATATTTAAATACCTGCCCATTTTCTAACCGACTCTTGGCAGCTCCCAATCAAAAGTTAAAACAACACATAAAGCCATATTAAAACTATTAAACTAAACACATCAAAGCATTAAAAACAACCATAATCCTGGCAGAGCAGAGGGCTTTTTGTTGCAAGCAGCATGTCGGTTTGAACGGGTCGATCAACCACTCTATTAAAAATTCAGTCTTACTTGGAGCAACCGAGGTTCCAGGGCGATAGACTGTTATTTCATTTCAGGCTGCAGTTTATTTAAGCTGTGTTTCAGGAATAATGAAGGGTTAAAAAAAGTGTTGGTGAGGGAAGAACTATGTTATGTTACCCTCCTGATGAGCAGTGCCATATTGCATCAGCTCATATTGTGCAAAGGAATCCGGAATTTGCAGGACAGGATTCATTGTCAAATTATGAAGCAATAAATTGAGAGCCTGTTCTTAAGATTTGTGTTCAAATTTCAGTAATCTTCACAACAGAAATAAATATCAGGAAGCAAAACTCTCCCATGACGAAACCGAGTTGTTTGATCAAAAATTACAGATTTTTTTTTTCCTGTCTTGCTTCTACCAGCATTTCATTACTTAAGTTATTTCTGAAAAAAGGTACCTTGGTCAGTTTTTGAGGACCGTATGCATGGCATTTCAGACTTTAGACCTGAACTTAGTTTCTTTAGAAACATAGTTTTTCAGTGAAATGATTTTGTTTTTTAGGACTAGCCAAAGAAGTTAAATGTGGTTGAGTCTTGACTTTTTTTCCTCACTCCCTTCTCTCTTTCAGGGCTTAAGTTGCTGTTTACATAATTGCTCTTTGTACTTCTCTACATCTGGAGCCCAAATAATTGGGCTAGGCATCTCTTGACACAAACTTGGACAATGGGTTCTACTCAGAGTCTGTTTCTGAAAAGGTCTTCCCTAGAGTAGGAGAATCTTTGCAAGCCTGTCAAGATTCGTGGGAGGAAATACATTAGAATAGTAGCAAACGTGTTAAGCATTTAAGGAAAGGTTGTAGATTTTTTTCATTTTGTTCAGTTCGTTGCAAGGGGGAGAAATTACTAAATGAACCTTTTTCTCTTTTGTTGCTAGTGTTTGAAACCAAAGAAGGAAAGGGGAAGGTGAAAATCAAGCCCAAGAAAGGAAGCCCTAAGGGCAGGAAGCCCCAAAGCCCGCACTTGGAGTCTCCCGAGGAAGAACAGTCATTCTTGAAAAAAGCCTGCCTTGAATTCATTGATACGGTCCCTGTGCAAAAGACTTTAACTACCTCACCAGTACTGAGGCCAAAGCTGAAGAAACAGCTCAGCTTCCTGAGCCACTCAGATAAGTGCTGCTGTCTGCTGTGTTCCGACGTGTTCCTCTCCACCGTCTGCCTCCGCTGGCTGATCACCTCTGTGGATGGAGAGCTGACCTTTGGGAAAAGAGTGGAAGGATTTCGTCTCCTTGAGGCTATTCTGCAACGGTGCGCCAGTGTGGCTCAGCGGATCGCCCACGTGGTAGCACGTGTATCTCAGCAGGAAGAGAAGAAAGTTGTTGGTCCATGTCAGTCCACCGTTGGGCTCCTTGATGGTCTCGTGGCCCACACCTACGTGCTACTGACGAAGCAAAGCATGAACAGCAGGACACAAGGGAAGAAATTCTGGCAGTTTCTTGAGAAGGGGTTGACCTTTCTTTCCTCCAGGGGGCCTCAGCTGCTTGAACTTGAATACTGCAGGGCCCAACTACTACTTGCCAGAGCTGTGGCTGCAATTTCTGTTCTCGCCTCCAGACAAGACAGTTATACAGAAAATATCCTGTCTAGTACTTGGTCGTGGAAGTCCCCATTGCCTCTTACTGGAGACCAAGAAATCAAGCAGGGAACAACAACAGAAGAGACTTTCAATACAGTTTATGCAATGTCTCAGAAAAGCAGAACGAAGAAGCAGCCAGGACATGTCTCAAAATCAAAGTCTAAGAGAATCCAAGGGACCAAACCTCGGCCTGTGATGAACCCAAATGACCCCTTTGCCCTTGGAGACTCTGATTCAGACACTCCTTTCATTGTTCTTAAGCCCCCTACTGAATCCTTCTGTACCCCAGCACAAAAATCCCTTCCAGTCTCCAAGAAAAACCTGTCCTTAAGTGCCAGGTCCGTCATTACTCACAAGGCTTCGTTTGTGGTGTTTGAGGAATCCTCTCCAAAACTGAACACTGAACTTCCAAAAGCTCCCAAAGTAACCAGGAGAATGAAAGCCCGAATTAAGGTAACTTAATTAACATAAGGGTTGGGGTACTATGCAGTTAAAAGGATGTTTGACCTTGTAAATGAATAAAGATGTTATTCTAATAAAACAAAATGATATTTTGCTTAGCTGTGGATGTCTTGATACAAGCTTGTTTTAGAGATAATATCCTCCATACAAGGATGAAAAAAGAGTTTCTACTTCATGCAAATATAGATCATGTATGTGCTTCTTGCGGGTTACCTTGATAAAAATGTAAGAGTTATTAATTGCAAATGCATTACATTGGTAATCCTTATGCGTATTGATATAGTGGTGGTCTCAAAATCTCCAAGAACCTTAACCAGTGGTTGGGCAGGATGACAAGTTAATGGCCCATTGCATTGTTTAGATTAAATATGGCATTTTTATCAACCTATCGAGCCCTTGCCAAGGACCTGGGATAGGCAAATGTTGATGTTTGTTATATTCTCTAGTTCTTTCTCTTCTGTTGTCCCCAGGTACTGCCACGTCGGCTTTCCCCCCCCCTCTTTCTGATCAACAGTTTTTAAATCTGAGGTGCCTGTCTGTTGAATTCTAAAGTCCCAGAGCACTTTAACTTCTTCCATTTTCAATTATTTTCTCTATTTTGTGCTTCCATCAGTTCTTGCTTGCAGAGCAATGATATTTCTTGCATATTGTCCAATGCATCATTGCTGCTACTTTGTCATGCTGTTGCCTGTAGTCCAGGGGTGTCAAACTCAATTTCACTGAGGGCCGCATCAGCATTGCGGTTGCCCTTAGGGGGCTGGGTGGTTATGGCCAGGGTGGGCGTGGCCTACTGGGTGGGCGTGGCTAGAGTGCATATGGCCTACTGGCTGGGTGTGGCCAGCTCTACATCGTTCGCATCAAGGGTTCCTATGGGGGCCTGGGCAGGAGTGGGGCAGATCTGAGGGTCTCTGGCAGAAGGAGGGTCTCTGGGCCAGGGCCAAGGCAGCGGGGGCCGTTCCCTCACTGTTTCCAGGATGGCTTCGGGGGCCACATGAAACCACTTCGTGGGCCGGATCTGGCCCCCGGGCCTTGTGTTTGACATGTCTGCTGTAGTCAGTCTGTGTGATCTTGTAGCAGCTAAACTAGGTGGTCTACTGTTTCTTCAGGTTCTTTGCAGAAGTGGCACTTACTGTCTGTCACTGTCTTCTCAATTTCAGCTTTGTATGCATTTGTCCTTAAGGCTTGGTCTTGTGCAGCCAGAATTAGCACCTCTGAGACTTTTTCTTCAGCTTTCCTACTCTTAGCCATTGCCAGGTCTTATTATCTGCTTTGCCTGCTTTTTTTTTAACGTACTGACCATGTAGTCCTTTGTCTTCCCATGTCCCTTTTCAGTTATTATTTTAAGATATTTGCCCCAACATTTAAAAATATATTTTGGTCAACTCAAGGCACTTAACGTACCTAATATTCCAGCCTCCTATTTTCTCCACACCAACAGTCCAATGAAGTAGGTTGGGCTGAGAGAGAGAGAGCAACTGGTTCAAAGTCTTCTAGCTGGCTTTCATGCCTAGGTGAGGCCAAGAACGCAAAATTGCTAAGCACATTGGTTTGTGCTTAAATTGTAAGCCGCCCTGAGTTGTCGGAGAAGGGCAGGATATAAATGGAATTAAAATAAATAAAAAATAAATAAATTTCTATTCCAATTCTATTGTGTTTCCCCGAAAATAAGATGCAACTGAAAAATGAGCCCTAGCATGATTTTTCAAGATGCTCGTAATATAAGCCCTACCCCCAAAATAAGCCCCAGTTAAAAATCATCAGCCAGACGGATGCATGTAGTACCTTATTTCCCCCCAAATAAGACCTAACCGGAAAATAAGCCCTAATGTGTCTTTTGGAGCAAAAATTAATATAAGACCCGGTCTTATTTTCGGGGAAACACGGTACTTGAAAAGCGTACAAATCTCTTTGTTTCTAAATTTTTTAAAACGCAGGCACTTCTTGCTTAACAATCCTAATTGGGACCAGAATATCCATCACTAATATCCATGAAATCATTAGGCAAAACATCAAATGACTACATTGCTTGGTGATGGTGGTTTTGACAGTCATTAGGTGAAGACCTCATGCTTCTCCTACCTTGCAGCCCTCGCCTCCCCTTCAAACCCACCCGCCCACCTAACTCCCTCCATCTCTGACTCTTTTGGCCACCCTGTACTATACCATCCCTGCTGCTCCCTTTGCCTTCTTTTCCAAGAAAATGAGAAATCCCATCCCTTTGTTATCCCCAGATTCCCTTCAGCGATGACAGCGATGCTGAAGGCCATCCGGAAGCAGGGCCAGAATCCCAGCTCCGTGTTGAGAATGAACCAATGTCTGCTCCTCGCAGGACGGGACGGAGGGTAGCATCTAACAGAAAACCAGCTAAGGCAAACTTTGCTAAAATGGAGACGTGCAGTGCTGGCTCTTCACAGGAGTGCTCCAAAATGGTAAATCCCCAGCTTGGGAGGCCAAGAACTAGGAGATGCGCTAGACAAGAAAAGCAAGAAGAAACCCAGAAAGCTTCCAAGGAGAAAATTCATCAGGAAGATGAAGGAGGAAGAGAAAAGAAAGAGATTCTAAAGACAAACAAGAAGAGTTCAGAAGACAACATTGAAGTCTTGCGAGGTTCAGATGAGGAGAAAGCTATTAAAGGTAGGCTTTATGTTATGAAAATAGCAAGCAAAAATCAAGGGCTGAGCAGACTGTAGATTCATATTAATATCAACAAAAATGCAGAACACTGAGAAAATAAGAAATAGAGCTGAGACTGTAGGGATATAAATAAGCCCTATCTGACCTAAGGAACTGGAGGACACGTCGTTTCTGTCAGTCTCTTCTTCTCCCCATTGGCTTCCTTCTCTCCCTTCTTGTCTTTCATGCTTTGAAGCACAGCACATACTGTGGGGAGATCTGTTAAACGCAAATTCTTAAGGTATTTCGAAAAACGTAAAGGCAACGAGAAAGGGAAGAAGTCAACAGAAAAAAAATCTGTTGACTTACACCCAAAGTTTACCATTGGAAGTAGTATTGATTCCTGATTCCAACTTCCTGCTTACTTTAAATTCTTCTTGTCTGCCTGGCCAAACAATTTGCGGTAGCCAAGTAAGAAAGGAAATGTTCTAAATATTCTAAAATGTCTATTTGGGATTTGTAAAAAACTGATTTTTATGAGGCTCAGCATTATCACCTCTGTCCATTGAGATTGGATCATAATATCATGTAGCTGAATATTTCAGCTTGCCTGAGCAGCAGCTGAGAATGGAGCTCAGGCCTGCATTTCACCATCAGGCCTTTCCGGAACCGAGAACCGACCCATAGATCGATCCATGGCAGGCCTGACTGCAATGGTAAGCTCCACCCGCCCCCTAGCTTGATTTTTAGGCTTGCGCCTCACCTCAAAACTAGGGCTTATTTTTGGGGTAGGGCTTATATTAAGCCCACCCAAAAATCAAGCTAGGGCTTATTTTGGGGGTAGGTCTTACTTTTGGGAAAACATGGTATATTTACTGTGGATTTGCAGCAACAGGCTGAAGTCAGTTATAGCCCACATAGATGATGCACAGTAAATCCAAAAATCAACTGTTTCTAGATGTTTACTGTCCAGGTTAACAGCAGCAGCAGCCCTGACTTAACACCAGTAGGCATCAACTGTTGAATTTGCAGTCTTTGTGGAGTTACAACGAAGGCATAGATTATGATCATAGTCTCAAAGGCAATATTTCACATCTGATTTGGACAAGATGGAAAAGTTTTGGTGTTCTGTTTCTTTATCCTCTGCAGAAACCCAAGGACAACCAAGCACAGAAGATCAGGAGGTCCTCCGGAGAGATTTTGGCACTGTCTTACAGGGAGGATTTTCAGCTACAGAGAATAAAGTTTTGGAAGATCCCTTCAACTTCCATGCACTTGCCTCTTCACTAGATGCACCGTCTGGTAAAGAGCCATTCAAATCTGTTTTCTCTCAGTTCTTCCTTTAAAACCACTATTGTTGGAAAGATTTACCTAACTATGGCTTCCACAATATACTGCATGAAAACCCTTGCAATTTTTTTGACAGAGAAGTTTGAATTCTGATATTTTTCTGGATCATTTATTTTTAAATTTCTATCCCAGTTTTCACTGCTATAGTTGACCAAATTCAATCTATTGCCTAGGGATCTTTTTTAGAAGAGTGCCCTTAGCTGTAATTTCTTGTGGTCCCGTAGCCATTAGTTGTACTGACTATGGCTGATGAGAAACTAAGCATCATTCCAAGGCACTGGCTGGGAAAGGCTGAGTTAGAATATCAGCAATCCTTTGTGCAAGCTGGCTTCACTCAGAAGTTTCCCCAAGGAAAAATCCATAGAATTTCAGCCTATACTTGCTATGCTCTTGACTCAGAATTCTTAGATTACTAAGAAATTATCTGCTTTCTTGGTATCGACTTAGTAATGCTGAGATATAAATAAATTTTCTGGGTGTCAAAAGTATAGATTGTAGGGCTGTAAGACAGGATGATTGAAACAAAAAGAGATGGCTTATAAGTCTACCCAGTTCAGCCTTATATTTAATGATTTGCTTGGTTAGCAAAGGGCACTACAGATATCCTAATGGCCCCACGTGGTTAGGGAAGTTTCCATGATAGCCATAGGCAAACTAGCTAAGGAGCGATGACTCGGTCAAAATGGGTTTCATTCTAGCAAGAGAAAAAGTAAAATTTGTTTCCCCATGACAAACACAGGAATAGAGTTGGTTACTTGAGAAAAAGTATTTAAAATTTACTGAAATGCCAGTTTCCTGCCTTCAGGGGGTGTACTTTAAATTACCTTGTAGAGTTTTGTAATGTTAAAAACGGGAAATGAATAATTATCTATCCTGGCTTGAGCTACTAGAAGGAGGTGGAATGCAGATATAAAAATGGAGCTTTATGAAATTAGAACTTATTTCTGAATGCATTCTGGCTGGTGTAGTCCAGATGTGTTGCCTTCAGTTCCGACCATGCCGACATGGAATCAGGACAGTTGAATTCCAGCACATTTGGAGAGGGAACCGTGGCTAGAGGAATTGAGTAAATAGATGAATATTGCAAATTCAAAAAGAGAACTAACACTGCTTGATTATGAAATAGACTGACTAATCTTAACATAACTGCATTCAGGTTTTCACTGACTTTTAGGTTTTATTTTTCTTCCCTAACTTGCATTATTACAGACATCTTGTCCATGGACTCAGTCTATGGCTCCCTGCAAGCCGCTTTTCATTCAATTGCCCATTATCCACTGGGTGCCCTCTACCACCATCTCTGCCAACTCATGGCACTGTGTATTGGGAACCGGGACCCCATTGCTACTGCCTATCTGGTTTCTGAGTCAGTCTCTATCACTCTTCGTCATCAGAAGATGGCCATGATTCATAAAAAGCTCAAGTAAGTTCATAGTGGTGGAGGGGGGAAATGGGAACATGTTATCTATCAGTTTGATGAGCATGGCAAGTGCAAAAATGTAAAAACGCCCCCCAAACAATCCTATTCTTATTCACCATGCTGGTGGATCTGAACAAGGCTCCTCATTGGAAGGAGATAATCCCAGAACAGGAGTTCGTGAAAGTACTATCAGACAGCCTCTTTCAGGGGTTTTGCTGTGATTTTAAACCAAAGGGAAGAAAAGTTGCAAGAGATGCAGCAGAACTGTCTATTACTGTGAATCTTCTGGAAAGTAGATTAGTAAATCATGCAGAGATACAGTGGGTAGCCTCCCTGTGGATATATATATATTTGAAGTTCCCCTGATGCTTGAATGCACTTGTTTCCCATCACAGCTTTTAGTTGAACTTTAAATGAACCGGAAGCTTGCAAAACTTCATGGCCTAGAATTCAAAACAAAACTTGCACGGTCCAAACTGTAAATGAAATAGTTAATACTTCATTAAATAAGGCCACTGGAAATGGGCGGGTAATGCATTCAAATAAATAAATAGACATTCCAATCAGGTTCGTCAAGGTGGAGTAGACTTCTCTGACTAACATGAATTTTAGAACCGTCTTTAAGAATATTGTCTTCATCAGTAATAGTGTGTCACATCTACCGAAGGGAACACATCTGAAAAGCATATTTTTGCAATAAAGCAGAGACATATTTTAAGAATGTCTTCATGATCTTAGTGTTCCATTTCCTCCTTAGCAAAATGAAAAAAACATCAGTGGCCAATGCTTCTAAGCAACTGGAGGCACTCACCCTGCAAGAAGGAAAAGCAGATTCTCAGCTTCAGCACCTCTTGGAACTTCAGAAGGCCTTTGAGTTCAGTTGCCCCAACTCAGCAGAGTTGGAAACTAACAAATTCAGAGAAGGCCTGCAGGAAATCCCCTCTGGTATGTGATTGATCTGTAAGAGGGAATCGTATTTTGATTGTGGTTGGCAAGTACCACCATTCTGAAAAGGAAGACAGTTCTCAGTCATAAAGAGGCCTTCTCAGGGATGTGTGTTAATATTGTGTGTGTGTGTGCGTGTGCGTGTGCGTGCACACGTGTGTGCCTTCAAGTCAGTTTTGAATGGTCGTGACTGGCCTGGCCCCTCCAATTCTCTTGGCAAGCTTTTTGGTTTTTTTAAGTGCTGTGCCCTTATTTGCTTTCCAGGGCTAAGAGATAGTAACTGGCCCAAGGTCACCCAGCTGCCTTCATGCCTAAGGCTGGACTAGAACTCATGGTCTCCTGGTTTCAAGCCTGGTACACCACACCAAACTGGTTCTTGTGCATTAATAATACCATGGCACAAAAATATTGTGTTTTCCCAAAAATAAGACCTACGCAGAAAATAAGCCCTAGCCCGATATTTTTTGCATGCTCCTAATATAAGCCCATAAGGGACGTGGTGGCTCAGTGGGTTAGGATGCTGAGCTTGTCGATCAGAAGGTCGGCAGTTTGGCGGGTTGAATCCCGAGTGCTGTGTAACAGAGTGAGCGCCTGTTACTCGTCCCAGCTTCTGCCAACCTAGCAGTTCGAAAGCACGTAAAAATGCAAGTAGAAAAATAGGGACCACTACAGTGGGAAGGTAACAGCGTTCCGTGCGCCTTTGGCGTCTAGTCATGCCGGTCACATGACCACAGAGACGTCCTCGGACAAGCACTGGCTCTTCGGCTTTGAAACAGAGATGAGCACCGGCCCCTAGAGTTGGGAACGACTGGCACGCATGTGTGGGGGAAACTTTACCTTTACTAATATAAGCCCTACTCCAAAAATAAGCCTGGGGGGGGGAGGGTGGGCATGGCCAGCACAGGAGGTGGTGAGCGCACAGGGGCCGAGGTGTCTGGCAGTAGCCACAGCTCACACAGCACAGGTAAATCCAAGCACTGAGACAGGGGAAGGCAGGCGATCTGGTCGCACTGTGCAGCCACCTGGCTCATGGGAGGCTCACGCGGCTGCAGCAGGTGGAGGCTGGCGATCCCGGCGCACCACCCACTCCGTCCCACTGTCTTGGCTTGCCCACGGCTGCGCTGGAGCAGGCAGCTGTGTGGTGGGATTGTCTGCCTCCCCCTGTTCCTCTGCCTCCACCTGCTGTTAGTGCCACCACGTGAATCTGCTGTGTGCCAGTTGGCTGCATAGCACATTTAGATCACCTGTCTCCCCCTCCGCTTCTGCCTCCATGCTCGGACTTACCTGTGCTGCTGCAAAGGCTGTGGCTCCTGCTGGACACCGTCGGCCCCTGCGTGCTCACCGCCTCTTCGTGCGCCGGGGAGGTGGGGGTGCCTGGCCACGCTGATCACCCTAATACGGTGTTTTCCTGAAAATAAGCCCTAATGTGTCTTTTGGAGCAAAAAAATAAATAAATAAATAGAAGACTGGATCTTATTTTGTAGGAAACACAGTAAGTTTTGTTGCCAGAGTACCAGGATGAGACCCTGAGATTCTGCATATATTCTCACTAGCTGTCATCACTGGCAAATGCTAAATGGAGCTATTGAGATTTGTAGTTCAGCAACGACTACTGTACCACTTGTTTCCAATCTCTGTTTTAACTGTACATTAAATGAATTGGCAGATTGGTCTAGAATCTAGAAGGAAACATCTGCAGAAAAGACTGGATGAAATATTTAATACTGTCTAGATTTGTTAAAAAAAGAGTGCTCTTAGCATTTTTTTTAAGCAGCAATCTGATGCACTGCAAATGTTTTGCCTTACTTTCCATCTGCCCAGTCAGCAAGACCAATAGAAGAAATCTGGGGAAATTATAATAAAAAAGTGTACGGACACTATTAGGCTGCCCACCCACCAGTCGAGGGTATTCAATTCTCTTGGATGTATTCCATTAGGAATTTGGAGCTTGGAAGTAGGAATTGGAAAATAGCTAAGTGATCAGAGGGTCAGGTGAGCTGAGTTCTGCCCTGCCCTCTTTTCTCAACCATTACTTGACATTTTTTTTATTACTCTGACTTTTGGAGGCTAAAAAGTACAGGGCTTAAAGGTGTAGAGCGATGAGCAGGGATGATGGCTTGAAGGGCTGTTATGCTTTGGCAAACAAAGTCTTGTTTTAATACAATACTATTTTCTCGTTACATTTTCTCTTTTCAATTGACCTATTTAAGAGACTTCCTGTCTCCTCCTTAGGAGTCACAGTGTGCATAATGACACTGGTGAGCACCCAGCCAGAGACCATTGGGGACATCCTCTTATTGACAAGGTTAGAGAAAGGTGCTATCCCTGTGAACATCCAGATACAGACTCTGCATGCCAAGGTAAGAGCGAGAAGGAGAATTCGAATGCTAAGTTTCTGGATTTAGGCCATGTTTTGCTTCATAATATTCCTTTTGATTTTTTTTCCCCCCCAGGTCTCCTTAAGTGCAGCTCTAAGTGAATTTGAAGCCATCCTGCAAAAACAAAAAGAGATCTCAAATTTTACACAGAAAGAGGATTGGTGGGCTGGCCGGATAGCACTGGACAAAAGAATGATGGTGCGATCTGCTTTCCTGCAGCATGTGTTTCTCTTTCAGATCCGCCCTTAATTTAGTAGACTAAATTAATCCAATTCAGTACATTTATTATGCATATATTAAAACTATTTTCCTCCTTCAGTCAAATTAAAATTTGCGGTTTGAGGTCCTTTTGGTGGCTTCATCTCTGCTCTATAGTTTTCAAGGTATATAATGCTGACCTTTATGTCCACGATCCTCTGGATACAGATGGTGCTGACAAGATGATGAGATTGGTCATTTAAGCACATGTAAAAGGCATGCATTGTACAAAGCTGAGCTCGTGAGAAGCTTGAAACTTTCTGAGTTGGCCTCAACAGAAAGAATGGGAAGAGGAGATCAAGATTATCAGAATGGCTTGTTGTCCTGATTGTGCAATCACGTTTGATTCCTTCATGCTCTGTTCTTTCAAGTTCTTCGCCCTCCCCAATAGTGCCCACACACACACGTAATGCACTCTTACAGCTCTCTGCCTTTGGTGGGAATCAGAATCAGGTCAAAGGTGGCATCCTCCAAACCACACTGTTGTTGTGCTGTTCTGCGCTCCCCCCCCCCTTGTTAAAAGGACTCTTCTGACTTCACAGGCTTTAATGGATTCTCTGGAGATGCATGTGCTGAGCTGCTGGAAGATTGCACTACTAGCAACCTGTGAAAATGACAGCTTGAGGGAAGAAGCCTCCCATCTTCTAACACACCTCAGGGAATGTGGTTGTGAAAAGATTGATATAGCTTTGCTCAAGGTGAGGAGGTGGTCAGGCTTCGACTTTAGAAAGTGAGGTTAGCCAGGTATGACTTGTCTTCAACAGGATGGTCCCTTTTATATATATATACCCTGCAATGTTTTCTGTCTCAAATGAGAAATCTGCCATGTTTTTAATTCCAATTGCCTTTTTTGTTTTCTACTGTTGTTATCGGCTCAGGTTATTATATCAGGCAGCCCCAGATATGGGAATTTCTTTTCTCTTTTGACAGGTCATACTGGCTGGATCCCATCTGTTAACTCCACAACTTGTAGAGCACTTGGTGCGGGGCCTTCACCCAGCTCAACCTGAGAGAGCCCTGAGCCTTCTACAGGAGACAGTGGACAAACTGAAATTATACACTGGCCAGGCGCCAAGTGGCCACTTGGTGCTTGTGCTGGATAAAGTGAGTAATGATGGAGCCATGCTGTTTTACCACAGGGATGAGCAAATGGCAACCTCGGGACAGCATTCTTGTATTGTGCCAGAGGCTGCTGCCTGGATTCTCTTCCCATAGAAACAGGTAGAAAGAATGGTCATGAAATATCTCAATCTTCTAAGCATTCCAGGACTGGCCCAGTAACTTACCATATTATTGACTTGCTTCAACCAATAAATGTTTTATGGAAGGGGAACTGAACACTTGATCTTTCTTTACAGCATCTCCAGAAGCTTCCCTGGGAAAACATACCGTGTTTAAGAAACCAGTCAATAACCCGATTACCATCTCTACACTTTCTGCTTAGCTACTCACTTATGAAAAAGGTGAGGTATCTGGAAGCTGAGAGCATGACTCAGATATGTTCTTTTCCAGCACCCTTTATTGATGCATTTAATAGCAACTTGTAACACTCTCGTAACTAAATAACAGTTCTTTGGCATCTTAGATTTTTGCCTCATCCCTGGAGTGCAGAGGGAAAAGGAGTGCTTAACAAATGCTAGGAGACACTATTTTGCAAGAATCTGGGGAGCTCTTTAGGAGATAGTACTCATTTCTTTGCTTCCTCTGTGACAAGGAAGATCAATTTCACTTAAGCTGGCCAGCGCTATTAGCATCAAAACCTCAGTCTCTGCTTTGTATTAGTTCTGATGGACGAACAACAATTGAGAGTCTCTTAGTTCTGCCAGCCTAAGTAGAGCTATTGGGCTGTTTTGAGTTCAGAAAGCTAGCATAATTTCTGTAACTGAGAAAGCCAGCGTGCAAACTAAAAAGGATTAATGTAGGCTGCTCTTAACCACAAGAAGGAACAATCACCTTTCCATGAAAGTGAAATATTGCTTATAAGGAGCAATATTTGTTTAAAGAATTTGTATGCATTCCCCATTAAACAGAATTTTAAAAGACTGAACAATATTAAGGGAGACCAAAGATGGATGGGTAGATAGATAGATAGGATATAGACAGAGAAACAAAAATATGGCCGCACTAGGGCTTGGTATGCTGTGTGCAAGACATCATTGCAAAGCATAGTAGAGTTTGTGGAAGAAACCCAGAAGCAATGTGCTAGCTACAGCACAAAGCCCACAGTGGCCAATTTTTCATTGGTGCTTTTCCAGCTGATAATAGAAGACACACACACACACACACACACACACTTTCTTCTCATGGACTTTGGGTAATCAAGCGAAAATCCTCACATGCTAAAGTTAGTGCCTGATTTCATGGTGCTTTGTCCCCATTTAATGGAGCAACTATTCTGATCTCCCTCAAAACAGTATCAGGAAGAGACTATCCTCAACCACGGAGTCAGTAGCAGCAGCACCTTCTACGTTCTGAACCCACACAAAAATCTTCCTGGCACAGAGATGATGTTCAAAGAATGGTTTCAAAGGTAGGAATTTGCACTCTATATTGCACAGACTTTTGGATCCTTCAGGGGAGCCATAGCATCGCAATCGGTCAGCAGGAGGCTTCCTTTTGGATCAAGGTTGCTTACCATGTTGACACAACTAAACTCATTCAATTGATAACTATCTTTTCCTCCCCCCTCTGCTTATTACATGATAGTGAACCTGGATGGGCAGGAGTGGTGGGAGAGGTTCCCAGTACAGACCAAGTACCACTGGCCCTCGAAGAACGTGATCTCTACATGTGAGTACGAGGCAGAGCTGCATATCCTATACTAGTGCCAGCAAAAAGTGAGAATGCTTGAATGAATTGCAGATAGAAAACTTGCATAATGAAAGCTATTAAAGCATAGAGGAAGTGGATTCTGGGTCTGATGTGATTGCTCCGAGAGAACACATTTTTCTGGATTAGGCTCTTTATTGTAAGTGTTCTTGCGTTTAAAAATGTTTTTAATACAGTAGATCTCGGCTACAGAGGCTCATTAGAGCAATGCTATTCATAGGTGAGCAGAGCCATAGAGAAAGCAGGAAAATAGAAATGTTAAAAAAAGTTGCTCAGGAATACAATATTTTTCTCTGAATGTATTTAACACTGTTTTCTTCTCAAGTATTTATATAAAGTCTCAGAAAATAGTTATGCAAAACCAAGGTATCACAGAGAAGTAAGAACTGGCTTATGGGGAAAGAAAAAAGTTTTTATGCCATAACTATATTTTGGGCTACTTACCAGGACAAGCAGTACTGGAAATTCCTTGATTTCCTCCCCACCCCTCTGTTTCCCATTTCTATAACATTTATTAGTGTCTTTTATGACCCTATATTAAATAACAAGCAGCAAGCTTATCCTGAAGGTTATAATCCAAGCCTAGTGTTTTCCAAGAATCTCATCAGCAAGCCATGTTGAAAAATATATTTAATAAATGTGTTCAGTTCAGCTGGGAGGTTTTGGCTCCTTGTAGCCAACTTCTAAATGAGGAGAGAAGATCTTTTAGCAAACCTAATTATTTTGCCAGAATTAAGCAAGAATGCCAGAGGAAAAGAATGGTCTCTTTGGGTGGTAAACTAAGCAGGCAATACCCTGCTGCTTATCAGACCATATATCATATCCTATATATCATATGTCATGTCATATATATATCACATATTTCATATATCAAAAACACAATACGAATGTAGCAGTGCTAATAAAATCAGAAGAGAATATACAGAATAGTGATTAAATGAATGGCATTTTAAGAAATTAAAAATACATCCATAAAGTGTTAATATAAAAATAGCTCACTTTCACATATTATTAAATCTAGTCATATAGACCAGGGCTTTTCAACTGGTGGTACGTGTTCCACCTGTGGTACTTTCCCTCGTGGCAGGTGGTACGTCAATGCTAGCCAAGTGTAGGAGGGGAGGGGAATGAGCCAAAGCGACCCAAGCCTGAGGGAGAGGCAGGTGCAGCTGCAGGACTGTCTGGGCTTGGCAGAATCCGCAGGAGCAGGCAGGGCTCCAGCTGATTGGCACTTCCAGAAGCAGCTCAGAGCTGGAGGTGAACTGAAGAAAAGGATGGGGAAGAGAAGAGAGTTTAGTTTAGTTTTATTTGATTTCTATACCGCCCTTCTCCCTAGGGACTCAGGGCGGTTCACAGGGCATATATAAATAACAATACAAAAGTTAAAAGGAAATTAAACCAGTGCCCGATTAAAAACAACAATAATAAATACTAAAAATCAATTTAAAAACCCATATTCCCCCATCAGGCCAGACCAGCTAATTCAAATAAGTGGGTCTTCAACCCGCGACGGAAGGATCGGAGGTCTGATGCCATCCGGAGCTCAACCGGCAGTTGGTTCCATAATGCCGGAGCGCCCACAGAGAAGGCCCTCCCCCTGGGGGCCACCAGTCGACATTCCCTGACTGGAGGCACCCTGAGGAGGCCCTCTCTGTGGGCACGTACTGGGCGGAGGGAAGTTGACGCCGGCAGCAGGTGGTCCCTGAGGTAACCCGGACCCATGCCATGTAAGGACTTAAAGATCATGACTAGGACCTTGAACCTCACCCGGAAGACAACTGGTAGCCAATGCAGCTCGCGGAGCAAAGGTGTAACATGGGAGTACCGGGAAACTCCCAGGACAACTCTCGCGGCCGCATTCTGTACCAGTTGGAGCCTCCGAGTGGTCTTCAAGGGAAGCCCCATGTAGAGAGCGTTACAGTAGTCAAGGCGAGAGGTCACGAGCGCATGAGTGACCATACACAGAGCATCCCGGTCCAGATAGGGCCGCAACTGGCGCACCAGGCGAACCTGGGCGAAAGCCCCCCTAGTCACGGCCACTATATGGTCTTCCAGAGTAAGCCGTGAATCTAGGAGGACTCCCAAGTTGCGAGCCCTATCCACGGGGGGTAAAAGCTCACCCCCCATAGAAAGAGATGGAACATTTTGAATGTCCCGGGATGCCGGAATGTACAGCCACTCAGTCTTGTCAGGGTTGAGTTGAAGTCTGTTCCTCCCCATCCAGACCCGAACCGCCTCCAGGTAACGGGACATCACAGCGAGGGCATCACTGGGGTGGTTTGGGGTCGAAATGAAAAGTTGGGTATCATCAGCGTATTGATGATACCCAACTCCAAAACCACGAATGATCTCACCCAGCGGTTTCATGTAGATGTTGAACAGGAGAGGCGAGAGAACTGACCCCTGAGGAACTCCACAAACGAGAGACCTAGGGGCCGATCTCTGCCCCTCTGCCAACACCGACTGCGAGCGTCCCAGGAGATAGGAGGAGAACCACTGAAGAACTGTGCCTCCCACTCCCAATCCCCTGAGACGCCGCAGCAAGATACCATGGTCGATGGTATCGAAAGCCGCCGAGAGGTCTAATAGGACTAGGACAGAGGAATATCCCCTATCCCGAGCCCTCCAGAGATCATTCACCAGAGCGACCAATGCCGTCTCCGTGCTGTACCCGGGCCTGAAACCCGATTGGTAGGGGTCCAAATAATCCGCTTCATCCAGGACCAGAGGGAGCTGATGCGCCACCACACTCTCAACAACCTTCGCAAGAAAGCGAAGGTTGGAGACTGGACGAAAGTTGTTCAAGACAGCTGGGTCCAAGGCAGGCTTCTTGAGGAGAGGTCTCACCACAGCCTCCTTCAAGACGGTGGGGAAATAACCCTCACTCAAAGAAGCAGATATAACTGCCTGAAGCCAGCCTCGTGTCCTCTCCCTGGCTGCATAAACCAGCCAGGAAGGGCACGGATCCAATAAACATGTGGTGGAGCTCAACCTCTCCATAATCCTGTCCACTTCATCAGGGGTCACAGAATCAAACTCCTCCCAGATAACATTGACAAGACCGCCCGTGTCCTGATCGCCAGACTCTGCCCAGCTGGAGTCCAAACCGGTCCGAATCCGAGCGATTTTATCCGACAGATGTTGACTAAATTCCTCGGCACGACCCTGCAAGGGATCCTCCCTCACCTCCTGATTAAGAAGTGAGCGAGTCACCCTAAACAGGGCAGCCGGGCGATTATCTGCGGACACGATGAGGGTGGAGAAGTAATTACACCTCGCCACCCTCATCGCTGCGAGATAAGACCTAATATGGGTTCTTAACCGCAACCGGTCGGGTTCGGATCGGCTAGACCTCCAGCAGCTCTCTAGGCCCCGTTTCCGACGCTTCATCTCCCGGAGCTCCGCGGAGAACCATGGAGCTCGCTGGGATCTGCACCAGGTCAGGGGCCGCAAGGGTACAACCCGGTCAAGTGCCTCAGTGGCTGCCCTTTCCCAGGCTTCCACTAAGGCATCCGCCGAGTTGTGAGCAGTGGAGGCAGGTGGGGACCCCAGCGCCGCTTGGAATCTATCAGGATCCATTAAGCGTCTGGGGCGGTACCATCTAATTGGCTCCGTACCCCCACGGCGGGGGGTGGCAAAACGGAAGACCAGCCGCAGGAGATGATGATCGGTCCATGACAGGGGCATAATAAATGGAGAGCCCCCACCAAGATCATCCAACCACCGTCCAGATAAAAAGATCAGGTCAAGGGTGTGGCCTCCCTCATGAGTTGGTTCAGAAATTACTTGCGGCAGGTCCATGGCCGTCATGGAAGCCATGAACTCCCGAGCTAGCTCAGATGAGCCTCCCAGGGATGGTAGATTGAAGTCTCCCAAAACAATAAGTTTGGGAAACTCAACCACCAACCCCGAGAGGATATCGAGCAGCTCGGGCAGGGCTGCCGCTGTGCGACTAGGCGAAATGTACACCAGCAGCAAGCCCAACTGTGCCTCAGAACCAAATCTCACAAAGAGAGACTCACACCCGACTATCTGAGGAACGGTGGTCTCCCGCGGACATAAGGTCTCCCTCATAGTCACCGCCACACCCTCACCCCTACCATGAGCTCGTGGCCGATGTAGCACCCGGAAGCCTGGTGGGCAGAGGTCAACCAAAGGGACCCCACCCTCTGGGCCCAACCAAGTCTCCGTGATGCAAGCCAGGTCCGCGTGCTCACCCTCAACTAAATCCCTGACGAGGGGAGCTTTGTTAACCACGGACCTGGCATTCAGGTACACCAGCCGGAGCTCAGGAGGCTGCACATCCTCGCCCCCGGAACCTCGAGGAAGAGGCAGAGGGTCGGAGCGCCTCACCGCTTGCAAATAGCGGAGACGGCCCTCCCGGTAACGATACGGCCCTCTGTCTATCCACCTGCTGCCATTCCCCGTCGTGGGAATCGGTAATCCCACGACCCGCTCATGAGCCCCGGAGACAACCACACCCCGTTCTCCACCCGAGCGGTCGGACCCAAGTCTGGCCTGAGCCATGGTTGATTGGCCACCCCCCAAAGCCAGACAACCCCTATCACCCACCCCTCTCCCTAACCCCGTAAAAAATTTAGATAAAAAAATGATCAGAGGCCTTCTATTAAATTTATGTTGACGGCCCCTGCCCCTGCCCAGCCATCTCTCAGGGTCCCAAAACTCGGGCCCGTCATCGAGGTTAAGAGTGTTTAAGGAGGCGGGTCGCACCCAGGAGAGGGGGGCTCCCCTGAGGGCATATAAGTCCGTGCTAGTATATTGTCGCATGAGTCTAGCAAGTCCAGGATAGGCGTCCCATTAGTTATGTAGGCTATAAAAGAATGTGGTTTGGGTGGGGGAAGGGCAAAAAAAGACAACAGGAAAGGTGTAAACAAATGTAATTAGTTTTAACCCCTTTAATTGAGTCTGTCTGTGGCTTTTAGAAAGTTTTCTTTGAAGGTAAACTGGCTTAAAGCTAAAGCTTTTCGCAATTGCCAGAGCCTTTCAGTCTAGAATTGCAACATTGTGATATGCCTGAGGCAGCTTAAAGAGAAAAAAAACGGAGTTTGTATTGTTTTGTTTTCTTGCTTTGCAGTTGATTCCTGTGTCTTAAAGACAAGTACAGGGAAGGAAGGGTTTTGTGTGTGTGGGGGGGGGTACATTATTACTACACTGTGGAAGAGCTCAGAAGGGAGAGAGGAAGAAGGGCCAACCAGCTAGCTCAGGAATCTACAAATTTAGCAACTTTTAAGACCTGTGGACTTCAATTCCCAAAATTCCTCAACCAGCCATGAGGGCTGAGGAATTCTGGGAGTTGAAGTCCACAAGTCTTAAAAGTGCCAAGTTTGAAGACCCCTGAACTAGCTAGTAGTGGTGCATATTAATAAACATGGATAAATTCATCGTACATTTGTCAGTGCAAAGGGAAAGTGATTCAGCAAAGGAACAGCCACCGAAGAAATTAAAACTGGTACTTTTTTCTGTTTTTCTACAGTTTGTAATATTTTATTAGATTATAGAATAAAATACATAAATACAAAAGGAAATATAGGACACAGTGGGGAGGAAAAAGGGGGGGAGGTGAGGGGGAGAAGGGAAAAAGAACAGACTTCCTCTGTTGCAGCAGAAGGAAGCGTTAACATTGAACCTCAACTTTTTACTGTTCCATAATATCATAAACTAGCCATTTCTATAACAAATGAATCTTGAAGACCCATCTATTTGAACAAGCTGGCCTGGCCTGATGGGGATATGTTGGGGTTATAATGGGGATTTTTATATTGTTATCGACTGCTTTAGCTGGGCTACTATTTAATTCTTTTTAATTTTTGTATCCTGTATTTTTTATGTATGCCCTGTTCACCGCCCTGAGTCCTTCGGGAGAAGGGCGGTATACAAATACAATAAAACTAAACTAAACTAAACTAATCAGTAAAACTCAAAATCCCCCCCTTCTTTTTTTTTAGTCATCAAGTTTTTGACACCTTGCTAAGCACTGGTGGTCCTCAAATACTGTCATGTCCTAAAAGTGGTACAATCTGTGAAAAGGTTGAAAAGCCCTGATATAGACCATCTATTGTTCCATCTTTTTGATACAATATCTTATTTCAATACAATAGTGTTGAATAGTATACAATACTAATATAATAGTATTTTTATAATAAATTCTTAATATTCTATTATTTATGCACCTATTAAATGTAGTATTAAATGTAGATAACAGAAAGGAAAAGTAGATACTCTTATCAGCATTAATCAGTTTTGAATATTAATATTGCAAGCATGATTATTTGAGTTTTTCTTCAAAATTAAATATAACATTGAAAATAAAATGAAACTCTCAAGAAAGAACACCTGTTGAAAGTATTTGTTTTATAGCACAGGTTTCAGCCTTAGGCTAAATTAATTGATATTAAAATTTCCAATGTATTGTTCCATTGTGTGTGTGCGTGAATATGGATAAATGTATTTTTATATATGTTAATAAAGGAAAAATAAAAACAAACCCTGCTGCTTTAACTTGCTGAAACCAAACTTCTCGCTCCCTTTTGCCACGGATAAGTTGAGCAAAAGAGGGGATGCAGCCTTCTGACGATGTGACTGAGAGCCCAGCCACTTTAAAAGATTTCCTGTTTTAGTTTCTGGTGAAGGTATATTATTTAACATTCAGATCTGCAAATGAACAGGAAACTGAGACAATCAAGAAATTGTACAATGGGAATCTTGGCAGATTTTTTTGAGGTGTCCGTCATTTTTTTCCCTTCTTTTAGCTACGCTGGTCATGGGGCAGGTGCACGCTTTGTGGATTCCATCTTAAAAATGGATTGCAGAGCTGTGGCTCTTCTTTTTGGCTGCAGCAGTGCTGCTCTAGCAGTACAGAGCAACCTGGAGGGAACTGGTGCTATCCTCAAGTTCATCATGGCAGGATGGTAAGTTGCTAAAATCTAGTCAGTCATCTTGGTAATTGCCCAGAATCAGTTCCTAAATCCTGATATACTGGCTTCCAAACTATGAAGTCAATACTTGGGAAATTCCTGAGTCAGGAATTCTAGGAGTTGAAGTCCACGAGTCATAAAAGAGCCAAGGTTGCCTACCCCTGTCCTAAGGCTTCAGGAGCAAGGAGATATCATCCAACATGAAATGCTTGTGCAAGCCTAAGTATTACTCAGCCAAACCTTTTGCTCTGTTTTGCCTACCAATTGATAGATCCATGATTCTTTTATAAACATGACTTGTGCTCTCATACTTCTTTCCCCTCCCTTGTTTTCCAGTCCCCTAGTGCTGGGTAATCTCTGGGATGTAACAGATCGAGATATTGATCGCTATATGCAGGCACTTCTGAACAACTGGCTCAAGGCAAGTTCTGGAGCCCCTTTGCTGCAGTACGTCATTGAATCCCGCCAGGCTCCCAAGCTCAGATACATGATTGGAGCTGCTCCCATTGCATATGGCTTACCAGTATTCCTGAAATAGAAAACTCAACAAAACACGAGATCTATTTCATGGGGAAAAATTGAAGGGAGTTGAATGAATTTATTACTACATTTTGAATTCCCTTAAGTATAAATTGTCTAACTGCGTTTCAAGGGAAAGGATAAACATTTAATTTATGCTAGTATGTTTGGTCATAGTCTGCCTTGCCCTTTTGATCTAACAAGCCTGCATTGCTCTTATAGAACCTATGTAAGCTGCTATCTTTTGGAATATGTATCAAATTTGTATAGAGTAAATGCTCAATAATTATTGTAAGTTATTCTTAAATCTATTTGTATTTTAATGTTTCAAAACCTCAATAAAGTTAAAAGCAAATAACTTCTGTGTATACATGCAGTCAATCCTGAACCTGGGACAGGGTATATGTTCTAGTCTTAACTGAGGATGTTTGAGCTGACTTGTCTAGGGTTAGGAGACTGGAATAATATGGGAAATAGGTAACAGTCCTGCCAGACTTTGTACAGGTGGCCAACTTATGACCACAGTTGTGCCCAAAATTTCTGTTGAGACATTTGTTAAGTGAGTTGTGCCCCATTTTACAACCTTTCTTGCTACAGTTGTTAAGTGAATCACAGCAGTTGATAAGTTAGTAACATGGTTATTAAGTGAATCAGGATTCCCTGTTGACTGCTTGTCAAAAGGTTGCAGAACATGATCACATGACCTTGGGACATAGTAACTGTCATAAATATGAACCAGTTGCCAGGCGTCTGAAGTTTGATCACACAATTACGGGGATGCTGCAAAGGTTGTAACTGAAAAATAGTCATGTCATCTTTTTCAGTGCCCTTGTAACTTTGAATGGTCACTTAATGAACATGTGTAAGTCAAGGACTACCTGTATTACAACTTTCAGCAGCCTCAGCCAGTATAAGCAGTCATTAGGGATGCTTGGGAAGGCATGCAATTTAAAATATTTGTATTCTACTAGACCAGGGGTCAGCAACCTGAAATGGTGAAAGAGCCACTCGGAACCGGTTCCCTCACAAAAGAAAAAAGTGGGAGCTGCAAAATGCGTGCACGCATGCGCACAACAGGCTTCATTGAAGAGTGGAGCCTAAGGCGAGGTGAGACAGGCACTGGCCCTGCCCCCCCTCCCCCCCCCCCGGTCCAGCTCTCTGCAGCTCAATCCGAGGGTTGCCTCTGGCTTAGCATCTTCTGCGACTTCACACGTGCAACCACTTGCTCTTTCACACCCTGCCATCCCCCAGCAAATGGGGCAAGGTGGGAATCTCCCTGGTGTTCGCCTGCCTCCCCTCCCTTGCCTGCAAACTCCTGCTGCCCCTGCCTCTCCACCAGGCAACACCCGCCAGCTCCCACACACCTCGTGAATTGCCCTCCAGACTTGGTCAGCTCAGGAACGGTGCAAACCTGCCGCCCCTCCCTTGGTCCCCTTTTCTCTGCTATCCTCCCGGCCATCGCTTTGGCACGTGCCCAGCCCGCCTGGCTCCCTTTTCCACAGCGCTCCCTTTGTTCCCCGCTGAACTGCCAACTCCCACCCACGCCCGGCTCTTGAGGCACCGCTCACAGCAGAGCAGCCACCCAGCACCTCTTGCCATGTGGTGCCTCCCATGGACAGCCCCCTCTGCTTTTCTCTGGCCGGGCAGAGCGGTTTCCCAGGATCACCACCTTTCAGTAGCACACAAACGGCATTGCCCAGCAGCAGCTCCAAGGCCAACCGAGCGCAGGGGGAGAAGGGTAGTAGTGGGGGGGGGGAAGGAAAGGGTGGGTTACTGCAAGGCAGGTGGGCTGAGCAATAAAGAGCCCGCAATAAAGACACCGCAACTACAAATGGAGCGCGTGGGTTCTAAACATACAACAGCGTAAGCATGCGTCCTGGGCACCTTTTATTTTGCTTCTCGGGCGGAGGAAAAGGCATTGGAGGTGCTTTTGCTAAGCTCGGCTCCTCGCGTGGCTTCAATTATGGTACTATGACACGTGTCCTGCTTTGGCATGAACATTGCCAAATGTATGTGAAATTTAATTCACGAATAAAAACAAGTAATGAAAGTCCCTCTCTGGGAAGAATCGGAGTGCGAAGAGTTTTTCTTCACAGCTCGCACCTCCTGCTGCTGCCGGCAACATCACCCACGCCCGCTTGAGTACTGCCTGCCCTGTCGCCGTTTGTGCAGGGGCCTGGAGGTATCCCCACCCCCGTATGGGGATCCACCTGCCTCTGCTGCAGAGCTGCTGCCTTCGGCTCCTCTTCATTCGGGCCAGGCAGCTGAGAGATGGGGGCGGCGGAGGCTTTCAGAGCTGCTGCCTTCAACAGCTGAGAAAAGGGAATAGCCAAAAGGTGGAGGCCAACGGGAAGATTCTGAGACCCCCGGTGGGACACCTTCCCCGGACTAGCAGAGGTAGCGGCGGAGCAGGGCAAGGGGAGACCTGCCGGGCAGGGAAGAGGCAGGCCCGGGGCACCCCAAGACTGGCCGCCCCCATCCACACAGCAGGTAGAAAAAGGACTCACCTTTCCAGTCCTCCCGTCTCTTCCTCCGCTGCCACCACGTGCAGTCCGAAGAAGCAAAGAGGTTTGTGGGCAGTCCCACAAAGCAAAGAAGTTCAACCAATCAATTCAAAGTTCAGGATTTTTTTTTGTGTGTGTGTGTGAACAGTTTGAATTGATTGATTGAACTTTTTTAGTCCCACTTTTTTTTTCGGAACTGCACATGGCGGAGGAGGACTGGGAGCCGCAGGAGATGGCTTAAAGAGCCGCATGTGGCTCTGGAGCTGCGGGTTGCCGGCCTGTGTCTAGACTGAGGCTTTTCAACCGGTGGTATGCGTACCACCTGTGGTACATTAGCATGTGGCAGGTGGTACGTGGCCCTGCCCAGCCAAGTGTAATGGGGGAGGGAATGAGCCAGTGCAGCGCAGGACTTACTGTGAGAGAGTCCTCCGGAGCTGCAGAGTGGCTGGGGTGAGGCAAAGGCCCCAGGCTCACTTCCGGCTCACCCGTAAGAAAAATGAGAAGAAGGAGGGGAGCAGAGACAGGGAGATGCTATAAAAAGAGGCAGTTTAGGCGGGAGAGGCAGAGAGAAAAAAAGAGGCAGCCTTGGGAGGAGGTGGAATCAGCTCTAGTTGCACTGAAGGGAAAGAGGAGGAGGAGGGGGTGGGGGTGGGGGGAGAGGAGAGGAGAGGAGATCAAGGAGGCCGGCCATGAGCTGATCTACAACAGGCAAGAAACGCAGCCGTGGGTCACCCTCCACGAGAAATGAAGAAAGGCAGCATCGGAGGTGAGGCACAGGGAAGGAGATTCTTATGTCCTTTTGTGACTTTGAAGTTCTGGGATTTGTGCAATGTGGGCTTTGTGTTCTTAAGGAGTATTTGGCAATTTCTATTTGGCTGATGTCTGATGTCTCACGTTAGCTTCTATAGCTCTGCTATTGTTAGCTGTCAGTTTTGTTGAAAGGGATTTTGAAGTATTTTTCTCCTGAATGGATTTTGCCTGTAGCATTCCTTTACTTATGAATGGAGCCATTTGGGAGACTGCCTTAGCCGGCAGCCAGTACTTACTACATTTAAGTGCCGGCTCCTTAACTTTCCTTTCTAGCCAGTAGCTTATTCTTAAAGTGGAATGCACCTTTTTAAGCTAGTTCCCTCAGCGGCCTGTCTTTTGTCTCTAGAGGGTTTTCTTTGTTTGATGAATATATGGATGAGGGAAAATATGGTTTGTTTGTTTTTCAAATTCTGGGAATGAGAAAGATGGGAATGAGAAAGACAGAGGCAGGGAGGGAGGGAAGTCCCGCCTTAGCACTTGGCCACCAGCAGCCCTGCCATTGACTTTGCTTGTCAAAAGGTTGCAAAAGGGGATCACATGACCCTGGAACACTGTGACCATCATAAATATGAATCAGTTGCCAAGCATCCAAATATAAATCACATGATCCTGGGCATGCTGCAATAGTCATAAGTGTGAAAAATGGTCATAAGTCATTTCAGTGCAATTGCAACTTTGGTCATCATGTTTTTGACACCTTGCTAGCTGATACTGAAATATTGCCATATCCTAAAAGTGGTACAATCAGTGAAAAGGTTGAAAAGCCCTGTACTAGACAACTTATACACCCTTCCTTGGAATTTTAGTTCTACCTTTATTATAGCTTTTAAAAATTATAAATTTGGTAAGAGCTTGTTGGTGGCATAGACTTGAAAATGACTGCTAATAAATTACTTGGTAACAAAGGTACACAATTGTATTAATATGTACAGCTTCTACATTTTGTTTTGGCATTTCTTTTGGCTTACCTTGGCACAAAAATGTCCTTTTTATGTGCTGATTGAGCAAGGTCTTGAGTATATGAGCAACAGCCCAGAGCTGGATAAATTGGAAATTAACTCTTTCCTGTTTGATCTCCAGATCCCTAACTCTGTGTCAGAGCCTCTGATTTAAATTTCCAGAGGCTATGACATGGAATGTGGTGAGCAACCTTGATCATTATGAAGTCCTATTTTTGCACTGAGAAACTTGTTTTGATCTTAGGGAGCCTTCAGGTCCAGGGATATCAATAGATGTAATCTCTGTGCATAGGCAGTAGGAGAGAAAAACCTCTCAAATCCAAATAAGCTGCATTCTTGAATCAATTGTTTCCTCTACAGATCCTCAGATTCAAAAAGGAGAGATATTCAGTAAGGATATCGGATTATTTTGTATTCACTTTTAGTCAGCACTTCAAAGGCACAGGTTACTTTCTAAAACAATCTTAATCAGTTTTACCCATTCAGCTGCATTGGATTAGATGAGTTACTTGGTCGACCAGGAGAACAGTAGTTGAAGTTATGCATCTGGAGGGGATTATACAGGATGTATAATTCTGGGAGTTGAAGTCCACACACCTTCAAGTTGTCAAAAGTTGAGAAGCACTAATCTAACCAATAAACGGGTAAGCAGACTGAGGCTGCGGTTAGACGCCGAGATGCAACGAAGACCTCAGATACCCTCCGGATGCTTGGGACTGCCCTTCGCGTCATCCCCAACCAACGGGGATGATGTTTGAGATCTTCCATCAATAGATCTAAGACAGGGGTAGGCAACCTCGGCTCTTTTATGACTCATGGACTTCAACTCCCAGAATTCTGGGAGTTGAAGTCCATGAGTCATAAAAGAGCCGAGGTTGCCTACCCCAGATCTAAGATCTTCCATCAATAGCTTTGGAAGGGGCAGCAGCGGGCTAAGTTTGCTTGATGGGGGAGATTCAAATACATAAGCGAACGCAAATCATTTGCATGGTCCAAAGAATCCGTCCCGATTTTTTATTTTTTTTACACGCTTCAATATAGATTTGCCTCTCTGGACGCGTGTAAGTGCGGGTTTTTTCCCCCTTCTTCTTACTTCTGTAACAGCGCTTCCGCCCTCTAAGAAGAAGTGGGGGCGTGGCGTCCCGGTCCTTAAGCGTCTTTCTATTGGCTGGGCAGGGCGGCCTTTTCGGCTGGCCGTGAGTCACAAAGGGCGGCCTCGATCATAGACTCCAGCAGCTAGAGCGAGCGTCACTACCTTGCCGCGGAGGGATCTCTCCGCCTTCTAAGATGGCGCAGCAGGTGAACATCGCGGAGCTCTCCCTGCCGCAACTGGAAGTGTTGAAAACCCAGCTGGATCAGGTGAGAAAGCGGAGGGTGGGCGGAGGTGGATAGGGTTGCTTGTCATCCGGCACAGAAGGAGAGGGCGCTTGGTCAGCTCGCGGGTGGAATTAGGTGGTCCTTTTCGAGACCTAACCCGGGGGTTCCTCCACTCGGCCTTCAGAAGCTCCCATCTCCCCCAGGGATGGGGGAAGGAGGTGAGAGTTGGGAGCCAAACGTCCTGGAGGGCACCCGGTTGGGGTGGATGTTCATGCCGAGCCCAATTATTCGAAAGAAAGAAAGAAAGGAGGACAGACCCATTGGACTCAGTATTATCCCCAGATAAGTGTGAATGAGACTGCAGCCGTCACGACTTTCCCTGAGTCTCCTTTGAATAAAAGAAGGGGAGGCAAGCTTTTAACCGGATAATAGGATTTTGTCTATGGCCATAGAGATCTTTGTCTTCTAACGTTCATTGTGATGCCACGACCCCCTGTGACTTTCCAGGGGCTGCTAATACAGGTAGTCCTCAACTTCATTTAGTGACCGTTCAAAGTTACAATGGCCCTGAAAAGAGTGGTTTATTGACCATTTTTCACACTTATGGCCGTTGCAGCATCTCCATGGTCAGCTGATTTACATTTGGATGCTTAACAACTGACATTTATGACGGTTGCAGTGTCCCAGGGAGTCATGTGATCCCCTTTTGCAATCTGACAAGCAAAATCAATGGGGAAATCAGATTCACTTTAACAACCTAATTTAAGAACTGCAGTGATTCACTTAAGAAATGTGGCAAGAAAAGTCGTAAAATGGGGGCAAAACTCACTTAACAAATTTCTCACTCCGCAACAGAAATGATGGGCTCAACTGTGGTTGTAAGTTGAGGACTACCTGTACCTCTGAGTCTTGAGGTTGTATCTTGAAGTCTGAACCTCAGGACTTTGGGCAACTCGCAGATAGGTAGTTTTTAAATGGAAATGTGTATTGAGTATTGAACATGAAAGTGACTTACCTAGATGTTCACCAGCTTTGGGTTTTATATAGTGTGCTAGACAACTCTTTATCCCATCAGTCCTTCAAAAAAACAGTATGTTCTCTTGGGAACGCCTTGCTTAATTCAACTGTTTGGGGTCATTATGCTTTGCCTTCCCCTCTTTCCCCTCAAAATGTACATGAAATTGTGGATTTTTTGGTAAGTTTATTGCTTAATTCCAGATGCCATAGGAAAATCAGGTAAAAATCATGTCTCTCCTCTTCTCAAAATGAGTATTCTAAATAATTTCACTGCTCCATAAATATTAGTTTTACATAACACTTTAATATTTGGAGTGCTTTACTCTGAATATTTTCTCCATCATTCCTGCAATATTTTAATAGGCCAGACACATTATCTCTTTCTGTTACTGTATAAATTAAGCGAGGAGGGTCAGTGCTTAGAATTATAGAAATAAGAGGTTGCTTTGTTAATGGCTTTCTAAATGAAGTTAGATCTGAATTCAAAAGGTATGGTCACTCTTATTTTAAGAGACTGATGTAATTCACAATCTCCTGTTTGTCTATTCACTCTTGTTAATGTGAAAAATTCATTCAAAAATAATTTTTAACATTGAACTTGAAGACAGAGATGGTGTTTTATTTACCAATGTCACTGACTTAAATGACATTCACAAATACAGCATGGCAAACTGGAACTCTTAAGCCTTCTCTCTCAGCAGCCTTTTTGTTTTTTAAATGCTGGTTCTTTCTCCTTTGGATTAGCAGTTTGACAGTTGGTTTGCTGGTTGGTTTCATTCTTTTCCAAGGGGGGAGGGGGAGGGGGCGTGGTTCACATAGTATCCTTCCTCCAATCCTTTGTGTGTGAGACGGGACTCTTTGCTGCATTTCTAGATATTAAAAGATTTTTAAAAATCAAGGGGAATTAAGTTTCATAAACTGGGGCATGTAGTTTAGAGACTTATGACTAGAGTTTTCAGCACTACCTCCCATCCTTACACAATAGACCAGGGGTAGGCAACCTTGGCTCTTTTATGACTCATGGACTTCAATTCCCAGAATTCCTGAGCCAGCCATGCTGAGGGGAAAGAGAGAGGTTTCCAAGCTGAGCCATGCTGGCTCAGGAATTCTGGGAGTTGAAGTCCACGAGTCATAAAAGAGCCAAGATCGCCTACCCCTGTGATAGATCAAACTCATCAAGCAGGAAAGGAAGGGCAAAGGGAATGGGAAAACTATAATAATTCTTTTTAACTTGAGATATTAACATACAAAGCTTCCCTACTAAAGATGTAAGTATGGAGTTCCCTTGATCAGGATCAGCAACCAAACAGACAGCAAGCCAAACAAAATGAATAAGTTTGAAATAATACAAAATATTTGTAGTTTGGGTGTAGATTTTGGCAGTGGTTTGTTCTTCGAGCTTGCCGTTTAACTCCTGAACATTTTGTTACTAGATTAGGTAACATCTTCAGCAGGACTTCGGTTGAAGTGTCTTGTTCCGTTCCTCTTTAGTTTATATAGGTCTTGTGGTGTGGTCAGTTGGTCACGTGACTGGCTGTTTGCATTTTGTGAAAATCAACTGGTGAGGTGGTTGGTTCTGTCATTGAACTGGACCATTTGAACGACCAATCTCACCATTTGATTTTCGCGCAATGCGAACAGCCAGTCACATGACCAACTGACTACACCACCATACAAGACCTATATAAACTAAAGAGAAACAGGACAAGATACTTCACCCAGAGTCCCACTGAAGATGTTACCTAGTTTGGTAATGAAACATTTGGGAGCTAAACAGCAAGCTCAGAGAACAAACCACTGCCAAAATGAACAGGTTTTAAGCAGACCACAGGATGGTGCTGGTCTACTACAAATACAAAAAAAAGAAAGAAATTGGAATGAAATTCAACATTACTTCAGACTACAAGGCTTTATAGTAATATTCATAGGTACAAAATTCCAGACCATGTACTAAAGTAGCAAAAGACTAGCACAGCACAATAAAAGTAATTAAATTTAGCACAGTATTCCTAGCTAAAAGTTTATATCTGTCAGTTTATGTAAAACATCTACAGATTATAACAAAATAACAAGATTATTTTGAAGTACCCAATATTATGTAAATTTCCTTAATCATAATCCTAAATATATCTATAGGAATTAAAATCAAATTGCTAGCTTATCCAAATAACCCTAGTTAAAATTTTTGCCACAGCAATGAAGAATTTGATCACAAAGAAGAAATTTAATATAAAATTGATTAGAATGTCCAAGAAAGGATTGTAAAACTGGATTAATCAAATCATTATACGAGCTAAGATAAAAGCTACAGTACAGGACTATTTCTTCCATTGATTTTAGATCATGGTTCTTGAAGTAGTCCTCAAGTTATGACAGCAATTGGGACCAGAATTTCTGTGACTAAGTTCAACATTATGGGACTTCATTACTTAGTCCTCACTGCTGTTGTTAAGAAAGGATTGTGGGTTATTAAGAGAGGACCTCCTAACAACTTCCTGCCAACTTCGTCAAAGTCGGTGGGGAAGCTGGCAGTTGCAAGTCCCAGGTAGTTCACAACCAAGCTAGCAGACAGGTAAATGGCTACTGCCGCATGGGAAATGGGGGTGGATGGCTGGGGAGGTGTGTTGCACAACAAGGCTTGGACTGGCTGCTGCCAGCTTGTGTGGGTGCATGAATGGTGGCGGGTGCAAGCATAGCAAGATTTGGTGTATTTGCTGCCAGATGGGAAGGGATGCCTAAGTGGCAGGGGAGGTGTGGCGTGGGTGCAGCAAGGCTTGGGGAGGGTGCACAAGTGACTGAGGAGGCATGGCGCAAGGCCCTCAAGGTTTGGGATGCTGCAACTGACATAAGTGCAAGCTGGTTGCTAAGTGCCCAAATTGGGATGATATGACTGGGTATTTCAATGGCTACAACTTTGAGGGCTGGTCATAAGTACCACTTGTTCAGTGCTGTCGCAACTTGAAACAGTTTCTGAATGAGTGGACATTAACTGAGGAATACATGTAGATCAGACCAAGAAATCAACTCCACAGAAAGGCTAAAACTACTTTGAGATTGGTTGTAATAAGAAAGCTATGCTGTTCCTCCTCCTCCTTCCTGTATCCAGTGAATTAAGGAAGTGTCTAAGTTGCTTCTGAATGTTATCTCATTATTCTGGACCTAAGAACCTAAGAATTTCTGCAAATTTCTGTCAAGCTCATGTTACTGTTTACGCCATATCCCTGTCTGACAGGTATATACTGTATCTTGCTATGCATGTTAACTGTTGCTTTCATTTACAACAGGCATCTTTCAGTATTAGGTATTTGGGGAGGCAGCAGTGGGGGAGAGGGTATTGTTATTTCCTAATTTAAAGCCTATGTGGAATATGGAGGAGGGCAGGAAAGAGAAATCCATGCAAGATTAAAATGAGTGGGGTGATTCTATTGTTAGGCCATTATTCTAAGTGTGTTCTTATGTTGAGGATCTAGCTGGAAAAGATCTAGCTGAAAAATATGTTTTAACTGAATATGTTAATATTAGTGAATGAACTCAATTTAATTCCTGGGATTAATTTTCCTAGGAATCCCAGGATTATCATTTTGATATTTAAAATCTATGTTCTCCTACTTTTTTTAAAAAAAAATGATACTTGCTTTATGTGATAATCTTACATAGTTTATTGTCCACTAGACTGGTTATAGAAGATTATATGGCAAGGATTTATGCAATTAGAATTTGAGCCAACTCTTGTCACTCATTCTCTGTGGGTCCTGTTATTCTTAAATTCCACATTTCCATTCACTAATGGAGTTGTTAAGGAACCAGATCTCCGATTTTCATTGGTCAATATTAAGGTAAGCTTAGTATAAACATATGTTTTTGTAATCCCTTTCACATGTTGCTGAATTACAGCTCACAACATTCTTCAACATCGTGTTTGGAAATTTTAACAACTTCAGAAAAGCCACAGATTTTCCTCCCTGATTTGGACATTATGCTGCCACACATGGAAATGCTTGTAGTTCAGTCTTCCCACATGTTCATATGTGCAATAAGCCAAAATATTCCATTGGGAGCAAGAGGAAATTGTGGTTAATGGGCACATTTGTGAACTATATAGCCACAACAACATCTCCATCATTTTCTTGCAGTGTATCTGTTGTTGTTGTTGTTGGGATGCAAATATAGGAGCAAGCGTCTTTTAATTTCTTGGCTACAGTCCCCTTCTGCAGTGATCTTGGAGCCCAGGAAAATAAAATCTGTCACTACCTCCATTTCTTCCCCATCTATTTGCCAGGAATTGAGAGGGCCAGATGCCATGATCTTGGTTTTCTTAATGTTTAGTTTCAACCCAAGTTTTGCACTCTCCTTCTTCACCCGCAACACGAGGCTCTTTAGTTCTTCTTCACTTTCTGCCATTACTGTAGAGTGGTATCATCTGCATGTCTTAGGTTGTTGATGTTTCTTCCGGCAATCTTAATTCCAACTTTTGATTCATCTAGCCCTACCTTTCTCATGATGTGCTCTGCATATAAGTTAAATAGGCAAGGCGACAGTATACAGCCTTGCCGGACTCCTTTCCCAATTTTGAACCAATCAGTGGTTCCGTGTCCAGTTCTCACTGTTGCTTTTTGGCCCGCATATAGACTTCTCAAGAGACAAATAAGATGGTCTGGTATGCCCATCTCTTTAAGGACTTGCCACAGTTTGTTATGATCCACACAATCAAAGGCTTTAGCATAGTCAATGAAGCAGAAGTAGATGTTTTTCTGGAACTCTCTAGCTTTCTCCATGATCCAGCGTATATTAGCAATTTGATCTCTAGTTCCTCTGCCTCTTCGAAATCCTGCCTGTACTTCTGGTAGTTCTCGATCCACATACTGCTGGAGTCTAGCTTGTAGAATTTTACGCATAACTTTACTAGCATGAGAAATGAGTGCAATGGTGCGATAGTTTGAACATTCTTTGGCACTGCCTTTCTTTGGAATTGGAATGTAAACTGATCTTTTCCAATCCTGTGGCCACTGTTGAGTTTTCCAAATTTGCTGGCAAATTGAGTGTAGCACTTTTACTGCATTGTCTTTTAAGATTTTGAATAGCTCAGCTGGAATACTGTCACCTCCACTAGCTTTGTTGTTGCTCAGCTTTTCTAAGGCCCACTTCACTTCACATTCTAGGATGTCTGGCTCGAGGTCAGTGACCACCTCATTGTGATTATCAGGGACCTTAAGCTCATTCTTGTATAGTTCTTCTGTGTAATTTTGCCACCTCTTCTTAATCTCTTCTGCCTCTGTTAGGTCCCTGCCATTTTGGTCCTTTATCATGCCCATTTTTGCATGAAACGTTCCTTTCATCTCTCCAATTTTCTTGAAAAGATCTCTGGTCCTCCCTATTCTATTGTTTTCTTCTATTTCTTTGCATTGTTCATTTAAGAAGGCATTCTTATCTCTTCTAGCTATTCTTTGGAATTCTGCATTTAATTGGGCATATCTTTCTTTTTCTCCCTTGCCTTTCGCTTCCCTCCTTTCCTCAGCTATTTGCAAAGCTTCCTCAGACAGCCATTTTGCTTTCTTGCATTTCTTTTTCTTTGGGATGGTTTTGGTTGCTACCTGTTGTACAATGTTGCGAACCTCTGTCCATAGTTCTTCAGGCACTCTGTCTATCAGATCTAATTCCTTAAATCTATTTGTCACCTCTACTGTATATTCAACAGGGATATGATTTAATTCATACCTAACTGGCCTAGCGCTTTTCCCTACTTTCTTTAATTTAAGCCTAAACTTTGCAACTTTGTTTAAGTTTAAGCCTAAACTTTGTATCTGTTACATGGTGTCATTTTGTCATAGAAAGCAAGATAAACCTTGATGAGAACAGGCACATTTAAATAATTGCCACATCTCTCAATGCACTAAATAGCACAGTGATGAATTTTTCTAAGAGTGTTTTAGAATGTCTAATCCAATAATTGTTTGGAAGCTGAGAGTATGGCCTTCATTGCTGAACTCTTGGGTTTTGTATGTTTTTTCTCCAGGAAGTTGAATTCCTTTCTTCATCCATTGCACAACTTAAGGTGGTACAGACAAAATATGTGGAAGCAAAGGACTGTCTGAATGTGTTAAATAAAAGCAACGAAGGCAAGTAGTAATTCCCTTTTTAAAATCTCTCTCTTTTGTAGCCTCAGCTCAATCTCGAAAATGTGCTTGAGATTTTTATGGGAAACCTCTGGTTTTGCTGAACTTTAGCTCCTAACATTCCTCCTCATTGGCTGTGCTGGGTGATGCTGGGATGAGTTTTACATCTGCCAAACCAGAGTTTCCCACCTGTTTTATGACCTTATGCCTCATCTCCTTGTGCCTAGAAGAGTCTTCTCTGTTTTGATTATAATACATGGTTACATGGTTGGCTGAAGTTTCATTGGTACATTTTAGTGGTCAGTTTGAGATTATTCATCTGTGGTTTAACTGAAGACTGGAAAAATATTATAAAACTTGCTAAAGCAATGTTTCTTAAAGGGTTTCTCTCTCTCTCAGGAGCCTTTCCCATTTTTAAAAATTATGAAGGACCTCAAAAAGAGCTTTTGTTTGTATGCATTACATTTAACAATATCATATTAAAAATTAAAATTGATGCATTTGCTGCCATCGTTGCTTCTCATGATTGTGTGGGATTTTAATATAGCATAGGCTGGGAAATGTGATTTTTTGGACCTCTTGAGATTCCAGTACCACACCTTAAGAAACACTACTCAATAGGAACTCAACAATAGTTTCTGTGTGTCAGATTCAAAAAATGGTCCTGTATTGAACTCTGTTTCTGAATTACTATTAAATATTCTGCAGATTGGGAGAATAGTTCTGGGCATTTTCCTCTTTATTTTTTTTTTCTGTTCTATATTAAAGCTTCACAGTGCAATTAGTAAAATGAATAGCATGGTGGGCTAGTGTTGAAGACATTCGCCTCATACTCGGAAGTTTGAGAGTTCAATCCTAAGTAGCAACAGATGTTTCTCGGTGTGCAAAGAGAAAATATCTGCTGTGAACTCTGCATAGGCATGAGGAAGGGCATCCGTCCAGTAAACACTCAGCTCCATTGAGTCACCCCAAGTGTACCCAGAATTAAGGGATTATAGGGTCATAAAAAGAAAAAAAAGTGCAATTAGTAAAATAAATGTAAAACAAATAACAGAAAGGGGAAAAGATGCACTTAACATGGCTCAAAGATTCTCCAAAATATTCAGATCTTAAGATACTGCTGAAATGACACTAATATCTTTGTTAGCTTAATGTCTAAGACTAGACCATTTTGTATGGGGGCTACATAGGTGAGATGGCATTTCTGTGCACTTTCCACATGATGGATAGTTGATCTCAGCAGTAGAAGCTAAGGAAGACATTCCTTAGCAGACCTTAATATCTATATTAATAAATCTTGCAAGTTGTCCTTCCTCGAGTATTATGGTCCTAAACCAATTACAATCATTATGCAACATTCACTAACAGTTCAGATCATATTGTAACTACTGTTGCCAGCTAGTATGATTTGTTTAACATGGTATATGGGCTAGCTGCTATATTCTGTATTAGTTATAATTTATCCTTTTGTAGGGTAGCCTTATCTAGAACATATTGCAAAACCTATTTTTCTCCTCTGCTTAGGTAAAGAGCTACTGGTTCCACTCTCCAGCTCTGTATCCTTTTTACAAAATAATATCATGGAAGATCTTCAACTTTTTTACTTTTTCTTCCTCGTAAGTATAGTAATTTCTAGTAATTCTAATAATTTGGCACTGGGATTAATCTACAGTCAAACAGTTTACTGAATTACTATTATTTCAGCGAGCCCAAATGTGTTTTACCACTTCTAAAAAAGAAACACTGTTTGCACAGGCTAGCTATTCTGCCATCATTTCTCATGGGAATAAATCTAGAGGCAAGTTACCTTGGAAGCTGTAGATTTCTATATGTTGTACTTAGTTAGAAGCTTTGTAAGGGCTGGGAAGGAAGGAAGGAAGGAAGGAAGGAAGGAAGGAAGGAAGGAAGGAAGGAAGGAAGGAAGGATCTAATCAGTAAGAAATCAGAATCCCTTCTAATGCCATACTTTTCAGCAGAAGCAGTTGGCACATTTGTATGACATATTAATTACAGTTTATGATGAAGCATAATGTGCGAACCAGTGCTGGCTGGCTCTGTATTATGCTTTCTGTTGTGACTTCCACCAGTTGCTCAACTGAGAAACAAAAATGCTTCCATGGCAACCCAAAGTGTAGCCTGATGACACACTAATCGTACTTGCAGAAGTCTCAGAACCTTGTAGAAGTTCTGTTTTAAGTATTGATAAACAGTGTTTTTCTACAAGAAACTGCAGCACTTTGAAGCCATCAACTACCAGCACAAAAAAAAAACTATACCAAGAGAAGAGGAGGAGAAAGCATCTTAGGGTGGTCTGTTGTAGTTCAACCTCTAATTCCTATATTAGAACAAACTTTCCATTGAAAAAACAATAGAAAATAGCTGAGAACTGTCTCTTATTTCTGTGTTTCTAATTCAAACTCTCCAAGAGAAAACACTCCTTTTTAAAAGGGGGAGAGGGATCTTTTCATTTAGCTCATTTTGAATTTGTGTAAATGAATTTCCTCCAGCCGTTGTCAAATGATATTTTTCCAAATTAATGTTGTACCTATAATAGGACCTCTGTAACTTAGCATGATTATAACATTTGGGATTTTTAAGACACTAGAGAAGGCAAAAGAAACTTTAAATATGGAGCTACATTGATTATACAAATATAAACCCTCAAAAATCTCCTGTTTTCTAATCTTGGAGACCACAGGAATTGTGTCCTTTACTTAGAGAGCTACAAAGATATGCTTTATTTTAGGTTTTCTCAATGCATAGCCTACAGGTGGGAAGGTGTATTTTGTTGTGAGTATATTTTTAGATACAATGGCAACCTCTGGCTCAATTAAAAAACAACAACTGAGCTTAAATTTGCCGAGTACTTGAATGGGAGACAACTACGAAACCCCAGGCTAGTGTAAAGTGGTCCCAAGGAACTGTGTTAACGTAAATCAGCCAAAAGTAAAGCTATTCTAATGTCTACAGTTATAGCTTGGATGTTTTGTAAAACTAAGCAGAGTTTGCAAGCCAGTTCCTAAAAGGTACTGATGATGAGATGGTTGTACATTCTGTCACTCTTTGGATTGCCTGAAGCAGTTTACGTCTAGTGTTATATTTGCATCCCACAAGCTCCAAAAATACTCATAACTCTACTATTTTGCAATTTTTATATTATTTCGTGGAGAAATACTGATGCCAAGCTTTATAATATTACCTCAGTTATTATAACTCTTCTTTCCAGTATTGTTTCTTTATCAGCATGAGAGTTATGACCTAGCAACACTTGTGTCTTTTTTACTTACTCCACTGGGGGACTTCCTCTTTGGACTAAAAACTTAATTCTTTTTTCCTCTTGATTGTGCTTGATTCCTCCTGGATCTTCTTGCTTTTCCTTAACCTTTCTTTACAGATGTATGTTCCTGGGAAGCTTTCTGATGTGAGCCATGTATTGTTAGACGTAGGTACAGGTTATTATGTAGAAAAGGTAAGACATTTATCATTTCTGTGAGGTTGATGTTAAAGGAGCATCACAATTCCAAGGAGGCAACAGTACGTAATTTAACATCATAGGAAATGCAGAGTTCTGGTCTTCTACCATGCAGGCACAGTTGTACAGAAAATCCTCGACTTACAACTGTAATTGAGCCTTGAATTACTATCGTAAATCGGACCTCATTTTTTTTGCAGTGGTCATTAATGTTAAGCAAACACCACCATTTGTTAACCAAATCCATTTTCCTCAATGGGTATTTATGTGCAGCTATGACTCCCCTCTCCCTGGCTGGCCTTTGAGCCAGAGGCTTTAAAAGAAAGGGTCCCTACTTGTGTGTACCCCAAACAAGGCTCTTAGGAAGCCTTCCTGGTCTGATTTTTACACCAGGTTGTGAAAAAAGGCACATTTCCTGACAAAGTATAAGGTGCAACAAAGGGGATCTTCGAAAGAGTTAACAGAGAATTCTAATCTTGACAGAAATAACCAAATTCAAAGTGTTTTTATTTCATTCATTTTATATGACTCTCTATGCCACCAAAGTATTTTGCTGCTGCTTACCTCAGCTGATCCCATCCAATTTCCACTATATACAGGGGTAGATTGTAAAAGGGATTGAAGATGGGCCATTTAGTGTTCTCTGAATCTTCCAGAAAACACCCAGTTCTGCCCACTGTTGATTGAAAAATACAAGCCAAAATCTGTTTGGGAAAAATCATCCAATTAATTTGGATTTACCACATTAGCAGTTGCAAGGTGCTAGCTGGGTATTCTTTGTTGATAAAGCCATTTGATTGTAAACAGTGGAGTAACAATGCCGTTGATCTTGGCAGAGAGTGGATGAGGCTAGAGACTTCTTCAAGAGGAAGATTGATTTCCTGACAAAGCAAATAGAGAAAATCCAGCCAGCATTGCAGGACAAGCATGCAATGAAGCAAGGTAGGCCTTAGCAGCAGGGAAAAACTGAGGAACGCAAAAACTGTAAATGTAACTCTTATCTTATTCTGATTGTAGCCATTACTGCTACAATGCCTTCTTGACTCATTTTGATTTCTTTTCTTTCACAGCTGTAATAGAAATGATGAACCAAAAGATTCAGCAACTGTCAGCAGCAGGTGCCTCACAAATGTTGCCAACAAAGGCCTAGCAAAGATGACTCCCTTGCCCACCTGTTATGTGATAGTCAAAACATCTGGAGGGAAGCAGCATTCCTGCTGCATGCAGCTTAAAGGGAGGGTGGGAGGGTAAGGGGATGATAATTTTCTGTTCTGTTAAAATGAATGTGGGAGTGTTTCTGTTTTTGGGAATGATAACATCTTGAGGACCTCATCTGCTCAACTCGTTGAGTTTTCAGATGTTACATTTTGCTAGTTATGGCACCTGGATGCCATCTTTCATAAGATGCCCAGTGAAATGCAGTGCTTGTAAATGGAACTGTACAAAATAAATAGAACAAAGTAATAATTGCATATTGACTAATGCATTGCTGCCCAGAAAGCTCCATGGCCCACCTGATTTTATTTTGTTTAGGTTCTTTTGATTTTTTAAAAAAGGGATGTAATCAATTTGAGTTACAAATTGTAGTTTGAAGAATACTGTATTTGGTGTGTATCCTGAAGGTACTCTTGGAAAATAATTAAGTGAGACCTGCAGATCACAGCATTGTTTAGAAGCATTTCACTTGTCAAGAAAAAAGGGACAAGTATCCTTCCATGATGAAGGACTAGAGAGGAGTGAGGCAGTGGTTATCAACCTGTGGTCTGCAGACCCCTGGGGGGCTGTGATGTCACAGAGGGTCCACAAAGGCTTGAAAAAATGTTGATTTAAATCTTAAGTCTTGGTGGTCCGTAGCCACAAAAGGTATTTAAAGGGGGTCTATGGTTAAGAAAAGGTTGAGAACCACTAGAGTGGAGAACACATGAGTTTGCTTTTGAGGAAACAGACGTTTGTGGAGTACAAAGTAGCAAATGGTTTTATATACTAGTACAGTCATTTGCATGAATAGAGTGAAGCACAGCAGAAATTCGGACCATGTTATAGTTAGATGCCTATTGTACCGAGGTGTAGTAAAATGAGATTTTGCTGTACTTACATGTGCACATACTTGAGATAATATAAAGAAGCCTAGATCTAGGTGCCAGGGCCAAGCAGTCCTTAACACTAGGATCCTCAGCAGGGTTGAACTGGCCAGTATAGTGGAAACATAGTTAAGCATACTTTAAGTGAACCATGAAGTGCGAAGTGTGTATGATTTCTCTATTGCTTCCACTTAATTTTCACGATAAAAGGTACACTACTTACATAGGATTGGTCGCTTAGTGAGTGTTCAAAATTATGTAGGACCTCCCTGGAGGTAATCTAGTTCCAAAGGTCTGATGGCTGAGCCCTCTCAGTGATCACATGACTGTATATCATGCAACTCAGCCATTTGCAGTGTCCTGCAGCCATATATATTTATTTTGTATCCTGCCTTTAATTTTATTTTTACACATAACTCAAAGCAATAAACACATCCAGCACACCTTCCTCCTCCTCTTTTCCGCACAACAACCCTGTGAGGTAGGTTGGACTGAGAGAAGACAGACTGACCCAAAGTCATTCAGCTGGCTTTCATGCCTAAGGCTGGTTTAGAATTCACGGTTTCTAGTCTGATGCCTTAACCACTAGGCCAAACTGGCTCTATGACATAATCTATATAAAACATAAAGTTTATATTATTTAAATTTTAATATACATAAAACAACTGTTTACAATAGATTTGCCAAAACACAGCATTTACTTCCAGTTTTTGGCAAAACTGGCTCGTAGCAAACCATTGGTTCGCTTAATGAATGCTGCAAAAAAGATCATAAAATCAGATCAATAACATGGGTGGCCCATTTTATGACAGACTTACAATTGTAATGGAAGGTCTTCCATTGTGGTTGTATGTCAAGGACTACCTGTAATGATTTATATTTTCAAGTATTTGTGCACATGTAAATCAGATGCAAAAGAATTTAAAACTATCCCTTTTCTGAAGTACTGTATTACCATAATTCCTAAACTGTTTTTAAATTTTTCTAATGACATTCTAATGTGATTTTGCAAATATTGAAGAGTATGTTAAAACCAAGACAAACATTGCAATTTTACAAATACGCATTTTTTTTAGTTTCCTTTTACTATCTGAATGATTCTTTCATGGGTTTACAAATTCTGCTGCCAAAGAAGAGCCTTTCCTCTGTCAGATCTAAGTCAGGTTTTAATGCTGTCGGGTTGTTAAGAGTTAATTTCTCACAGCAAACATTCTTCTGTTTCTGGCTGAGATAGGTCATCGCCACTGGTAGTCCAAGCTAGTCTGCTTCTGTTTTTAGAATTATTATCCCATACTCAAAAGATAGAATACCTCAATTAGCAGATGCTTGTCAAAAATGGAACACCACGCCACGCTTATAAGCTTTCTTGGAATTTCTCGATTGGGCACTGTTAAAATGGGAATAAAGATAGTTTTGATTCCTGAGAGGCCAATCCAGGCCAGTATTCTATTCCAGAGGTGTGATGGATGTTTATTAAAAACCCCACAAGCAGAAAATAAGTGCATCAACAACTCCATGAGCTGAAGAACCTGCTGTCATTTGTACATCTCACAATAGCTTTTGCTAATATTCCCCAGTTCTTTTTGAGTTATTGTTTCTTAGTCTCATTTTATGAGTATTTTTTCTATTTTACCTTTATTACTTTATAAATGATTCAAGGCATACGTACATACATAACACCCCTTCCTCCTATTTTCCACAGAACAACCCTGTGTAGTAGGATGGGCTGTGAGTGAGTGGCCCAAAGTCATTCAGCTGGCTTTCATGCCTAAGTCAGGACTAGAACTTACAGGACAAATGGAAACAGGTAATAGTGCCAGCCACTTAGACAAACCTATATTAGCTGAAATGAGCCAGTCTGAAAGTATTTCCTTCCTCAGAATTAAACTATATCTCTTTCCCTGGTCATCTTGTTTTACTACCAGACTATTTATTTCACCCTGCCTTTTTTCAAAAAGCGTTCCACTTTTGTCTGGAACTCTACTGTCTGAGGCACTCTACTGCCTCTCAAATCCAGACATGGGGTCTCGCTACAGCAAAATATTTAGAATACAAACAGTTTGAGTTCAGGGTGGGCTATTTTCACTCTGGCGGATGCTTTTCCAAACAGGATCCTGGGGTTTGAACATCAGGTTTTGGACACTGTTTTTTAAGAGCCACCAGTTTTGATATTTCATCATTTCAAAAGGGAAATCATAGCTCTATTTTGCAATTTTCCTCTGAATTTGAGCAACATGGGTTCTGAAGTCTGCAAAAAAATGTTTCAAGGGTGATAAGCAGGGGAAATGGTTGCTTTTTCCCTAGATTAGAACATCCATTCTAAACATATACCTCTAAACTTTATAAACACATCTATAGGCAAGAACCTTTGATTTACTAATGCTGACAATTTCCATCAAAGCTTATATATTATTGCCAATTGCTCAGGTTATCTACTTATTTCCTCTCACTAATTTTTTTGCTCAATAGCAAACTGCCAAACTCTAGACACATGATTTCCTGAGGGAAAGAAAAACACAAAGGCGTTTTAAGCTTTAGGTTAAAGTCATTTGAAACTGGGAAATTATTGAGAAAATGTAGAGAGCTCATCACCATCCAATTATAATATGTGGCATCAAAACCCCCACTCTTTACCAATAATAATAATAGACCATTCCTGCTCTTGAGGAAACTTCTTTTTAAAAGCCCAAATATTTTGTAGTTCGTGTCTGTTTAATATGTTTACTTCATATAGTAGCTCCCACAATCATAATCTATTCTTTTGCTGTGTGCCTCCACCTTTACAGCAGTGCAGATCTATTGTCTATTCAATGTTTGGTCCATATTCCATTTCTGACACCCTTTGCCTAGTTTTCTACTGAAAAGACAATCATAAGAAAACAAAGTAAAAGTGAAAGCAACTAAGATTAGGGGATACAAAACACTTTATTGCACAAACTGGGTTTCTGTCCTCTTATTCCTCCACTCTTCAGTGCCCTCACTTTTTCCCCACTTCACATCCATACCTTTTCAAAGAAAAATAACTCAAAGGTACTTCCTTATCCATTTTTTCCCTTTGAAGTCCCAATAAATCTTAGTCTGACTGAAGATCAGATCTCCTGCTTCTCAAAAATTCTTATAGCTTCTAACTAAAAACTTTATTTACAGTCACAGCCTTCTAGTTCTCCGATGGTGAGAACTATTTTTTGATCCTGCCTCACGAGGCAGATCAAGATCTGGACACAAAAACAGTTTTTCTTCCAACAAATGACCAGAATCCTGAGCTCCAAGCTGAATTTCCTGCCTCCTCCCATTCTTGCTGCTACCTAGTTTGATACACTGGCTCATTCGGGGCCTTTGATCTGTGCAAGCAAGATCCAGGATGCGGAGTCACTGGACCGAAACTATCCTCGGGCTCCAGGCTACTAACCTGGACATCACTTAGAATTCACATCCCACCAGGGAGAGAAACCCTCAACGTACAAATATTGGTTTGTGCACTCGCTTGTGGCGGATAAGGGTTGTGCTCTTGGTGAAACATTCTCCACATTCCACACAGATGAAGGGCTCTGATGGGGTGGCCCCATGATGGGCAATGCGGTGGCGTTCCACTTCTGAAGGAGCACGGAAGCGCTGTCCACATTCTGGACACGGGTGGCCAATGGGGGAGTCCGTGTCATGGCGCAAACGCTGGTGCTTGATCAGGCCAGCACTATGTGCAAAGCCACGGCCACACTCGGGACAACAGAACGGTCGGGCCCCTGTATGTGTTCGCCGGTGCTTGGCCAGGTTCTTGCTTTGTGTGAAGCTGCGACCACAGTCCCCACATGTGTAAGGGCGCTCACCTGTGTGGATGCGCTGGTGCTGGATCAGGTTGGAACTCCAGCTGAAGCTCTTGCCACAGTCACGGCAGACGTAAGGCTTCTCACCTGTGTGGGTGCGCCGGTGCTGCACCAGGTGTGAGTTCTGAGAGAAGCTTTTGCCGCAGTCAGTGCAAGTGCTGGGACGCTCACCGGTGTGCGTGCGCTGATGCCGTAGCAGTTTTGACCAGTGGCTGAAACTCTTGCCACACTCGTTGCAAATAAAAGGGCGCTGCTTGCTGGACCGGGAGACAACATTGGTTGCTACAGCCATGTCACCCTCACCGTAGTTGCCAGGGACTAACAGATTCCCCTGCCGTTCTGTGGAAGAGATTTCCTGCTGTGAACTTGCCCTCCAGGTGGGTTGTCTGTTCTGCATTGTGGATTGGATGGCCTCATGCTTCAAATCATCTTCACTCTTGCGCACCACACCTCTGTCCGCTATTGGAGGGAAGAAGCGCTTTGCTCAGAAAGATACATCTGGGTTTTACAAAAAAAGAATTGATTGCCTCTTCTGCACAGGGTTAGGAATGAGGAGTCTCTGGCCCTTCAGGTACTATAATTGCTTCTATCTTGTCTACCCATTGTCCACACTGCCTGGTGTTGACTGAAAGAGCAGGAACACCTGGAAAACTAAAGGATGCCTATCTCTGCTATGCACAAAAGACTTTAAAAGTCTTTTAAAATCACTTTTAGAAGATCAGGACAAAAAATACATTACATAACTGAAATGTTGATTCAGTTGAATTTAAAGGTAATATGTTCAGGTAATATGCCCTCTACATTATACTTGACAGTCCTCTTGTCAATGGCAGTTTTTGAAAGGATACTGTGCCACTTCTAAGAGACGAGATGAAGATTTCATCCCCAGACACTCGTCTAAAAAGCTAAATTAGGATTAGTGAACTCTGGATTCAAATCTTTATTCAAATCGCAGAACTTGCATGGAATCTTAATCTAATCTTATTTATCTCTTGGGGTTTGCTCTGAAAAAAGGAAAAATAAGAGAACTTCGTATGCCACTTCTTGGAGGAAAAGTAAAATAAAATATTTACAGTTCAACATGGCTATATATATATATATATCTGACAGCCCCATTAGGTAGAGCAGACCATGAAATCAACTTCACAGAAAGGCTAAAATTTCTTGGCTGGAATAACAGAAACTAGCAAGACTAATTGTGCTGTCCATGCTCCCTCTTCTTCCTTTTTACAATTCAGTGAATTTAGGGGGCATCTGCCTAAGTTCCTTGTTCTGGACCTAAAACATGCTTTAGCGTTCCCCCTCCCCCCAGCATTGGCAATGGAGTTTGCACATCTCTATCAGATCACTCTACAATGCCCCAGTTTCTCACCTATGTAGATTCTCCTTATGGTCCCACTTTTATCTGAGCCACGGATCTCTGCAATGCCAGGATCTTCATGCTCCATTTCAATTTGAGAATTTTTTAAGACAGAATGTATCTGAGAGAGAGAAAGAAAGAATCAGAAAAGCCACCCTGTATTTGTGGGTAAGGTAAACATTTGTCTTTTGGTGGCTTTCTGGACACTTCTAGTACATTTTCTCAGTTGCAGTATGAAACTGGTTGGTTGCTGCCTTCTTCAAAGATGATTTTTTTCAATTCTCAGTCTAAACATAAATTTCTGGGATTCTGTAATAAATTCCTATCCAAGTAATAACCAGATCTGATCTTGCTTTGCATTCTGAGGTCAACCAATTGGCTTGTCCCTTTTTTGCCTTGCAAATAGGGGAACCAATTTAACTTAATCTTATATGCATACCTGACATTGATTTGAAAATCCTGGACCAATATGTTGGAGTTCAAAACAAGTGCATGCTCTTATCAGCATCCTGCCATTAGTTTGGTGTTCCAAAGACCAGGGATATTACAAGTATCAGGATCCCAACAGCTATCTCTTCTCCAACTCAGGGATACTTGACTATAAAGCCACCAAGTATAACCTTTGCCCACTGCCCAGAGCAATAAGGTCCTTTCCAATTTTGTTATTCTCTTCTGTTATTCTGCCCTTTTTTATGACCTAACCCACAGAGACTGTGGCTTCCAAAATAATTAATGCAGTAAGACTGAGGAGTGTTCTCATTTTAACTTCCATGTATGCATAGTTGAGTTTTTGTTATCTCAACTTCTATACAAATTGTCAGCTTTAAGAGCTACTTTCAGCATGCTAACGAGAGAAAACGTATATTTAGTTCCAAAAGATTGTGATTTCCCCAATGTAGTTGTTTACATTATTAACAAGAAGACAAACATTAACCTGGTAAACAATCTGGCTCCCACCTCTACATAAGTGTTTCTTAACCTCAGCCACTTGAAGACTTGTGGGGATTTGGCTGGGGAATTATGGGAGTTGAAGGCCACGTGTCTTACAATTGCTGAGATTGAGAAACACTGCTCCACAGTATCTCTGAACTGAGAAAACATTTCCCATTTATTTTAGTTATATATGCAGCAGTAAAAGGCACAGAAGCTGTGCTAGAAAAGGATGAGATGAGAGACAATGAAAGCAATCTGGATTCTACTGGAAACCTTTTAGTTTTTAAGGTGCCAAAGAACACTTTACCAGGTTCAGGAGTTGCAGTAAGCCTTGGATTATTGGGTGAGAATTACGGGTGACAATAACTAAGACAGAGTTAGCTGGGTTTAGTGTTATATCATAAACCATAAATTTTTAATCTCAATGGCTGTGTTTGCACAGGACGTAAATCAATTTTATTATAGCTCAGGATACTATACATTTTCTCTGTCAGTTTCATATCTTTTGATCTCCATCCCCATTACCACACTTCCTTCTCCTAGTGCACTGCTCCGAGATTGCCCTGGGGAAAAAACAAGCATTCATTTTCGCTTTCGTTACTCTAAGCTAGCAACCCCTAATTTGGTGGAGATGGGCCCTGGGGTTTGCTTCCTCAACTGCAACTTTTAAATGACAGCTTTCTCGGGGTGGCCATCTTGCGAGGAAGTCTCGCTTGGGGCAGCCAGCAAAACAAGCCCGCAGGCAGTGCGAGGGAAACGGGTCAGAGCGTCGCCTAAACTGAGTGTCAACCAGGGGCTTCATCGCTGGAAAAGAATAACCGTTTTCCCCCTGGTCGAGGAAGAAAAGGAGTGGGGAAATAAGGAAACTCTTCGTTCAAGCTCGCAGCAGAAACAATCTGATCCCAACAAATAATGCGGTCTTTTGCTACGCGAAGGGGTCCTGCGTTTGGTCGTGCAGACAGACCCACGTTAGGACTTGTCGGGGAGCAGAGAAGGAGGTCATTTCAAAATCTGCAATCTTGCCCCAAATGTTTTCCTACAGGCGATGCTTCAACCCCCCCCCCCCTTCTGTCTAACCCACCCGCGCGGATCCCCCCCCCCCCCCCCGATTAAAACTCACTTGCCCGGGATGAAGGAATCCCCAGTTACGTCCCCGGGGCGCCTAAGCACCACGGGAGGATCCAGCCACCGCAGCGACTTCGCTAAAGCCCAACTCTCGGCTCTGGGGGCTGCTGGGAACAGGAAGGTTCCCCGATTAATTTAACCCCCTATTTCTCCACCTCCTCCTCCTCGCTGCATTTCCTGGTGATCGCTAGGAACCGAGAGGAACTAGGAGCTCTATGGTTTAAGGGTGAGCGTGTTGCTTGCCCGCTCTTGAGAGGCGAGGGTAGAAATGAAGAGGTGGTCCAGCTCCCGGAGTTCGAGTTAATGGTTCAAGGAAGTCAAGAAAAGGGTTGGGTGAGTTTCCGCTTTTCTCAGGCTGGATGCAAATTTGCAGGGCTTGGTCTATGCATCCAAATTACATGTCGAAGAGGATTATCTCAGATTCCAGGCTTGCAAATAGCAGGTTTGGGGCGTTGGTAGCAAATGGTATCGATTCCAGAGGGGGAAACGAGGGTGCAGGCTGCATGAATCTTATAGGTTCAGAAGTTGTTGTGCGGCTCGCTGGAATGAACGTCGGTGAACGCAAGGTGTAGCAAGCAGCTAGAAATCAATATAGATCTTCCTTCTCTGATTGCAACGGTCATGTAGGTAGAAAGCAAAAAGAAGGGCCAAAGATGGAACAGCTTGTTGCACTTGCGTTTTTGTCTGTTATTCTAGCATAGCTAAATCGATTTACCGTTTGATATAACTTTCTGGAATCTGTGTCCTCTAGATCAACCCTGGATTAAGCATTAACCTAGATAAGCATCTGCTTAGGGAACTAAGGGAAGGGGGGCAGTATTATGCTCAGCTTCTCCCCCCCCCAGCTATCATGCTCTTAACTCTTTCATTGTCAAGCTTGACTTTAGTTTTCAATATTTTTGTATGTTTGCATTTTCTCCTATAGTATAACAGTCTTACTAGCCATGCTTTGAAAGTATTGAAAATGTGCAGTTTTTATTCTGGTTATTAAATAATTTGCTTATTTTGCTTATTGCTATTTGATGTTAAATATTTTTTTTAAAAGTTTATATTTAATATACTGTAGTTCTGGGGTTCAACCTGAGGGGAAGGCCTCTTTTTTCACCTTTGGCACTTACTGAGACTTAATGTTTTGTCATTTAGCATTGGAAGGGCCAGGGGCCCTGTTGTTGGACTGTGCTTGGAGCATCAATTCACCTTAATCTGGCCCTGCTCCATATGGGTAGAATTCCATTGTCATATTTGCCGGGCTAGTCTGGCCACTGGAGTAGAAATGTGACACAATTTACCAAAGCAGTGGAAAATTTGGACCTTCAAAGTTTTGCATACATTACAGGTACAATAGTCCTTGACTTACAACCATAATTGAGCCCAAAATTTCCTATCTAAGCAAGACAGGTTGTTAAGTGAATTTTGCCTCATTTTATGACCTTTCTTGCCACAGTTAAGTAAATCACTGCGGCTAACTTAGTAACATATTTGTTAAGTGAATCTGGCTTCCCCATTGACTTTGCTTGTCAAAAATTCACAAAAAGTGATCACATGACCCCTGGACATTGCAATCATCATAAATATTGCCAGTTGCCAAGCATCCAGATTTTGATCATGTGAATATGGGGATGCTGCAATGGTCATAAATGTGAAAAATAGTCATACGCCATTTTTAAAGGGCCATTGTAACTTCAAATAGTCACTAAACAAATGGCTGTAAGACAAGGATTCCCTCTGACTTTTTTTATTTCTTTAATTAAGGGTTGGCAGATTTCTAGTTTATTTTGTTTTTTACAGGAATTCTGTAACCAACTAACCTGAACCTGATTTAAAAACAAGCAAACATCTACTTTATGTCTCCCCTCTCCTCTCTTGTTCTAAATCACATGTGTTAAACTTGCCACATCATGTGACATGTCGTGACGTATCGCAACTCTTTTTGCATTGCCGGAGCTGGGGTGGGCAAAGCCTCCGTATGATGCAACCGGCCCGCAGGCCGGCAGTTTGACACCCTGTTCTAAATAATGTAGCTGACCAATTAGATCTGACCTTTGATTTTCCAGTAGCTACTTTCCCTCCGTACTGTACAGATAGTCCTTGACTTACAACAATTCATTTAGTGACCATTCAGTTACAACAGCACTGAAAAAAGTGACTTAAGACCATTTTTCATAGAACCATTGTAGTATCCTTGTGGTCAGGTGATCAAAATTCAGACACTTGGCAACTGACTCATGATGGTTGCAGTGTCCTGGGGTCATGTGATCACCTTTGCAACCTTCTGACAAACAAAGTCAATAGGGAAACCAGAATCACTTAACAACTGTGTGACTAACTTAACAACTGCAGTGATTCATTTAACAACTGTAGTAAATAACATCGTAAAATGGGGCAAAATTCACTTAAGTGTCTCAGCAACAGAAATTTTGGGCTCAACTGTGATCGTAAGTCGAGCACTACTATATTGCATTTCATGAACAGAGTATCTGTAACCCTCCTGCTGTTTTTTAATCTACCAATTTTTATTACTATGGCCTAAATTTGCTTGCCACTAATATCATTCTAAATTAATTTTTCACAATCAGAGCCATGTCCCAGTTAATGTCAACTGCTGGGAAACAAAGATGTGAGTAGATGTCAGCTAATATCTTTCAGGCTGATTATAGGCTTCATGAAAAGGATGCAGCCAGTCATTGGGGTTAATGTTAGGTTAGACAAAATGGATCCTTTTGTCCAATAGATTTTGTCTGATCTAGCAGGACTATTCTGATCTCCTAAACATTACTGTAATTGTAGTTCTAATTTCCATTATACTGATCTTAAGCTATGCTCATTAGGGATGATGCGTGTTGTAGTCTAATGCCTGAAGTATATTTTCACTAGATTGAGAGAGGCTGCTTCAGTAAGAAATAAGTCATTTGTAAGCTGCTGTTCTGACTTGCAGGTTTGCAGGTTATAATCTTTCTGTCTCATAGTGATTTGTTTGAGCTGCTCTCTCTTATTTGGCATCCTATTCATGTGTTTTAATTAATTCTCATGAAATCTAAGCTGCTATTCTTATGACATAAACATTATTAGCAGGTTAGAGTTCCGAGGTAATGATATTGTTACCTAATTGGGTGATAATTTGCAAACAACCAGCCAAGCTCGGAGAGCACCAAGGATTTCACAGTGCTAAGAGTTGCTAACTGTCAGAAGAGGAATAAAAAGTTGGAACTTCTTGCTGCTTAATGGGTGGATACCTGAATGAGAATGAATGGCAAAAGAAGTTAAAAAGTAAAAAAAAACTAAGCTAATTCTCTTTTAATTCATTATAGATTTCTAATCAACAGGAAACAGTAATTTTTGAATGGAGTGTCAATAAATCTTGTCATTTTCTGATCTTTTTTTTGTTCCTTGTTCCAACACACAAACTTTTTGTGGACAGCTCCCTCTGCATATAATGAAATGGGCTGAAATGTATGAAATCTAACATAATAAATTAGCCAGTTTTTAAGGTGCCTCAGGACTTTTTCAATCTACAAAGATGGGCAAATTTACTACTTACATGTAAAAAGAAAAAAATTGATAACACTATTCCTTCCCCTATTCATCTTATATGGCAGTTTTCAGTTTTAAGATTTTCCATCAATTTTTCAATTTGCAGCCATTCTATTAGATAAGAACTGAAAGAAGTGAAGTAGAGCAATTAGGATTAAACTAGGATTTTTTTCCCATAATAGTTTATAGTGGCTTTGTTTACACAAAAAACTAAACCTTTAGTCCCTATTCTTTTCCTTTATAGAAATGTTTATATCATCATTGAATACATTGTGTGAACAAGAAAATTGGGGGGGGGGATGATCACACTCTTGGGTTCCCACCCTCAAAAGTAATAACGTATTGGTGTGGTTGTAGAATATGCTTGTGATCTCAATCTAGAGAACTACTATGCCCATGGATATTTTTCTTGGTGGACATCAGGATTTCCACCTCCCTTGATTTTTGGTGTTAAAAAATATCAGGCATGAAAGAGCAGATCTTACCCCACACAGAATTCGGGGTGGTGGTACTTGACTTAATCCACTTGGGATCACGTAGGTCGTAGGGAATTCTAGGCTAATCCCTCTTTTAACTCCACTCCAGGGTTCTGTCATTCTCCTCCCTCAAATAGTAAACTAAGAAACTGGTACTTTGCTAGAATCCAATATTGTCTGATTTTGAAAAATACTGAAGTAATCCTGATAACATTTTACACAAAAACAGGACATCTCTGAAATTAAATGGTTTAGTTCAAAGTGTAGTCACCTCCCCCCTCCACAAAAAAAACCCCAAGATGGGGGAATATGGATGACTTGTTGGTGGAATCTCTATTCTGATGATGATGCTCCATTCTGATAAACCAGGCATGTAACGGTGTGGCAACCATTTGCAAATGGGTAACCTCTTAGTTTTGTGAGACTGAACACATGTTCTCAAAATGCTAGATATCTCCACCTGTGCAAGAAGCTGGGGGCTCTGATCTGAAATATTTGTTTCACTGCCTCTTATTGAAGCATCATGGAGCAGAAAGAGTATCAGAACTCATTTAACAATTGTCTAGAAGTTGCAGTTTAGCTATGCCATAAACTACAGTTGAGAAACCAAATGTTTGGGTTGTTGTAAGATGGGCAAGCTAATAAATTTTACAAAATATAGTTGATTGATAGACAGACAATAGAACCAAATGACTGGGATAAACCAAAATACTGAATTGCTTGGTTTAATCTTAGCAGGTTTGGTGAATTGTACCTTATTTTGCTTGTTCAGCCCGACTCTAAAAATTAAGCCAGAAGAGAGGTCCATTGAATCCAATGCCACTTCTAAACCAGCATTTCTTAAAATGTATTTCTAGAATCCCTGGGGCTTCTCCAACATTCTCACAGGTCCTTAAAATCAACATTTGCCAGCATATTTTGAAAAATAATGTAAGATTAAATTCCGATCAAACAATTGTGAGAAGCAGTAGTGGCACCACCAAAAGCATCAATTTTAAATTTTATTACAGTTAAGTATCAATATAACACATGCAAACGAAAGCTCTTTTGGAAATCCTTCAATATAACGCATGCAAACAAAAGTGTTTTGGAGAGTCGTCCGTAATTTTCCAAAATCGGAAGATAATTTTTTTTATTTAAAGAAACTACTTTTAGGCAGACCCATCTCGCGTTTGACTCCCGCCACAACAGCGAAAAAAAAAACACCTCGCTCTTCCCCCGCGAATTAAGAAGCTTGGCTGAGCGGTGAAGGGCGGGACTTACGTACCATTCGCTGAAACCATTGGGAGATATTTGTGAAAAGCAGGGGTCTTCAAACTTGGCCCTTTTATGACTTGTGGACTTCAACTCCCAGAATTCCTCAGCAAAGCTGGCTGAGGAATTCTGGGAGTTGAAGTCCACAAGTCATAAAAGGGCCAAGTTTGAAGACCCCTGGTGAAAAGGGTCGGCTTTAGCTAGATGGGGAGTGGAAGTGGCGGGGCGGGGCGGGGGGGGGGGGAAGGAGGAAGGGATTGAGCGGCGCGACAACTTGTTGGCTTGTGTTGGGGGTTTCGGGAAAGTCGGGAAAGTCGGCCTCTAGCTGTCATCGTCCGGGATTTCCGGTCGTTGAAGGGACCAACTTCCGAGCAGCGGAGGGCGCGCGGTCAAGTGGGCGCCAAGTCGGTGAGTGCGGGGGGGGGGAGTGACGTGGTGGCCAGGCTGTTGTTGCGCTCTCCGGGGTCATTTGCTCGACGGAAAAAAGCCGCCCGGGCGATAGGTGAGGCGACCGTGTGGAAGAGCGACGAGAGAGCGGGGTCCGTCTCTTTGCGGCGACCTCGCATTGAGAGGGGTCCCTCTCCTCTCTCTCTCTCGCCCCCTTCCCCGCCCCCCCCCCCCCCGCAGCCAAGCTCTCTCCACACGTGCTGGATTACAGCTGTTCTCATCTCCGGCCGTTCTGGCACGGGAGTAATACGTCGTGTCTGCGCCTGGAGAGCGTCGGGTTGGGAGGATCCTCCTCCGGATCACGATTTTTTCCTGACGCGTAAGCTTGTTTCTTGTACGTACATTGATCCAAATGGTGGCATGAAAAACATGTTCCCGCGTTTAGTTGTTCTTGGATGCCTGTCGTCTGTGTCAGGTAAAATATATCTATCTATCGATCTCTATCGATCTATCGATTCTCTCTCTCTCTCTCGTGTGTGTGTGTGTGTGTGTGTGGTGTGTTTCTGTGTGTGTGCCAATAAGGTAAAGATAGATACACACAGACACGATTAGGTTGCTGGCACCTGTTTGAGAAGCAAGAGACTCCTGTTCTCTTGCAGAATGACCCTCTGCGGAATTGCGGAGATAATTCCCTCTAAAATGTAAAAGATGTGCTCTCTGTTGTTTTCTTTGTAGGTGGAAAAAAGCCCTTTAGTCTGTGGTAACCAAAAACCAGGAGTCTGATAGTACCCTTTCAGTCTAATGCATTTGTTAGATGCTAAGGTGTTACAGGAGACTTGCTTCTTGGTTACTGTGTAGACTAACATCACTCTTCCTGTGGTTACAGTAAGAAGCACCAATTTTGGATGAAATGAAAATGCATAAAATTCAGGAAGCTAACATAGATACAAATGGGCATCCTTTATCCAACCAAATGCCAACAACATGACATTTTGAAAAGATGTCTACAGCCTACATATTGCAGAGACTGCGGCCAAAAATTATGCTGTATCTTTTCCAAGAAATTCCTTGACCGTCGTGTTTAGAACAAGCAAAAGTTAATTGCCACTATTTTAAAATGGTTAGTCTGAAAAGCTGCCCCCAGAATTCTGATTGGTTTATTATTGTTGCTTTCTGGGATATTTTTTTCTACTTTTTAATCTGTTTTATAGCCCTGGGATTTCCTTGTGCTCTCCCATCCAAATAACAGATGTGATGCTGGTAAGCTTATTTGCTAGATGATGCTAAGTTGTTTTAGAACTGGATTCCGTGGAAATAACTGTTATCCTAACTCTATTCTTGCCAATTTGTTTGTCTTGTCACCCAAGGCTACTAAGGTACTTCTTAAATGAGAACTGTCAGTGTCATTTCACAAAACAATGGTATTAAACCAAACTGCACCTGGAAAATTAATTAATACTGTTCTTAGAGGTAAGATACAACATGTTCCAAAAAGCTTCCTCAAGTTAGAAGTTAACTGAAATGTTTGCTTACTGGCCATGTGGCTTGGAATGTCAGATGTTGTATTCAAAACACTGCAGGCTACCTTTTTTTTATAGAAAGTTCTACTTTTAAAAAGTTTTCTACTTTTATTTTTGGGAGGTGGGCTGATTCTGATAGACCAGCAGAACCCACAAATCATCTTGTACTAAGGTTACTCAGCTAATACAATATTAAAAATGCAAAAATACAGTGATTTTAGTAGAGGTGCAGCTTGTTATGTAACAACTTGTGATTGGCATGGCTGTGTGACAGATAAGGACAGCCTCGTATATTGAGGCTGAAGAAATATTTTTCCTTAAGAGTATCTTGGAACCATTTTGTTGATGTGTGTAGGAACACAGCTATCCTGGAGACGGTTCAGATTTCTTCTTGTGTATTAATTTCTCAAGGGCTTGCTAACGGTTGTCTTGCAGCACAGCAAGTTTTCTTTCAGCTCATTCCTAATTGGTGGCGATGGCAATCTCCTGAATGTGAATGTTTACCAGGCATATGCATTAATACTCTTTCCCTCCCCCTATCTTGTTTATCATATTGTACCATCTTTGTTATTCTGTTCTTAGTATGGTTTGCTCTTTTCTGATACTATTGCAATGATCTGGATTGCAGCATCAAACTGAATTTAAAGATGATCTGGAGCTACCAAATATTTTGCCTTCCTTGCAGCATTAAAAAGAAAAAAAAACTGAGGTGGTTGCTGCATTATGACGGTTATAATTACGGTACATAGCCTCAAGGATTGTTTATGTATAAATTGCCAATTTGTGAACATAATTTGTTCCTCAAGTCTCCAAATAGAAGAATTAAATTGTTTATTTGCATGCTTTATTATAAGGAGTTTTCTTTAGAATTTGGAATTTAAAATCAAGAATGGAATCAGAAGTACAATATGCTTTAAAATGTAGTCAAAACAGTAACTCTGCAACTTAAGGGGACACTTGCATTTTAACTGATAGGCTTGAGTCCAAATTTCAAAAATTCCAATAGAAACAAGAAGTTTAAAATGTAAAAGTTTATGAAACCAATGTTAATCATAGAATATAAATAGACTCTAATGAAGTATTATTGTTTTCAGGAGGAACAAATAACCTAAATCACAAGTTTTCAAACTTTGCCAGATCTGTTGATCATGCTGGCTAAAAATTCTAGAAATCCAATGCATTTATTGTAAAATTTTGTTTAAAAAAGCTTAAAATACCATTGATTCCTAGTGTTTATATGAATAGTTATGGTTTGTCGGTGCCTTTTTTATTAGGATGTTTTGCAACCTTTTTGCCTAGTTTACAATCTTGATAATCCATAATGATGTCCTGTCCTACTAGCCTTCAAGCAGAGTTTTTCTAGAGAAATTTACAGTAGTAAAAAAATCACACTTTAGCCCATAGTAATAATTAAAATGCAATATATTAACAATAAAAGCATAGTCAGTAAATGTGCATTTAAAATATTGCAGTACACAGTAAACATATTAATATATTAAAATATTAAAAGGCTTGGGAAAGTAAAATAGTTTTGCTTGGTGCTAGAAAGATTCTAAAGTTAGATCCAGGTATGCTTCACTGTGATGGAGTTATTCTTACCATTGAGAAGATCCACTACTAGGCAACCAGTTGTCAGATTTTGGTCTAAGAAGGCAACTGGAGCAGGACTTCGAAAATGACTCTAAGTTGCTGATAGGAATATATGTGAAAAGGTTCAGAGTTGGGAAGACTTTTATACGTTAGTTTGAGGACCTTGAATCAAGACTGGAAAAGAGTTGGCAGCCTGTGAAGGTCATGCCAAAGGGTGTCATGCAAAGAGTTATACTCCCGTGGCTATATTTTGTACTAATTAATGCTTCAGAATTGTCTCTAAAGATAGTCCCAATGCAGTAATCTAACCAACTCTCTGTTGAGTTGAGCTCATCTCCTGGTGTCTTTAGAGAGACCTTTCTTAGCAACAGTTTGTAAATAATTTTCCAATGTCATCTACTAGGATTTATTTATTTTCTCAATCTACATCTGAGGTTTCTTTTCGGTCTCCTATGGATTCTGTCTGTCTGCCTACATGCAGCTGTGAGATTAGTGATAACCAAATCTGATCCTACATTGCATCAATAGTGTGTGTGTGTATTGTTGTTAGTTGCAAAGTTGTGTCCGACCCATCGTGACCTCATGGACAATGTTCCTCCAGGCCTTCCTGTCCTCTACCATCTTCTGGAGTCCATTTAAGCTCACGCCTACTGCTTCAGTGACTCCATCCAGCCACCTCATTCTCTGTCGTCCCCTTCTTTTGCCCTCAACCTTTCCCAGCATGAGGCTCTTCTCCAGTGAGTCCTTCCTTCTCATTAGGTGGCCAAAGTATTTGAGTTTCAACTTCAGGATCTGGCCTTCTAAAGAGCAGTCATGGTTGATCTCCTCTAGGACTGACCGGTTTGATTGCCTTGCAGTCCAAACACACACACACACACACACACACACACACACACACACACACGGTGGCTTAGTGGGTTAGGACGCTGAGCTTGTCGATCAGAAGGTCGGCAGTTTGGCGGGTCGAATCCTGAGTGCCGCGTAACCGAGTGAGTGCCTGTTACTCGTCCCAGCTTCTGCCAATCTAGCAGTTCGAAAGCACGTAAAAATGCAAGTAGAAAAATAGGGACCACTACAGTGGGAATGTAACACCAGTCTAAATTGATAGGAGAGGCTTCATTTGTATATTTGATAGTGGAGCTCTAGAAGGACCCTCAAGGTGCAGACTTCATCCATTTTAGGAATGATCCAACAAAGGCTGTTGGAAATGTGGCAGAGATAATTGTTTTCCTAATAGCCTAGTAAATAAAATGTAACAGTGAAAATAAATACATAATCCAACCAAATTACTTGGATTAATTATCTTATTTTCATAATGTTCCAGACGTTATTCTCAAGGTGTTTTCATAAGTTTGCTCTTTTTATTTCTTGATTTCAATGCAGTTAATCCATTTTGCATGGTATAGAACATCTTTATCATCTCTTAATAATTCTCTAATGTCTGCCGATACCAGTTGATTTTTCTGAATGGATTAATTTGGAAGATATGTTTTAGTTGTACATGTACTGTCCAGGTACATGTACCTCCTAAACCTCAGGTTGTTCTTTATTAATTTTTCCTCACCATCATAGGTTAATGAATGCAAAAATCTGATGATATTTTTTAATGCTACTACTATACATCTTGCTGGGATTTCTATGTAGTTTTTAAAATAAATTGTGCTTTTAAAAAGTTCTTTTGTTTGTGCTTCTTCAGGCAACTTGGAGCATGTAAAGTAACCAAGGAAACTGAATTCCAGTATGTGGTATATTATGCAGAGCATCCAGAGTAAATATTCTTTGTCAGAGCGCTTGATCCGGACTATAGCAGCCATCCGATCCTTCCCGCATGATAATGTTGAAGACCTAATAAGAAGGGTAGGTGAAAAAAGCTAAGGAAAAGGTTTTATTTGCTTTTTAAAAAGTTTCTGGGAATGTTTATAAAGTCTAGGAGAGCGAATCTGACTTTGCTCCTCTTGGTTGCAGTTTTAAGTAGTGATTTCTTTGGAGTCAGTTAAAACCTCCAGTTCCTTTCTCCTAAATTAAATTTTCAGGTTTGATAGAGAATATAGACCAGTCCTCTTCAAATGCAGTTCATATTACTTACAATCCTTTGTTTAGCAGGGCTAGGCAACCTCGGCTCTTTTATGACTCGTGGACTTCAACTTCCAGAATTCCTGAGCCAGCTGGGAGTTGAAGACCACAAGTCATAAAAGAGCCAAGGTTGCCTAGCCCTGATTTAGGGACTGTTCAAAGTTACAACAGCACTGAAAAAGGCAATGACTGTCACTCATCCTGGACTTTCTCTTGATCATATCATATATGAGAAGGACACAATGATGGAAACAAGGTTTTGTATTTCAGAGATTGCCTAGATTTTTTTTCATATAGTGTTAGCTAAATTCTAGGATCAGTTAATTTCTGTTGAGGCTGAGATCATAATAACATATGACTCTTTTATGATTATTTAACTCATACCCCTGAACTTGTTTCTCCATCTTAAAATCTTAGGAAGTTAGAGAAAGTTAAGGATTAAAAGAAAATTTTAAAACTTATGTGGTGTTCATAGCAATTAGCTGTTAGTACACTGTCCTCCTTTATATTGGTATTCCCTAATGGTATTAGATTTCTGGAAGATGCTAAGGTGTTTTTTTTAATAATAACAAAGTAAAACACAAAAGGAACAAAACACAAATATACATACATTATAAAAATATAACAAATGCTTAAAAAGTGAAAAAGTATAACAGAAAAAAATACATAGTATATTGTTGCAACAGTAAAAGTTACAATTCTATGTATAATCTAATAAAACATTATGCAAATAAGTATACACACACATATACTTATAGTAAATATGTGTATGTGTCTGAGAGTAAAATTTCTGTCTATGTCTTCCTATATCTATTTCTATAGTTATATAAGTCTATTCTATTTCTAATACACTTATATAACATTTTAACCTATGGTATTTTGTATAAACCAGTGTCATATTTCATTATATCTATTCATAGAAAGTTTATGTCTATATGGAATCCATAAGTAGCAAGTGTAATCAGGACTTTGTTCTTTCAGTAAATGGGGCCATAAATTTATCATTCCATTGTTGTAATATCAGTCTGGTCACAGAAAATCCATTTCTATTGTCCAGTTGTCAAACTCCATGTATTAGATATATAATTCAAGAGAATATTTATCCTCTGAAAACTTGAGCTTCTGGAAGCCAATGATTAGTGTTAACTTTCCAAATTGGGCAATTTGGAGTAGACATATATGACAGTTTTGGTTTGATGGATAGTATTAGGATCTAAATACAGTAGACCTCTACTACCTCTGGAAAACATTATATCAGAAAGCTGTGGAATGGAATGTATATAAACAAAAAAAATTAATTCTTTTCCCCATTGACTTTATGGGGAAACCCATCATTAAAAATTGAGAAAAAGGTGATGATATGGAAAAATAGGATGAAATTAGAGATATTGATTTTACACCAATTGATACATGATAAGAATGATTTTTTAAGATACTCTGTGCTAAGAAATAAATATCATCTATCAAATGTAATTCAATGGCAGTATTTACAACTACTGTACAACATTTGTTAACATTGTTTGGACTAGCATTTTCAGCTTCTGAGACCTCCGAGTTACTAGAACAACTAGTTAAATCTTTTAACATTAAAAAACCCCACAGTGGACTGTAAAGCACTGTGAAGTGTATGTAAGTCTTATTGCTATTGCTGCAACATACATACATACATACATACATACATATATATATTTCTTAATAATTTTAAAAATACGAATCCCAGGCATATTTACTTAAAAGTATAAAATCTTCAAACACCGGGATGGATAAAACAGTCGTTTATTGCTAAAAGATCATAATAAGCAATAAAAAGTAACTGTAAGTATATCTACCTAATGTAAGCTTTCGCTGGTCCTCTGCCAGCGTCATCAGAGAAAAAACATTGAAGGTTTGAAAAAAAACCGTTGGTAAGCCTGTTTAGTTCCGTGCTCTGCTCATTGGCCATGTGATGGACCTTGCTCTAGCCAATTGCGATTGTTCTGACTGTCTCACGTCGCTTCCCTTGCAATCCGCAATCCGGTCTTACTGTCCCCTTTTAAAAAAAATCTCCTCCCTACCTTTACTGGTCTTGTTTTCTTTTGCTGTTCCTCATCCAATGTCATAGCTGTTGGTATTTGTATTTCCTTGTTCTCTGCGTCCTCCTTCTGTACCCTCCTTGCCTGTAATTGGCCATTCTGTGCTATGCCTGGGTTTCCCTCTTGACTCCCTTCCGTGATTTCTGCAAACAGCTCCCCGCCCCGATTCACCTGCACATATGACTTTTTTTCAGTCCTTATCCACTGATCTTTATCTGATCCCTGGACTAGCCACCCCAATGTTTTTTTGTTTATTTATATGCCGCCCTTGCTTTCTGCTCTCTGATTTAGTTGATCTTGCTGTATTTAGACGTTCTTTGTGTGTTGGTGTGTATGTGTGTTGCAGCGCTCTCTTTCCTTGGTTCGCCCATATCTGTTCAATTGGGGTTGTCTTCAGATCATTCCTTGTCTTCTCGGCTAGTTGTTGCATGATCGGTATCTTCTTTTTTGTATGAGTCGGTTATCCTGTGTTTGCTGTATTTCTTTCGATGGGTCACACATTCGCTGGTTATTTTCCTGGCCTTGGGATGGTCGCTTTCTTCTGTTCATTGTGCCTGTCCGTCCATCCATTCCTGTTAAGCTCCTGTCTTCTGGGTGTTCTCCATCTGTTTGTGCATGTGCGTGACTTTGTCTTCTCTTCCCTCGCTCTATCCACCTCCGATCTTCGGGAGTTATTGCATGATTGTTTGTCCTCTGTTCCTGTTCTTCGGGCTCGGTGGGTTGTTGTGTTTTTGATATCTCTTCTGGTGTCCTGGTTGTCCAACTTTGATTTCTTTTGGTTTCTCTCCTTTTCGTGGGTAGACCTTTCTGTTGCTGTTGATGTGCTTTTAATGCCTGGTAGGTGGGTGGCAATTCTATGTGGCGATTAATTGTAAATTTATCTGATAAACGACTGTTTTTTATCCATCCCGGTGTTCGAAGATTTTATACTTTAAGTAAATATGCCTGGGATTCGTATTTTTAAAATTATTAAGGTTATCAATAAATCAATTTAATATACAGATATTAAGAGATGAGTGGAACAAACGCTTAGAGATTCCCTATTATCTTAGATAGAGAATGTCTTCATAGCAAGAACGTTAGCAGACGTTAAACTACCATTTATATACCAAAGTATAATACTGAGAATTTATTAGAAGACACTAAGTTGAGATAACAGCAATTTTTTTTACCAGCAATTGATTTCAGGACAGTGTGCCTCGGATAGTCCATGGGAATTTCTGGGGATTGTGGTCTCAATACTGGAAGACACTGTGATGGAAGTTCAAGTTAGGAGGAGGATGGCCTTGCCCCTCTTGTGAGAGAAAGATGTTACCTTGGATTGTGAAGAATGGAATTCGAGGGAAGAAGTGTGAATAAATTGAGAACTGAGTGAGAGACACAGCAGCAGATAAGACAATGGATAACTGTAACATTTAATAGCTGTTATCTAATAGCATATCTTAAATTTGATAGATCTTTAAGAAGTTGCTAGATTTCTAGCATCGTGTGTGTCGTAGTTCAGGAAACTGGAAAACAATCTAAAAATAATACCACTTTAATAGTTTTCTGAATTGATTTGCATAATGCCTAATATTGTAAAGTTTGGATTTTAACATTCTCTTGTGGGGGGGGGGAAATCCTGAAGATTTTGTCATGGAATTGGCAACTCCAGAATTGGCATGGAAACCACTTCCCTCTGTATCGTGGTCTGAACTCTGCTCTTATTTCCTACTGCAGTATAATACCACTTAGCAGTAGGAAACCATTGTCATTACTCTTCCTTCCTCTGCCTCTGTGTAAGATAAAAGGGAATACAGTAGATGTTGCCTCAGAAAAGGCAGCAGCTATGTAATGGAGACATTATATGATCTTTCTCAAGCGAGAAGAAATGCACTCTGAGCATGCAAAATTTTTTGAAAAGAAAATACTTGTTAGAAATGTATACTATTACTATGATCTGTGTAACTATATTTTTTTAGGGTTTTTAAAAAATTCCTATACATATTAACAGATGTTCTAAGAATTATTCCAATTGCGGAGATCATATTGGCTGTTTTTTCTGCTGGTCCACATCTTATTACTTTTTTGTCACAAATCCAGCTACAATAGTATTTCTAACCTACCTTTTGATCTACCAAGGTCCCCAAAAAGAAACTACAGTTTAATTCAACAATGCAAAGTACACTTTAAAATGATCTAGAATGAAATTAAAATCTGTCAGAAGCCTAGTCAGAAGCCTAGTCAGAAGCCTAGAAGTCTAGTCAGTCACCTAAAACTAATTGGAGATGAACTCACTCCCTCAGAAATTTTGCATTTGAAAAACTACTATAGAAAAGGTATCATCTTATATTCTCATGGATGTTCTCCAGTTGAATAACTTCCAGGACACCCTCCCCTAATTTGCTGTCTTCCATATACACTTAGAACTGTTTCCTGCCTGCATTGCCTTTCCAAGTTGCAGTCCTCACATCTTGAAGATTATCTTGTTGGGAAAAGATTTTGCACTGAAGAATGGTTGGGAAGGGTTTTTAAAGAATGTCCATAATGCTTCTTGTCATATGTTCAGGGTTCTATAAAACAGGGAGTTAAAGGAACATGACTTATTCCAGTTAGAAAGGGAGACAGTTTGTAGTATTTTTGTCAGTGTTTCTCAAGCTTCTATAAGCCTGATATATATTTTTTTCTTCAAAAGGTCTGAATACTCCTCAGTGCCAAATTGCAATAGTCAAGCAGTTTCCAATTACACAGCTCTTAGAGAGGATGAGATGCTTGATTGAAACTGTCAGCTGCTTTGCTATATAAGTTGTTTAGTATCTTGTCTGCAGCCAGGAAGTTCTGGGGAGACAAGATGGACTCAAAGGTACCAAAAAAAGAAAAGACCTTTCCTACCCTGGCGCTGTCTAAATTTAGTATACTCAGGGCTTTTTTTGTCATAGAACGCTCAGAACGGAGTTCTGGCACCTTTTTTGGATGGAACCTTGTAGGGTAGGCAAGGTGGGTTGTATGACATGTGTGAGTTCCGGCACCTTTTTCTTTTACAAAAAAAGCACTGAGTATACTATTATAGTTTCCAGAATATGTGCGGGTTAGCTCCGAATTGCTGCGTTGCTCAGTTCATTCTAGAGCAAAGTTGAAAAAGGCTGGTTTAATATATTCAAGTATTTTTCACCAATTTGTATGCCCCCCCCCCAAATGCATGGACACTTAGAATTCTTATCAAAAGCAAAGGGATTCTAGAAGCCAGAAGTCGGCACATCTCGAGAAATACTTCAGAGAGTTGAATATCGGAAAATCATTATCTTGTCCTAAGAACCTCTACACTGTATTTCTCTACTAATTCTTGTTTGTCTTGTATAAGTAGAAGAAGAAGAAGAAAAGCTTTAGGTTTACAATTCCTGCAGATCTTCATGCAAAACCTTCTGCTCGTTTCCTAAAAAGTTTGCTGGCTCAGGAATTCTGGGAGTTGAAGTCCACGAGTCATAAAAGAGCCAAGGTTGCCTATCCCTGGACTAGAAGTACATGATGAGTATCCTTCATTTTTTCTCCTCTGTTCTTCCAGGGAGCAGATGTCAACTGTATGCATGGTACTCTGAAACCATTGCACTGTGCTTGCATGGTGGCTGATGCTGATTGCATTGAGCTGCTGTTGGAAAAAGGAGCCCAGGTAAGAAGAGGCACAAGCATTTTGAAAAACAAATTTAAAAAACCAATTAAGCCAGTGGTTATAAATAGATTTATCAAACATTTTAATGGGATACAAGGGTGATGTAAGATTGGATAATATTTTATAATGCTATTTCAGGTTTTGAGATTGATAAATATTACGTATTCTCAAAGGCAAAAACTGGGAAGAAAGATGTTCTAATGTAAAAAAAAATCCTTTTGAATAACAATACTTTCCCTGTTGTACCTAAGAAGGATGTATATTTCAGAATCTCATATTCTCTTGAGATTTGTATCGTTTGTACCCTTGCCATTATTTTCAAATAGTGCTTTTATTTTTTGTCACTTAATTCTGTTGCCACAGTTTTGTTGTGTTTCAGTTTTCTCATCTGTTGTAATATGAATTACGGTGATTTTTGTTTCATAAATAAAGAACAAGAGAAAGCTTAATTCAGCATTGGTTATTAAAACTAGAACATTTCTTCACAGTAAGAGAAAACGACATTCGAATGTGCAAAAAAAAATCATTGGCTTCAGGATACGTTATAAAAATCTTATAATGGGACATATCTCAGCCTCTTAAGAGATTGCTTATATCACACAAATCACCATCCTGTTGTGGAGACAGAGACAGGGAATTTAAGAACAGTTTATGCTAGATTAAGGCAAGGATTAATCCGGCATTAATAGCTAGTCAGGTGCCCCTACATAGAGCAATAAGGAGGTAGGGATAAATAATAGAGACCTATCAGAAAGATCCTATTTCTAAAACATATAGACAGGATTTTCTTTGCAGATTTTTGAGTTTGATCCAGATTAAGTAGTCAAGAAAGAATTTGTATTTTGAGAAGGATTGCTGTAGTGTACAAAGTGCTTTGCCTGATGCTCAGTCCTAATGGAAGCTTGAACTGAATGAAGGATTCCTCTACCCCCCCCCCCCATTCTTTGAGTTTATTGGTCATTTTTTCTATGGTTAATTCTCTTAATCATACTGAAAATACTTTCCGCCGCCTCCTTCTGTTTTTTCAGGTCAATGCCCTTGATGGCTACAATCGAACAGCTCTTCATTATGCAGCTGAGAAGGATGAGACCTGTGTGGAGATCCTTTTGGAATACGGAGCAAATCCCAATGCACTGGATGGCAATAAGGACACCCCACTGCACTGGGCTGCTTTTAAAAACAATGCTGAATGTGTCCGAACACTTTTGGAAAGCGGTGCCTTTGTCAATGCTCTGGATTATAACAACGACACTCCTCTGAGCTGGGCAGCAATGAAGGGCAACCTGGAGAGCGTCAGCATCCTCCTAGAGTATGGAGCTGAGGTCCGGATGGTCAATATGAAGGGGCAGACCCCAATTTCAAGGTTGGTTGCCCTGCTGGTCAGAGGACTTGGCACTGAGAGAGAAGATTCCTGCTTTGATCTCCTTCACAGAGCCGTTGGACACTTTGAATTGAGGAAAAATGGTGCTATGCCACGTGAGGTTCTGCGAGATCAGCAGCTTTGTGAGAAGCTTACCACGTTATGCTCTGTCCCGGGCACATTAAAGACGCTTTCGCGCTATGCTGTGCGCCACAGCTTGGGTATGCAGTTCCTACCAGATGCAGTGAAGGAACTGCCTCTGCCAGAATCTTTGAAAGAATATGTCTTGCTTAAATGATGGCTTCCTCTTTTTTCCCCCCCCACAGGATTGTATTAACCAGCAGATTGGTGTGCCACAGTGGGCGTGGCATTTTGTCTTTGTGGCAGTAGCAGCAGCACAGAATAGGTTTTACAGATGTAGCTCCAGGATACAGCTGGCGACATGGCGGTTTTGTCCAGTGTTTGCCCTTAGTCTCTCCATTTGCTGTAGTATCCTTCTGACCTTACTTTAGCGAAGGAGGCTAGGAAAGGACTTCTGGCTTCTTAAGACCAGGAGGCCCAAGTGAAACAAGCCTGTGTTCTACCTCCTGAAGAACACTCTTCTTAAATTCAGGATTTGACGTCTGTTGTCTGTGAAACATTCGCAGAGTCAGTTGTCTCCTGGTACTGCAAAACAAGCCGAGGTGGCTGAAGAATGGCGACATTTCTTTCATTTAAACTCATTCCATGCATCAAATCATTTGAGCAATCCAGCCTTCCTCTTAGTTTCAGGCTCTCCTAAGACAGACCGTCCATGCATTTCATATATTTTTTGTCTATTGATAAACGATTTCCTTTCAGGAATGTAACGGCTTAATGAATCTGAATAAAGAAATCTGGTGAGCTGATCGGCTCCTGTAGAGCTTAAGGGCTGTTCTCTTTTACATTAGCTCCTTTGAGATTCTCACATCCAGCTGCAGAGATGCTCAGAAAGGCAAGAGCTCTTTTTTGAAGACCAAGAACAGAGCATCCCAGCAATTTAGGAAACGAAGCCAAAAAGCTTCTTCAGAGTGAGTGTGAGTATGCAGTTGACCTTTTCTACATCTTAAAACGGCCACACAATTCTAGAGAGTACCAATTTGCATCAAGAAGATGCCTGCCAGGTGCTCTAAGTGCACAGTTGATGCCTCTTTAACTCAAATGCATAATTCTTAGGCTTGCTTGACTAGGGTGAGACCAGGAAAAGACACTGCTTCGTTAAGGAGGCGCTACCAAGAGTCATGTATGCCCACCCTTGCTCCAGGGCATCATTTGGTTTAGGATCTTGAGTGCTGCACTTCGTTAATTTGGACCATCTTTTGTTGCTTTAGACCAGGGGTGTTAAACTACTGGCCCGCAGGCTGGACGTGTCATCCAGAAGCCACGCCTACCTCATTGCCGGCAATGCTATTGCTAAGCACCTTGATTTGTGCTTCTTAGATTGTAAGCCGCCCTGAGTCTTCGGAGGAGGGCGGGATATAAATGGGATTAAAAAAAAAAGGCAAAACCATCCCGATATGTTGTGTGACGTCGCGAGTTTGACATGTCTGCTTTAGACCATCTCTGTGTGTAACAGAACAAAGTGACAGAAATCTGAGGAGATGGTGAAGCGTGTTGCTTTGGCCTGGGTGAGGAATTTGTGACAAGATAATGAGATGGGCTGGGGAGGAAGGAACAAACATTCTATAACGAAAAAAGTTTTTTTTTTAAACTCGGCCTTTTGTTTACAGTACTGGGTTGTATGTGTAATCATCATAAAAAGTTAATATTCAGGATCAAGCTGACAGAAACCTCTAGCCAGACTAGCTTACCATACTCATGGCCATCTGTAGAAACTATTGCCTTACCTGAGCAATTGAAAAAAGTTAACTCAGTGGGGTTTGTTCTGGAGGCATACTAATGATAATGGCAGGTTTGCATCTTGCATAGGTATGAGGAGATCTTTTCTGCCTGTGGTGCATGCATTTACATATTTTATTCACTGCTTTAAAGCTTTTCAGAATGTTATTTCACTTCCTGTACATTGCAGCTCCAGACAATACTACTAGGCTCTTATTGAGCCTAGCAACAATGGAACTATTTAGTATAGTCAGCTTCGAGCTTGCCAGCACATTCATTATTGTACAGTTCTAGTGTGCCCAGGCGAAGAAATGGCAAAGTATTCATTTTTGAAGAAGTTAAGGCATTTTTCAAATGTTTCAAGGGGTTTCCCCATTGTGTTCAATGGGGAATATATTTTTCTTGCCATACAATTATGATTGTAATTCTGTTTTTCTGGCAGATTTCTGTTGCTTCCATTGCCTTGATTTGTCTTAACCAAAATGAAAAACTGGGGGTGACGAGTATAATTTATTAAGTCCTGTATCTGTTGATCACTGTAAAGTTGTAGACGTGTAAAATGATAGATGTTTCTTTCAAAAATATTTCCCTTGGTTCAGAAAAAGAAGTAGCATCCTTATGAATGCAGGGGAGCTGAGATAGGAGTCCCAACTGCCCCCTTTAGACATTTGGTATTTTAAGTGCTGTGAACCTCATTAAGCAAGTCTAACGGCCTGTGTTTGTGGGCATTGTAATTACAATCACTGTTTTATCTGCTATTCAGTTTCAGAAAGAGTTGTAATTTCTGACAATAAGCCTTTTTTGGCTATTCCCCCAAGATTGGAGTATTGGCGCTCACATTGATTCCCGAAGTGGCTCCTATCTGCTCGGGATAATATTCTTGTTTCTGTTTTGAAGAGGGGGAGATGGGAATTAGAACCCTAAACAGCCATCTTGAAAATTAGACAATGTGGCAATAGTTATATTAATTGTTGAAATAATCAGTGTTACATGCTACAATTCTGGACTGTGGAATCTACTTGATGTGAACAGAGCCATCATTCTCTTCAGATGTGTTTCCTTTCTTGTTGCTCAGGCAAATTAACAATACTAGAATGCCACAACCTACACTGTTCATACAGAAATAGGGAAGTGAAAAAAATATTCTCTACGTAGACCATCTGCATTTGGATAGTCGGGCACCACAGCTGAAATATGCGTTTTTGGAGTTTAGGTCTATATACTGAACAGAATGGGCCTGTTTTATTCAATACAAGAGTTGGGACACAGCCACTTGTAGGAGAGGAGAAAAGAAACAGTGTAATTATCTTGCCTTCTTTGCCTCAGGAAATCATTCTAGGATTCAGATTTTGTTTTAGGCAAAAAGAAACAAAGTGTAATTATCTTGCCTTCTTTGCCTCAGGAAATCATTCTAGGATTCAGATTTTGTTTTAGCCAAAACCCAGAAGCACCACTTTTCAGATTTTCTGCTGAACTGCAGCTGGACTAAGGTGATTTGGGAAAAATTTCAAAACAATTTTGTTCTTTGTTTCATGCATACGCCAATTTCCAAAGGAATAATTAAGTATGAGATGGTTTTGTTTCCCCCTGCTATGTCTTCTCCTCCATATTGACCTGGACCTGCTTACAAGAAAAACGTTGTAAGCTCAAAGTACTCTTTGAAGTGCTTGGTTGTGGAAGAACGCTTGTTCAGTGCACAGGCGACTTGGATATTATTAAAAGCTTGCTGATTAAATGTACATTGTACCGGAGAGTTTTTATTCTGTTGTTTATGTCTTCGTAAGAATGCTTCATATGATTATTTTTCTTCTTCTTGACTATTTGCAGTAGAAAGTTGAGTGATTTCTTCCTGCTTCATTCCTTATTTTTATATTCATAAGGTAGACCAGCTCACATTCAGGGAATGGGACAACTTGCCACAGTCAGCTCGCTGTGGCCAACTCACCACAGCCAACTTGCCACAGGACAACTCACTGCAGAACAATTTAACAATTCTGTTTAATTATTTAAAATAAATAAAAAATACTTTAATTTTTGTCAACCACATTTCATTTTGTCCCTCCTCTTGCATCCTTTTTTTAATGATTCTATTCCACATTTGTTATTAGTGTAACTTTTGTCTGGCAACAATTTGTCCTGTGGAGAGTTGGCCGTGGCGAATTCTCATAGACCCCACACTCACCAGACGTGTGAATCCACAGATTTCTCAATAGTGATAATTCTGACTATGGAATTTTGAGAATTGAAATCTAAACCTGGGGATAGATGAACTGGGTGAACTAATGATGATGATGTGGATTTCACCAAAGCAAAAAGTCATATGAATGAGCCACGTTGTGAGTGGAGTAGCTTTAGTGAAAGGCATTAAATTCATCAAATGAATAGGGAAATCCTTAACAGAAAAAGTACCAATCAACAGCTTGATTTTGTTTCTAAGAGCAAAATTCCTATCCTTGTAGACACACAAAGTGGCTGGTGCTTCTTTGTGGGTTTGTTTTTCTGTCATATGTAAAAAATGCAGAGATGATTTTATATAGCTTGCACAGTGTTCCCTTTAAGTCAAACTCAATGAATCTTGCTCTGGATAAAGAAGGAAAAATGTGACTGGGGATGGGAGAGACACAGCAATGAGTAGATATAGTATTCAGCAATGACTAGACAGGCTGGGTCTATCACTTGCAGTACGGAGGTTGGTGATACAATTAAAATGATGTCGGGAGCAGAGATATTACAACTTCTAGTCAAATAGTTACGGTTTTTTTTTTTATTTCGAGCACTTGGATGAGTTGAATCTATTTTGAGAATTGGCATTTAGATGACAAAAGTTTTAATAACCGTAATTCTGTCCAGTTCAAATGACGACAGGATGGAAGAATATTCTATTGAAGTACATTCCTGGTGCAGCAAATAGCCTTGGCTAATTTTTCCGACATTGGCTAGGAAAATCTGGCAGCAGTAGTCCATTCCACTCTGGAGAAAGAGGCCCCCCAGAAGCATATGATTATATAATACTGATAAACCTAAGAGTGACCCTAGCTAATATCCCAATGGAAAGGCCAGCAGCGAGCCTATTTAAGCTGCCTTGAGTTTTCCAAGAAAGTAAACGGTAGAAAGTTTTGCAAGTATTAGGTATGGCACGATGTAATGATATGCCATATGTAATAGGCACATGGCTCCAGTTACAGTACATAACACTAGATGGAAAGTTGCATGCTAAACTGGGGGAGGAACTGAGGATTTGTAATTTATTTAGAAGTCTCCTTCCATGCCATGATTGAAAGGGGAGGGACAGCTGCACCTGGCTTGCTAAATGTTCACAGGGCACCTTCCCCAGATACTCTCTTGTGAGTGATATGCTCCAGGTGGGCTTTCTCTGAGGTGTCAAGCTCAATCTTGTACTTGGCTAGAATCTTCAAGATGGGACGAAGCTTCAGCCACCACTGCGTTTTGGGGATGCGATGTCTGTCGAAGAAGAAAGGTAAGGTCAGGATCTTCATGGCAGGGTTATCCCATTCCACTCCAACATACTATGTGGCTACAGCTACTATGCCTTTGAGACATATTTACCCAAGCTTGGGAAACTTGTAGGAAGTTGTAACAATGGGCATGTTCACAAAGTTAAACTGTAGTGGTCTAGCCGTTAAGGCATCAGGCTAGAAACCAGACCATGAGTTCAAATCCCACCTTGGCCATGAAAGCCAGCTGGGTGATCTTGGGCCAGTCGCACACACTCAGTCCAACCCACCTCAGAGTTACTGTGGGAAAAACGAGGAAGGAGTATTACGTATGTTCACCACCTTGAGTTAATTTATAAAAATAATAAAAAGGTGGGATACCCACATGATCAAAGAAAGAACAAAGAATTCAATTTCATTCCAGAAGGGGCCTGCTTTGTTTAAAGTGAGTTATGAGTTATTTAACAATTGACGTTTTAAAAACACATGCCTAAAACACCGAATTCTGTGCTTGCTTAACAAATTAGAATTTTATTTTAAATCAGCATTCGTGTAACAAACTAGGAATCTACTAAACTGGAACTTGGGAGGAGGAAACCCTATCCCCAAATTGTGCTTGGGTATGTAATGTATAGCTTAGCATTACACATAAAATGAGCCAGGTTCAATGAATCACTATCACGTTATTTAAGCCATTCCGTTATAAGCTTAACTGCATATTATTAATTAGACACACATCCTCTTCTCAAGGAATTCAAAGCAGCTCATGCACACAAACCAGCTTTGTGAATATGTTGGGCTGGATGTATGGCTGAAGTTGCATTAGAATCTGGATTTTCCTAGTCTTCCCCTACCTCCTTATCCACTACAGTGCCTCGCTGCAGATTTAAGTCAAACGTAACGTTCCGTTCTCAGAGAAATTTCCAACTTTAGACTTCCCTGTCCTCTGCCATTTTTTTAGATTTCTGAATCTATGTTCACCACAAAAAGACCAGAAAATTAGCTGGCACAGTAAATGCCTATGGCAGCTGCATGTAAGTTGTATTAGACTTGAGTCAAACAAAGAATTTTCCATGCCACACTTTCTGATGAATCCTACAGAGAAGACTTACTCAAAATCTGTTTCTTCTTTGAGTTCCGTAAGGGGCTGGAATACCAGGGCGCGTCTGCGCATACCCAGCAGGCAAGCTGAATCAGCAGTGTTGGCAAAAATACGACCTGCAAAAGAAGCATTACAAAATGTTGACACTTTAATGGAAGCTTGAATTCCTATTCTTCTACTGAAAGCTCCAATGGAAAGCCTTTATTTTGAAACATTGGGTGTAAAGTGATATATTGGGATTTAGCAGAAAAGTCTTCCATTAAAAACAAAACCCTAGAATTAAGTATCAGGCTTTGAATATATGGAAAGATCTTAAGCACTGACTTTGAACTATAGACCCCAAGATTCAAGAACACCATAGATAGTATCAAACCTCTGGCACAGATACTCCTTTGCCTACTGTAATTGATTTCTTTCCTACCCTATTTATTACCAATACAGGTCTGGCTGCCCACCAATCTAAGAGGCAATCTAATGGTAAGGTCCTATGTACCATGTCTGGAGCACTCTTTGATCTTGCCAGACATCCATGCCATAGCTTTGGCACCCATTTTTGTTCCAAAGTTCCGGTCAAATGGAGTCGGTGACCCACCCTGTGAAGGTAGAAGAAAAGTTATATTAAATTATATGTTAAACCTTAGCATTATGGAAATGTGATGAGGACAGTAGCTTGAAAGTCTTTGGATAGAAAGATCTGCAGTGATGGCGTTGAGACAGGTAAGGAAACAGGGTTCAATGGACTACTGGGGCTTTTCTGCCCAATGACACTTATTATAATAGCAGAGTTCACACATAGTACCAAGTCTGATCTTTCTGATGTACCTGCTGCATATGTCCCAAAACGTTCTTTCTGGCATCAAATATACCTTTTCCTTCCTCTGAATACAAATTATATATGAAGTCTGTGGTGTAGTTTTCATTGCATTTTTCATTCCTGGAAGTGAAGAAAAGAAGCATACATGCAGCAGGAAAACACAGAATTGGCTAAATAAATAGTCCATAAAATGGAAAATGTTTTGGCATAATACTGTACAAAGGGCATTTTATTTCAGAATGTTATTGACAAGTCTTGCATATACTTCTGACTTCTGTCTATTCTATTCCCACGGTCTTCCTGCTTCACTGATTAAAATCTTGCCTTCATTTTATAGCCTATAATTTGTAGTTATTAATGCTGCAAGTTAGGAGTACCAACACTCAATCCACCTGGAAAACATCTTGTTGAGGAAGGTGGATTTCAAAGAGCAGCCTAAGATTATTCTTCAACCTTTGTGAAAAATCTGGCTCTTTTGAGCATCCCATACTTATTTTCATCAAATGCAAACTTGACCTCCAAACTTGACCCTTTGCACAGAAATCACATGAGCTGAAAAGCTGCTGCACTTGTTTTGATGTATGCCTCAGCATGAGGCTAAAGCATGCATATATTATATAGGTATTGAAATAAAGGAGAATATTGGTAGCTCCAGTGCTTTTTTTGTAAAAGAAAAAGGTGCCGGAACTCACACATGTCATACAACCCGCCTTGCCTACCCTACAAGGTTCCATCCAAAAAAGGTGCCGGAACTCCGTTCTGAGCGTTCTATGAGAAAAAAAGCCCTGGGTAGCTCAGAGTTGAAATGAGGGGTCCTTGATGCTTTCTGAGCTTTTTTGGTTTCCTGCGGATGTTTCATTACCCAAACCAGGTAACACACCAGTGCTAGTTTGGGTAATGAAATGTCTGCAAGAAAACAAGCAAGCTCAGAGAGCACCAAGGACCCCTCAGGTATTAAAATGCTTGTGCTGTTTTCCACAATACTCCACTGAACGGAAAACTTATGACCTTCCTGGGCTATAGCTAGTTGAGAAGGATGCTGAGAGCTGCCTGTCTATACTATCTAAATCAGTATTTCTCAACTTTAGCAACTTTAAGACAGATAGACTTCAACTTCCAGAAGCGTGGCTGGCTGGGGAGTTACGAGCTGAAGTCCATATGCTTTAAAGTTGCCAAAGTTCAGAAGATATCTAAAGAAATCTGCCAGGAGATCAAATACTTTTTCCCCCCGTTTCATTTCTCATGGCGCTTATTGGCCAAAGAAAGTGAAAAAGCAAGCAAATATGTAAAATGCCTGTTTTTCATTCGGGACATGGGATTATGAGAAGAGAAGGATCTTCTCAAACTACATTCCTGCTTTGAACTCAGATAGTTGTCTAGGCTGCAGCTCTTCCTCCTGTTTCTCAAGGTTATTTTCATAACCCATTCCAAAAAAGGAATCTCTTTCATCACACTTACAAAGAACTGAATGACTTCTAAACTTTTAATCCCCTCTAATAAGTTTAGTCGGGTACCTCAATACTAGGCCTCTTTTCACTGTGGTTTTCATTTTCTCAGTCAGATGTTCCACGTTCATCTGTAAACCAAAGAAAGAACAGAACCACTTGTTTTTATCCCTCAAATTGTATATTAATACATTTCAAATACAACACTGTAGATTTTATTAAACTAGTGAAGCCACTAAATTTACCACACCCATATTACAGAATCAAAATGTAACCCCCGCATGGGAATACTTTTCCATGTTATGTTTATTAGGTAGTATGTTGTGTGTTGTATGTATTTGTGGATATACGCACACTAAATAATTCTGAGAAAACTGTATTATGCCTGTATTTTTATTAATGAAGGCAGAACCAGCACCCACAGTGAACAATGTCTTAAAGTTCTGAATTAGTTTGAGCTCTCTTCTCAAATGTCTGATTGCTTCTGACTGAAGACAAACCCAAGGAAATAAGTATTAAGAGATGTAACCAGCATCCTCCCCTGGAGGGAGACAGGAAATTATATTGCATCTCTCTAAATAAAAGGCAATAGCCAACATCTTCTGCCCCATTCATTTCTCTAATAAAGTGGTGCTGCAATTATAATTACACTTATGTTAGAGGTTTAATACCCACAGCAAAATCTATTGATAAGTGTACATGTTTGTTGAGGGGAAGGGATTGAGAAGGTGAAAGAGAATCTGATAGCGCATCAGAACAGAAGTGGAGATGGGGCTGATAATCTATTTTGATACCTTGGAAGTTGTGATGGGTGGGATATGAAAGAGCAGGCTTAGGCCAGTCCCAACAGTGGCTTTGGGAGCAAAAGCCCACCAATTCCAGAGATATTCTATTTTGCCCCTGTGTGCTTCCCCAGGCTGAACTGGTCTGTCATCTGGGGATTCTCATAGACTGCTTCAAGATCAGTAATAGGAGGAACGGAGAGGACCTTTGAATAGATCCCTTTGGTGTACCCAGCCTGAATCAGGCACTTATACGATGGTCACTTCTTGTCTGGATTACTGAAATGCACTCTACAAAACCTCTACACGAGGCTGCCCTTGAAGATCAGAAACTGCAACAGAATGCAACCAATTATAGGTGCAAGGTGATTTTGCTCATGTAACACTAGCACTGGTTATCAGTTTTTTTACCAGGTACAGGTCAAGGTGTTGGCTGTCACCTTTAAAGCCCTTCATGGTACCAGACTTGGGATATCTGTTGACTAACTTCTCCCTTTGCTCTCTGCCCATCTTTAAGATTTAAAGCAGAAGGCTTCTTCCTGATCTTACCTGAAGGATCTTCAGGGACCCTTAAGTTCAACCTTCTCAGTCATTGCCCCCATCCCTCTGCAACAGGCAGCTGGGCTCCAGCCCTGTTATACTTTGACAAAACTATTAAGATTTGGCTGTTTGGACAAGCCTTAAAGATCTGAAGGGTTGTTCATACACCTCCTGGGGGGAGGGGATGATTAAATTTATGAGGTAGGGCTGTTCCTTTACAGTGGGAAATTATCGGTGTGTTTTCATTTGTATTATAGTTGTGAAAATGTATAAGCCACTTAAGAGTCAGACATGGCAGGGGTGCCATATTAGCCTAGTAAAATAATCATAGCAGCAACGAAAAAGATAATCTTTCTCCTGTAGCAGTATGTTTCTGATAGCATGCATTCCCTCTAGTTTCTAACTGGTATTTTTCCCAGCTCTACCAAGAAATTCAGGGCTCTTCTAAGATGCAATAGAACTCATTTGTCCAAATACTGGGTCCAGCTCTTCCCCTCTAGATTATATCAACACATGCAATTCTCCTAGGGCCAGTAATGCGGTTATAGAGCAAACATTTGCCTCTGCAAAAGACGTTCACCTCCAAGTCATGGATGGTGAAAGGATCTTCATAAATGTAGGCAGCATCTGCTCCAGCTGCTAAGCCTGCCATAGTAGCCAGGTAGCCACAATAGCCTCCCATGGTTTCAATGATGAAAACCCGCCGCTTGGTGCCAGCTGCAGACTGTTTGATGCGGTCACAAGTCTACGAATGAAACAAACCAGGCAAAAATGGAAAGCTTTGAATGTCAGCTGGAAAAATATTGTTTTGGAGCCATCTGAAGAGAGTTAGCTATTATAAAAAAGGGAGAAAACTCCATTCCCTATTAGCACTGATGATGTTACCTAGTTGGGTGATGAAACATTTGTAAGCAAACAACCAAGCTTCACTAAGACTCCACAGTCTTTGTTTGTATTTCAAAAGTCAAGTTCATTTAAACGTGCAATGATCATATTGAAGGATGGGGATATAAAAAGAGAGAGAATGGGGGTGGAGGTATCTAGACAAGTGCAAGGTAGAAATATATAACACAGAAAATCTTTCTTATATATATTGTGACAGGAATCAATGCCTGCACTGTCTAAGGAACAACTTTCCAACTGACCTAAGTGGGGCTCTGTGTGCAAAGCTACCACACTGCCACTGAGCAATACCCCCTCATTAATTTTAATTGCATGAAATTGCCTAAGACTGTTCATTGTTTATTGATCATTTAGTTTGGCCTAGGATTACTAGATTTAGTACTCTCCAGATTTAGGAACAGCTTTCTTTCAAAAGTATTAAGAATCCTGGTGGCGCAGGGGTTAGAATGCAATATAGCAGGCTAACTCTGCCCACTGCCAGCAGTTTGATCCTAACCAGCTCAAGGTTGACTCAGCCTTCCATCCTTCCATCCTTCCGAGGTAGGTAAAATGAGGACCCAGATTACTGGGGGCAATAGGCTGACTCTGTAAACAGCTTAGAGAGGACTGTAAAGCACTGTGAAGCGGCATATACCGTAGGTTTATTGTTATTTGCAAATTCTGACAGCCTATTTAAAACTTGCAGATGGTAAATCCTAAACCTATGTCCTCTATGATTAAAAACTCAAAATAAAATAATATTAATGTCTTTTGAACTGTCAGGTCTTTTGCTTTCTTCAGAATCTATTCCAGCTCCTGTGCGCAGGAAATAATTGTTGCTACTGCGAACCTATTCCTCACTTCAGAAACGCAAACTTAAGATTCTGCCCTTGGTGAATTTTCCTGAACTGGAACTGGGATGCTAAGCAACCACTTACTGCTGTTATGGTGTTGAGGGCAGTATCTGCACCGATGCTGAAGTCAGAACCAGGAACATTGTTAGAAACGGTCGCAGGAATCACACAGATGGGGATGCAGAGCTCTTCATATTTGCACCGGCCTTCAATTATTTCCAGACTGCCAGTAAAAGCCTACCAAAGAGGGGAAAGAGGAGGAGGAATTCACTTCTATGGTAGTGGCTGAAATTGTGGAAACCTTTTGGGAAAAGTGCACAGTTAGAAATGCCACCTTTGGTTAAGTTTCCACCCATTTTTCTTCTAATTTCTTTATAACTGTAGCCTTGTTCACTTAATAATACTATTTTACATCACTTTCTGGGCGACCAGTCAACTCTTTGCACCATTACTTTAATTTTATTACGTTTTACAAGCTCACTAAATGAAAGAAGACAAAAAACCCAACCAACTTGATAGCCATCACATAAGACACTGACAAATGACCTCCTCTCAGCTTCAATACATGACATCGATAACTGAATCCTACTGTGATCTGATTGGCTCTGTGCCAAAACAAGATGACACCCGATTGGCTCTCTAAACACTCGTGCTCCTTGGCTACAATCAGATGAAGGAAAGCTACCTGATATCAACCAAAGCAAGTTGTGCTTCCTCTTTCTGGTTATTTGGCTATAACTTTTCATAGACTACAGTACAGATAATTGAACAAACTATGTTGCATTACATTCTTGGTTAAATTATCTTTCCATTGATTTATAATTTTATGGTACTACTCCAAAAAAAAGTGGTGTTATTAGCCATCAAAGCTCAAAAATACACTTTTCCCAAAAGGTTTCCACAATTTTGGCCACTACTGTATAATCCAGCCGGGAATCCAACTTGTTCAGATGCTGCATTCAAACCCCAAGATTATAAGCATCAGCCTCTTGCAGCTTCCTGCTCCTCCCTTTCCTTCTCTGTTGACGACAAAGGAACATCACTCCCATTATCATTCTGCCCTAGAATCACATTTGCACCAAAATAAACTCTGAACATGTTCTCCTTTTTTCAGCTGGCTTGAGATGCAGACGTCAGACAGAAGGGGCTTTATTCCAACCATCAGTGAAACACATTTTGCCTGAGGAAACTTATCTGTGCAATATGATCTCACTTAGCTATGTCTTCCTATGGATCCTACGTATGATCAGTGAGTTGATCTAACGGCTAAACTCTCCACAGACCTACCTCAAAACCACCAATGATAACCAGCCCGTGGATGTTAAAACTGGCAATGGTGTTACTGATTGCCTCAAAGTGTTTCTTGGGTAGAGTCCTGTGATCAAACAGACAAAATCAATAAAAAATACCAATGGTCCTGCTGCACACAGTCCCTTTAATTCACTCACGGAAAGTTCCAGAAAGTACTCCATTAACCCGGAAGCTCCCAGTTCTTAGTCACCCCCATCTGAGAACTGACCAATCTGACTCGGCATACGATGTGTTTAGAGCATTTCAGTTATTCCCAGTGATGATAGTCCTTGCCACAACTGGGCTGGAATCTTGGTTGTTAAACAAAGCGGTCAATAAGTGAGATGTCATGTGACTGTTTTGTCCAATGACCCAAATCCTGGCACTCCTGGGTGTGGCTGTTAAGGGATCTTAGGGGTCGTTAAGTGGAGAGAGTCCCAGATAAGAAGCATTGGTGCTTCAGAATAGGGGAGGTGCTGGGAAGTTCTTCTCAGGAGCTGAAAATCCTCCCTGCCCAAATTCACACAGGATTTTCAGCCTCTGAGAGGAGAGACACTTGTATGAACCTTGTGCTGGGCTTTCCTCTCCCACCTGAGGTATCCCACACTCCTTATCTTATCACATTGCCTCTCTTTTGATTCTATTTTAAATTTGGGCCTTTCAGCAATATGTGCAAGTTATATCAGAAGAAAGCATTTCATAATGTTGATTTATTTTTAAGTATGTTTATTTATTCTGAAGCCTCTGTCCCCTCATAATACCTTTTTGTTCCAAGGTTTGATCCACCTTTTCCAGTCCAACCACCAACTCCTGCCCATCCTATTTCTTCAATCTGAAAAAAGAAAACAGGGTGGGGAAGAATTTCTTAGCTCAGCAACACAGTTGTTGTGATCTTCTGCTCATTAACCACACACTGTTATACAGAAGAAGTAATGATTCAAGATGCATGATGAACTTGTGAAAAAGCAAAAACATATGGGACATAAATACAATACAAATGGTGATGCAGAGAGTATTTAAAAAATAATATTAAGGTGAAATTACAATTTTTCCTAGTAGGATTTGTGGACAGTCAGCTAAAAAAGGCTCATGGACTATTAATTTTATATATGGTAACTGCAGTGAGGCTATTATATGCACTAATAAGGAATACAAAAAAATCCATAATGAAGGAATGGATTGTGAAAATGTCAAACCTTGCATAAATGGCTAAAGTGACAATTCTGATTGAGGGCGGAACAATAATTTATAAACAACAATTAAAGACTGGAAACCCTTGTGGAATTTTTGCTGAAAATGAGAAATATCAATTGGTGATTTTGGAATTTATTGATTAAAAAGGTTAGTTTATGGGAAGAAGGTACCTATTCATGATGAAATGGTAATTACATGCTTCTAACTACTACAAAAAGATTAGTAGCATTTCTTTAGATATCTTTTTCCTTTTCTTTTGTTAGTGTTTTTCTTTTATTTTTTCATATTCCTTTTTTTCTACTTTTCTTCTTTCTATAATTGTTAAATTTTATGTAAATTTTTCCTTTAACAAAAATATATTTTTAAAAAAGGAATGCTTTAAGAAAAGAACATACTTCCATGGTTTTTTGATGGAAACTGATTTTTAGCTTATTTGTGCCTAAGGTGAAATGTCTGATTTTTGTTGCTTTGGAAGGGATTGGGACATTTTAAAACTATAAATATGTGGGTTTTTTACTCTTATTTTTGGGAAAAACATAATTAGAAATGGTGATGCTGAAAACTGGCCTGCTGCAGAATTCAGAATACCCACTGGGGACTGGTTTGGGGCTGTAAAACAAAGACCTGAAATCACATGTGGCTCACAGGTGGTCCACCCCATTCTAAGAGAAATGGGTGGACAGATTAAATGAATTACCTTTCCTTCAGCAAGGCCCTCAAACCCATCATGCACAGCCAGCATCTTATGTCCATGGATCAAGCCAATTCTGACGGTGGACCTCACTGCTGCATTCATGCCTGCGGCTGGTGCACCTACGTTCATCACTGCCAAATTGTAGCCACTCTGGAAGAAAGAAAAGGATCAAGCTAAAGTCAGAAATGGTTTCCAATATATACATACATCCTACCTGCCTTCAAAGTTGTGTTTCTCTTAGATTCCTTTGTAGGAAACAACCCAGAGTCCATATATACCCAGCCAGGCTGCTCAGTTTAGGATCAAATTTTAGCGTCATCAGTTTGGAATGGCTGCAGTTGTCCAAGCTCGCAGAGGGGAGCAGCAAATACCTATGTTCCCTCCTAGTATGATACATCATTCTGTTTGTCAAACAGGAAGAATACTTAGTGGAAGGAGAGAGGGGTCTATCTCTCCATTTCTCTCTTCCATCCAAACACCAAGTAAATGGGGGCATATTCAGCCATTCTAAACAGGACATTTCATACTCCAAAAGGAAATATGAAACCCCTTTTTCTAGAACCCCAGCTTTATTCTAGATCATATTATGAGCCATGGGGGTGCAGTGCTTAGAATGCAGTATTGCAGGTTAATCCTGCCCACAGCCTAGACTTTGATGCTGACTGGCTCATGGTTGACTCAGCCTTCCGAGGTCAGTAAAATGAGGACCCAGATTGTTAGGGGCAATAGGCTGACTCTTAGGGAGGGCTGTAAAGCAATGTGAAGCAGTATATAAGTCTAAGTGCTACTGCTATTGTTATTATTTGTTTTCTCTCACTAGGAGCAGTTCTCCAGATTCTCAGGCAGAGAAAGGACTTATACATCATCTGGTACCCAATCTTTCTAACTTCCGCCTCTAGAATGCCAATTTTGGGTTCTGCCATTGAGCAGTAGTTTTTTCCCCCTGTCATGCATTCTCCTCCCATCCCAACCCATTACCTTGGCTGAGGGTGGATGCACGTGAGCCAAAATCTTGTACACATTCCAGTTATTCATAAAACTCCTGTGGGCAACAAGAGAATTAGGATGGATGTTTTCTCAGCTATGAGGTTTGCAGCTGAAAGAAGAATTCTGAACATTTGAAAGAATGATAAAAGTGCTCACTGTTGTCTCCCATTCCCACACAATCCCCTCTTGGATAGCTATGCCCTAACTTCATGGGAACAGTAGCAAATAATGAAAAAAGGATTGGGAATGGCTTGTAGCCAAACATAGCTAACTTCATAAAGCAAACAGGGTGGTCCTGACTCAGTCTTGGTCAGGGGACCAACGCTACACTGAAAGATTGAAAGATATCCCTAAAAAGGCAACAGTAAATCCTGTTGGACACCAAATGAAATTACAGAGATGCGTCCATGCAGCCACCAGGAACTCAGGGTGGTGGTGGCTTGAAACTTTACTCTTCACGGTTAATCTGAAATATAAATATATAAAAAATATAAATATAGAAAGTGCTTCAGATATCTTGTGACAGTAGCACTGCTTTAGGATAATCTTTCTGACACCACATGTCAGAGAATGGCAGGACCAAATCTAAAATAAATTGAGCCACCCTTCCTGTTTCTTCCTCCTTGTTGTCCCCTTTCTCCTTACCATCTTTTGGTTTCTCCACCTTCCTATCTCTCTCTTCAAACTAAGCCTCACCTTCCTCTGAGTTTGAGAGCATCATCGAATCGTCCTTCAGTCATTGCTGTTGTGACATCTTTGGTCTGTTGAAAGAAGTGGAAATGGTTGCCTGATTCATACCCACAGAGCTTGCCCATTGCCTGTAAAATATTCCATCATTTACTCAAACAAGAAGTTGGGGAAAGGATAATGTTTATCTTTTTAGAGGGCGATGGGCCATCTTGGCTTGGTGGCATAACTGCAGATAGTCCTCACTTAATGATGGTAATTGGGGCCAGAATTTTCATCACTAAGCAATGTGATTGTAAAGAGTGACATCACATGACCATACCACACCACTTGGAGACAGCAATCCAAGCGCTCCTATTGTTGTTAGTGAGGTTCACGGGTCATTAAATGAGGACTTCCTTTCAACTTCCTGCCAGCTTCCCACAAGCAAAGTCAATAACACGAAGTCCCAAGTCCCAAGTACTTGATAAGCAGGTCAGCAGGCAGACAGATGCTGCTGCTTCCGGGCAGGGAAGGGTGCAAATACATTCGAAGGGAAGGATGGTCAGTGAGGCAGCACAGCTGCAAAGTGGGGGAAAATGCAAGTACCCTGCCGGAATGACTTGCAACCTCCCCTACCAACTTCCCCGTTGATTTTGCTTGTGGGAAGCCAGCAAGGTAGGTCACAAATAGTGATTATGTGACCATGGGACCTGGCAACTACTGTAAGTGGAGGCTAGTTGCCAAATACTTCAATCACAGTCATGTGACTGCTGGGATGCAACTTCAGTGACCAGTCATAGTTCAGCACCTTCATAAATGATCCCTGAATGAATGGTCATTAATCAAGGACTACCTATATTTGAAAATTACATGTGGTCAAAGGGCAAAATTTCAACAGGCCGACCTGGACTGATGGAAGGGAGGTTTTCTTAATTTTGTTTTATTGTGTTTTTAATTGGACTATTTATGGGATAATTTGATTTAATACCTTTTAATGTTTGTATTTTGTGTTTTTATCATTGTTAGCTGCCCTGAGTCCTTTGGGAGATAGGGCGGCATACAAATCCCATAAATAATAAATAAATAAAATAACAGATAATATTAAATCTTGTTTTGTTGCTCTTCCACTACAAGGTAATAATGCCGATGATGCTTTTCTGCAAACAATTTTTCCTAGCTTTCTTTAATCAGGCTTTTTGAAGACTGGTAAAGATTCTGCTGATTATAGAAGTTGTTGAGCAGTTTTACTACACGATAGCCTAGGTCTTTCTTCCAAGCACATTAGAAGGTACCGTTTTTGGAGAAACTGGAAAGAGAAAGGGTTTGTTAAAACAACAGAACCTACTCATATATGAAGGAAGATAAAATAATCTCCCACGGATTAGTGAGATGGGAGAGAAAGCTTACCACTTGAACACACTCCATGAGAGGAAGGCGGATGGCTTGATTACCAGACAGGCTGACAACACATGCGGGGGTATCTGGAGTTCCTTCCATCAAAGCCATAACGGCTTCCACACCCATTCTGCTTCCCTGTGAGATTAAAAAAAATGAGGTTCTTTAAAAAATATATTAAGGAAATTGGGATTTCTCCCAGAATTTCATCCCAGGTTATCCTATAATTTTATTTTTTATTTATTTTATTTTAATTCCATTTATATCCCGCCCTTCTCCGAAGACTCAGGGCGGCTTACAAGCTTAGCAGTAATGGCCTGTAGCCACATCTAGGTGATGGAACAGCCTCAGGAAAGGCTGCTTATTCCAATATTTTCCTTTACTTAATTAAGTCACTGTGGTTCCTCAAGCAGACAGCCTATTCTTTCATACCAAGCCTGTAAGGGACTCATGTTGCTGCAGTTCTGTTTATCCTCCCCTAATTTGGTACATTATTTAAGGAGTAGGATCGTGGTTGTCTTTTGCTAGAATACCCCAAGCCTGCAGCTTCAATGGTAGTATGGAAAATAAGATTACTTAAATATCATACTGTATTTAATTATATCCTATAGCCCTGCACTTTCCAAACTGATATTGTTTTCACACCCCGGAAAAGGAGGAAATGAAATCAACCTCACAGCTCTTTGCCCCAAGAAGCTGAAGTATTTTTTTTAATTAATTACATTTTAGGAAGATACAGCTGAATTCATGTTCAGTGCCAAATTCAAGCATGAAATATAAGTAAGACTGAGCCTCTGAACATACCCAGGCAGTTTTTTCAGTAACTATGAAGAACTGCTGCCTATACCAAATGATCAAGAATTAGTCAGAACATATAATTTTGATAACATTTTTTAAAGGGGGTGGCACTAAAACCTCCTAAGTAGCTATACTTTTTCTCCAATCCTGTTGAGGAAAAACCTCTGTTATTAAAAGGCCGTTTGGTGATTAGCACCTACTTCATCAGGTTGATGAAGTCTTAACATTACTGAAATAAAACAACACAGCTTAGCTTTTCTTAGAACAGTGATGGTGAACCTATGACATGTGTGTTAAAGGTGACATGCCATGTCAGTGTGGGTGACAGCCAGCATTCACCAACACTCAACAACTATTAAAGAAAACATGTCCCATTCTTGTGTGATTTTTGGAGGCTGAGGAGGCTATGCAAGAACAGGGCCTCTGGACCCTCTGGAAGTTGTGAGAGAAAGCCATGATCTTGCATGGCCTCCCAAGCCTCCAAAAATTGCCTGAGAACAAGTTAGGTTTTCATGCGGGTATTGGAAGCTGCACATGGCCACCGAAGAGCGTTCTCCAAAGCTGCTTCAAGAATGAAAACTTTGTGTGACCTGGGGCAGCCTCAGGTAAGGCTGCAGCGACTTGACAACAGAAAGAAAACACGCGTCGGTGTAGCAGATTCTGGGGAATGCTGGGCCATGGGGACAATTGTGCCATTCCCCAAGGTTCACCTGTCTTGGGGAATGGCGTGAGGTGGCCTTTTTGAGTGGAGGCAGTGGGGCTAGGACTGAAGTCAAGGCCTGGGCCTCTACTTCAGGCCCAACCTCAGCACTGCTACCGAATGCCACTGGTCAGGGTGATCTAGATGGGTTGGAGGGGAGATAGAGAATTGTTTCTTTTTTCTTCGAGGGCTGTGGTGGTGATGACACACCAACTGAGTCAAGTTAGTTTTTTTTTCTGAATTTTTGACATGCTGAACCCAAAAGGTTTGCCGTCACTGTCCTAGAAAGAACACAGATCCTTCCTCTTTTTTTAGCGCCACTGTTTACAGTCTGAATGATTGAATGAGATGCTGCAAGAAACTTTCCTATTTTTGAAAATGCTCATTTGCTCATCTCCTGAAAATTTATGCCAGATATTTAGCAGCCTATGAGTGCAAGAGTCGAAAGGATTAAGAAGCTTAAATGCCTGCTTTGTGTTCCAAAACTTAATGAAGTTAAATACAGGATCGGGAAAACACCTCTAGAACAGAAGGGTTTGTTTTTTTTACCAGAACACGATCAAAGGCAGAGGGAGTCCCACCACGCTGCACATGTCCTAGGATAGTGACTCTTGTATCAAAACCCAGGTGTTTCACAACCAGCTGCAGAAGGAACAGAAATACAATAATTGATGCGTTTGACAAAATTCTACAATTACATGCAGTTCCAATTACAGTGGAATGCAGCCTCCAGAATTATGCGGATCTCAACTTTCATCCCCTCAAATCATATTTCTAGCTCTCCAGATTTTAAAGACTTTTGGACAGGCTGCATGCCGTTGCATGTGTTCAGGAGAGTTGCTTTAAGCGCCTGTTGGACTATGGGGAGCATCTGCATTCAGGGGGGAAAGGAATAAGGAAATAATGCCTGATTTTTGTGTGAAGGCACGTACAGCTATGGCAAGGTGGGAAGCTACAGGGAAGCTATGTTTGCTTCTTAAACATCATTCCTCTTTTATTCTTCTGCAAATTCTATATTATGCCCAGACTTCTATTTATTGGGAAAAGCGGGGGGAGGTATAACTGACTGTTCTTCAGTGACTAGTACTTCCATTAGAACCAATTTGTAGCAACTTCCATGAAATGTATCTACAAGTCCTTAACATTTGGAAACCCCAATGACTTAGTCCAGGGGGTCAGCAACCTGAAACAGTGAAAGAGCCACTCGGAAACGGTTCCCTCACAAAAGGAAAAACTGGGAGCCGCAAAAAATGTCTGTGCATGGGCGTACATGCGCCCATGCGCAGAACAGGGTTTGACTGAAGAGTGGAGCCAAGGCGAGATATGCACCTACCCTGCATATTTGAATTGATTGGTTGAACTTTTTTAGTCCCACTTTTTTTTTTTTGGACTGCACATGGCAGAGGACTGGGAGCCGCAGGAGACGGCTGAAAGAGCCGCATGCGGCTCCGGAGCCGTGGGTTGCAGACCTGTGACTTAGTCAATAGGTATCCAACTATATTTCATGTGCAATTAATTCCCCAGCTGGGAAACATGGAGGAAAGGGAGAGAAAAAACAAGCATGAAACCTTTCCTGGTTTGCTAAGAATTTTGGAATTGAGGAGGAAGCACTCAAATACTAGATCTTACACCCTTTAAGCACATCTTATAACAGCAGAAACTAATTAAAATTTCACTTCTTAATTTGCCCATTGGTCTGAACTGGATCTTTTAACTGCCCCGAAGCATAAGATTTCACACAGATGACTTCCCACAAAGCTTTACTTTGGCTCCCCTACAGTGCTAGGCAATGAATGGGTCAATTACAAACAGCCCTGAGTCACTCACAGCCTTAATGTCTTCAGATGTGATGGCTTTGCCATGTCTATCGATGGCTCCTTCAGCCACAATAATGATGTTCAGTCTTGAGCCTCGAGTTCTTGTCTGCAAGAAAAGGAAGGAAAACAGATCAATTTTAAAATGGGATTCAGTCTTGGGTTTTGAGAAATGGGATCTATCAACCTGTAGAAGACCTTGTTGAGAGAAAGACAGGGAAGAGCCATCCTGGGAATTCCCTATGATGCCTCAGTGACTGTGATAGAAAGCGATCATTATGTCTGCCTGACTAGTAGGGGCACAGGTTACTCTTACATTGTGTTTATATATATAAAAATTGTTCGACTCACTTTGTTGCGATATTTGCTTTGCTGCGGTGGTCTGAAACTGGATCCACAATATCTCTGAGGCATGCCTTTATTTACTAAGAAGCAAATTTCACTGCTGTTTCCAAGGAAGCTTTGGATATTAGTCACAAGTTTTCAAATTTGGATACTTCGTATTTTGTTTACCTCAGTTAGCCTTCTGCACAAGTGTTCCTCCCAGCCATCTTCTGGTGGGGATTCTGGAATGAAAACCCAGTCTGCACCACTTGCCAACGCTGTAATAAGGGCTAAATAACTAGGAGAGGAATGAAAAAATGGAATGTGACCTGTTACCACCCTGGTGCAAGACTTTACTAGCACAATGGCTGAAAATTCCAAGATAGGAAGGTGCTGTCTCAAAAAACAGCTGGATTATCTGTGGTCTCCCAGATATTGCTGGGGTGCTGTTCTTAGCAGCTGTAGTTAGAAAGGCCAGTAGTAAAAACATTCATAGACATTTAGAAAAAACAGTGTTGAGGGTGTCAAGGTTCTGATAGACAAGACCAAGCAAATCAGAACTCCGAGGCTTGAAATTTCCTCAAAGAACATGTTTATTGGCTACATAGTATCAGCAGGGTCAAACGTGAAACCAAGTCTAAAATCCCCTTCAAAGAGAAACAATATTAAAAAGTTGGAATTCCCACCCCAATGCTATTCAATCAGCTACGTTCCCCAATAGAAAAGTTTGGCGGGCTTTCTAACTAAATGCTCATGCCCTCATATCTAACAGATAGAAATGACCTTGGTTCCCATGGGACAGTAAAATGTTTTAGACTAGTAAAAATCCTCCACACCCCCTCCCATTCTTGTGGCAACCTAGAACGAGCAAAATGGCTGCAGCCAACTTCGTGGTAGAGTTGACAGAGGGATGCTCAGGTTTATTTAATAATATCTGGAAAACAACAAGTTATCCACTCTTGAACTGCACACTAAAGCAAGACTTGGCAAAAAATATAGTACTTCTTATCCTCTAGAGAAAACTGACAGCTTTCTGCTTTCAATACCCAATGACCTATTCTTTCAATGGTCTCCACAAGCAACAAAATTTCAATTCTATTTTTAATAAATTGAAGTTTTCATCCAGAAAAATTGTGATTAACTTTAACTATAATCAGTGAAAAAACCCTGATCTCAAAATTATAATTTAAAAAACTGCCTTGACTGTAATAACTGTAGTCAAGCTTAATCACATTTACACTTTGGTGACCCCCTAATCTGAAACTGAAAGAAGATATTCCAATTACCTTCTCATGCCAAGCTGAAGGAATTAATACTAGAACCCAGGGAGGTAGGAGCAAGAGGACTAGACCATTCTCACAACCATTACTCATATATTAGTAATTATGATTTAATAGTTTTAGGGTAATTTTTCCCACATTAAACCAATCCCAGTATAACAAAACAGTTTCCTACCCACAGTGTCGTCCCATCACTTCCAGCACAAATGTTCTCTGGTGGCTGTAAGACAAAACCAAAGTAAAAATACTGACAGTGTCCATAAAACACATTTACTTGCAAGTATTCATATATTCATAAAGCTCAAAGCAGGAATAGAACTAGGTAGTTTCTGCAGAAAGTTAAAATAAAAGCTAAGTTTGTAAAGCCGCCCTGAGTCTTCGGAGAAGGGCGGGATATAAATGGAATTAAAATAAATAAATAAATAAAAATAAATAAATAAAAAGAAAATTCAACTTCTGTGATTCGCACACTTTTGACTGATTCTTGACCTAATGTGCTGTTTCTTATTCTGAAAGTTTTCTTTGTTTTAATATGTTGGAATACAGATCTTTATAGGTACAGCAGTCTGAGAATGAGAATATTGACCAAGGAAAGTGAATAAAATAATAAAAAGGGTTAGAAAATCTTGTCAAAAGAAAAGAATAAGGCAGAAACAGTAGAAGGAATGGCAGACTTTAATGAGCCTTCCTTCCTCCCTCCCCCCTCCCCCTTCCCATATATGTCAGGATGTATAACAGGGGTCTTCAAACTTGGCCCTTTTATGACTTGTGGACTTCAACTCCCAGAATTCCTCAGCCAGCATGCCTGGCTGAGGAATTCTGGGAGTTGAAGACCACAAGTCATAAAAGGGCCAAGTTTGAAGACCCCTGGTGTATAACATCTGTTAGACGTCACTCATAACCCTGCCTAAAAATCAGTGACCTGTCATGTCTGGGAACTGGAGCAATGTATTGTGAGCCTGGAAGATGTGTGTATGAACTGTAAAACCTGAGAAGGAAAGAATGAAACTGAATGGATTTCTGCACATTTCAATGCATATTTAATATCATGGAAATTTATTTGTGTCATTCTCACACCGAAACCTGGTTGGGCCCAGAGGGTGGGGTCCCTTTGGTTGATCCTTGCCCACCAGGTTTCCGAGCGTTACACCGGCCCCGGGCTCATGGTAGGGGCGGGGGAGTGGCGGTAGTTATCAGGGAGACCTTATGCCCGCGGGAGACCACCGTCCCTCAGATAGTCGGGTGTGAGTCTCTCTTTTTGAGGTTTGGTTCGGGGGCGCAGTTGGGCTTGCTGCTGGTGTACGTTTCGCCTAGTCACACAGCGGCAGCCCTGCCTGAGCTACTCGATGTCCTCTCCGGTTTGGTGATTGAGTTCCCCAAACTTTTAGTTTTGGGTGACTTCAATCTACCATCCCTGGGAGGGTCATCTGAGTTGGCTCGGGAGTTCATGGCTTCCATGACGGCCATGGACCTGACGCAGGTAATTTCTGAACCAACTCATGAGGGAGGCCACACCCTGGACCTAGTTTTTTTATCTGGACGATGGCTGGATGATCTTGGTGGGGGCTCTCCATTTATCATGCCCCTGTCATGGACGGATCATCACCTCCTGCGGCTGGTCTTCCGTTTTACCACCCCACGCCGTGGGGATACGGAACCAATTAGATGGTACCGCCCCAGGCGCTTAATGGACCCTGATGGGTTCCAGGCAGTGCTGGGATCCCCACCTGCTTCCGTCGCTCACAACTCGGCGGATGCCTTAGTGGAAGCCTGGGAAAGGGCAGCCACTGAGGCACTGGACCGAGTTGTACCCTTGCGGCCCCTGACCCGGCGCAGATCCCATCGAGCTCCATGGTTCTCCGCGGAGCTCCGGGAGATGAAGCGTCGGAAACGGGGCCTAGAGAGCTGCTGGAGGTCCAGCCGATCCGAATCCGACCGATTGCGGTTAAGAACCTATATTAGGTCTTATCTCGCTGCGATGAGGGTGGCGAGGTGTAATTACTTCTCCACCCTCATCGCGTCCGCAGATAATCGCCCGGCCGCCCTGTTTAGGGTGACTCGCTCACTTCTTAATCAGGAGGTGAGGGGGGATCCCTTACAGGGTCGTGCCGAGGAGTTTGGTCAGCATCTGTCGGACAAAATCGCTCGGATTCGGACCGGTTTGGACTCCAGCTGGGCAGAGTCTGACGATCAGGACACGGGCGGTCTTGTCAATGTTATCTGGGAGGAGTTTGATTCTGTGACCCCTGATGAAGTGGACAGGATTATGGGGAGGCTGAGCTCCACCACATGTTTATTGGACCCGTGCCCTTCCTGGCTGGTTTATGCAGCTAGGGAGAGGACACGAGGCTGGTTCCAGGCTGTGATATCTGCTTCTTTGAGTGAGGGTAATTTCCCCACCGTCTTGAAGGAGGCGGTGGTGAGACCCCTCCTCAAGAAGCCTGCCTTGGACCCAGCTGTGTTGAACAACTTTCGTCCAGTCTCCAACCTTCGCTTTCTTGCGAAGGTTGTTGAGAGTGTGGTGGCGCACCAGCTCCCTCTGGTCCTGGATGAAGCGGATTATCTGGACCCGTACCAATCGGGTTTCAGGCCCGGGTACAGCACGGAGACGGCATTGGTCGCTCTGGTGAATGATCTCTGGAGGGCTCGGGATAGGGGATGTTCCTCTGTCCTAGTCCTATTAGACCTCTCAGCGGCTTTCGATACCATCGACCATGGTATCCTGCTGCGGCGTCTCAGGGGATTGGGAGTGGGAGGCACAGTTCTTCGGTGGTTCTCCTCCTATCTCCTGGGACGTTCGCAGTCGGTGTTGGCAGGGGGGCAGAGATCGGCCCCTAGGTCTCTCGTTTGTGGAGTTCCTCAGGGGTCGGTTCTCTCGCCTCTCCTGTTCAACATCTACATGAAACCGCTGGGTGAGATCATTCGTGGTTTTGGAGTTGGGTATCATCAATATGCTGATGATACCCAACTTTTTATTTCTACCCCAAACCACCCCAGTGATGCCCTCGCTGTGATGTCCCGTTGCCTGGAGGTGGTTCGGGTCTGGATGGGGAGGAACAGACTTCAACTCAACCCGGACAAGACTGAGTGGCTGTACATTCCGGCATCCCGGGACATTCAAATTGTTCCATCCCTTTCTATGGGGGGCGAGCTGTTACCCCCCGTGGATAGGGCTCGCAACTTGGGAGTCCTCCTAGATTCACGACTTACCTTGGAAGATCATGTAGCAGCTGTGACTAGGGGGGCTTTCGCCCAGGTTCGCCTGGTGCGCCAGTTGCGGCCCTATCTGGACCGGGATGCCCTGTGTACGGTCACTCATGCGCTCGTGACCTCTCGCCTTGACTACTGTAATGCTCTCTACATGGGGCTTCCCTTGAAGACCACTCGGAAGCTCCAACTGGTACAGAATGCGGCCGCGAGAGTTGTCTTGGGAGTTTCCCGGTACTCCCATGTTACACCTTTGCTCCGCGAGCTACATTGGTTACCAGTTGTCTTCCGGGTGAGGTTCAAGGTCTTAGTGACGGTTTTTAAGTCCCTACATGGCATGGGTCCGGAATACCTCGGGGACCACCTGCTGCCGGCGTCAACCCCCCTCCGCCCTGTGCGTTCCCACAGAGAGGGCCTCCTCAGGGTGCCTCCAGTCAGAGAATGCCGGCTGGTGGCCCCCAGGGGGAGGGCCTTCTCTGTGGGCGCCCCGGCCTTATGGAATGAACTGCCGGTGGAGCTCCGGATGGCACCGGATCTCCGCTCCTTCCGGCGCGGGTTAAAGACCCACCTGTTTGAACAAGCTGGCCTGGCCTGAGGGGGAGTTAATTTGGGTTTTTAAATATTTGTATATTTTACTGTTTTATCTTGGGCATTAATTTAATTCTATTTTAACTTTTGTAGTTTTGTACTTTTATTATCTGCCCTGTTCACCGCCCTGAGTCCCTAGGGAGAAGGGCGGTATAAAAAAAAAAAATTAATAAAAACAAAAAACAAACAAAAAAACACACCTATTTTTCATCCTGAAATACTCCAACTGTTGTACATATCCTACTTGAAATTTCATTCGGACACAACTTTTTCAAATTTTACTGTGACGCAATATAGCATTTCCCTTTCTAATAACCAATAAGTTCATATCCAGAAGTAGACATACATATGAGATAGAAAATAATGGTTTATATATATTTCTGGAATGCTATGTTTTTGGACAAGCCCATTCTTTGCCCTTTTTTGTGACTGCTTGTTACTCTATAATAGACTATTTGTCAGTCAAGTTGGCATGTGTATGTTCAGCCTATTACAGGACTGTTAGAGATTAATATTATTTTCTGCATGTTTTTTTCCTTTCTGGCCTTGTTTATTTTTCCCTTGCATAGCAAAGAGGAAAAAGTTTCTGTTTCTCATGGTTGATTTAATTCTGTTTCCCCTCCCCTCTTTTCATACTTAATTCCTGCCCAAATACCGTACTGTCATGTTTCTTGAGGAATATTACAAAATGGTGGGATATAATATCCACGGGCTTTACCTTTGGGCAGTGGTGGTGATGGCATCGACTATCTCCATTATCCTGTGGAGGGCAGAATCTGTACCGATGGTCATGTCAGTCCCACAAAAGTCATTGTCAATGGAACCAACCATCCCAACAATGTTCAGGTGGCTGGACTTCTTGGCTTCTTCTACTGTAATGGCCCCTTAACGAGAATGGAGAACCAGTTAATATCAGCAAAGATTCTAATAATGTCACTGTTGCAATTCGTTCTTCATTTGAGGAAAAAGAAAATGAGAAACCTCTGGAGGCCAGGTCTTAGAAAGGCAGCATTTTAGCCTGGTCCTTTTACACTAAGAGTTGCCAGAAAACAAAAGAAAAATCTAGCTTAGACGAACAAGCAAAACTATAAAGATATGGAAAGACGCTTTTAGCTGTCCCAGAATTGCAGTAAATCACATATTTTTGGACTATAACACAGCACACAAACTGTGGCTCTAGTGGGAACACTTCAGAGATGCAGAAATGTCCAGAAATGTGGGTTTGTAGAGCAAAATGTGATTCAGAGTCCATAAGGGTGCCTGCGAAATGTGTTGGAAACACAGTGTGACTCCAGGAAAAGAGACATTTGGCTTAAATTGTTCCTAAGAGATTGCTATGTGAACTCTGTTACATTTTGCATTTTGAATCTGCATCACTGCTAAGCTTTGATATTCACAATCAGGGCAGGGAAACTTGGGGATATTCCTAATCTGCCTTACTGAGACTCTGGTTCTAGCCACTGCCCATCTCTTGACCCAGACATCAGACTGTTTAGTAAACTTTTATCTTCCCATTAGAGAGTGGTAGTGAGAGCGTCAACATGATTTAAAGAGGACTTGTGAATCAGCGAGGCAAAGGCAGTGATGTTCAATTCTGCAACTAAGTGGATCAAGCAAGGGGGAAAAAAGATCCAATTGCAACAGATAGGTCACATTTTTGAATCTGGCCTGTATTTAATTTTGACCTCACTTCTTAACTTGCCTTTGCACAACTGTGGTACCTGTCTTAACCAGCTCCTGTAGCAAATTGCTCCATTCTGCTCGGAAAGTGTCTGCTCCAGTCAAACTTCCATCACCACCAATCACACATAGGTTGGTTATTCCTCTCTTTACCAGGTTGCAAGCAGCTTTCAGGCGTCCTTCCCGCTTGCGGAAGTCCATGCACCTAGCACTTCCGATTACTGTGCCTCCCTGAAAGAAGACAAGAAGAAGGATGAGCTTGGAGGCAACATGGAAGTCCCTCACATTTACTGGAAAATATTTGTATGTATTTCTATTTATTTTCTTGAGATCTTTGGTTTGGAGGCATATGAACACTATTGGATGTCTCTCCAGAAAGCTAACAGAAACTCAATACAAGGAACTCATTTGTCTTCCCCATTGTACTAAGACACGTCAGGTATATCTGTCAGTCCCACTACACAGACCAACGTAGGAGGACTGACACCATTTTTTATTGAGATTGGCTATAACAACACAATCTTGAAAGTCTGATTGTGTTGTACCTCTTCCTCCTTCTTATTGTTCCATGAATTAGGAAGAGGTCTGTCTAAAACACTTTCAAATGATATTTTATTATTTTTGCTTAAAACTGTTTCAGTTCCTGATGCCTAGGCAATGGTTCCTTATATCTCAACTAAAGCCATTTTCCTTACTCTCTACAATATCACTCAGTTTTCTCTCAATCCTATCCCATCCTACCAAGGGAGATTTTTTTTTGTATAGTTCACACCTATCCAGGTTTTTTCTTCCAACCATAGTTGTTAAATAATCCATAATGGTCTAATACAAATATAATGCTAATCTCTAACACCTCACTAAAGTTGAAATAATTTTAATAATAATACGTCTTGGTGTTAAGTATAAACCAAACCAACATCTTGCAAACTCTATATTACAATAGTATAATAAAATTAAAAAACCAATAATATTACCAATAGAAGAGAGTATTTGTAGCTCAGGGTTGAACTGTAGGGACCTTGGTGCTCTCTGAGCTAGGTTGTTTTCTTGCAGACGTTCATTATCCAATAAGTAACAGCATCAATATTAGAAGGGAGCACTGATAGTGCAAGCTATTTGCTTATAAATAGAGAGCAAACCCTACTCCCATCTAGCACTGATAATGTTAGTTGGGTAATGAAATGTCTGCAAGGAAATAACCAAGCTCAGAGAGCACCAAGGACCCCACAATAGCAATATAATAATAATAATAGTGGTAATGATAATGAAGATGATAATGATGGCCTGGTGTTAAGTGTAAACCAAACCAAGAGCTTACAAAATTCATAATAAGATTACCTTAATTTGCAATTCATACTTTTAAGGAAATGAAAAAAATAAGGCTTATCTTCACTCTGTATCAAAAGCTACACTTCTCTTGTTTGCAAATCAATTATATTGTCCTGATTAAAGCATCTTCATAATCACTAAAATCTTCATTGCAAATGGTGGAGCAGTGTCCAAGAGTGCACAAGAATGCTTGTAAATATCATTGCCTAAATGATCTGTGGACAAATTTATCTTCTGCTTCTCCAGCCACAGTACAGGGTCTGGATAGTGACCGAGAGACTTTAACGGGAACAGAATCCTCTCCAATTCTTGTTTATTAAATCCAAACAACCTTTCCTCCCCACCAATGCAAGTATGGCTGCAGGCAAAGGTTATCTCCAATTACAAGTTATTTTGGGCTTCAAGACATTCATTGTGACCCCAGCTGAGATGGTATCATTACATTTAAGAAACATGACCTGGCCAGCAATCCCAACCAAAGCAAAGGTCACGATGTTCTAATGATCTCAAGGCACCGATCCCTTTATAAGAGGTAGATCTAATTCTCTTCTGTTCGATTAAGTTTATTGAATATGAAATTATAAGATTAAAATTCATAAATTTATCAGAAGGTAAGGTAGAAATGGATAGGTTAGAACTTGATTTCTTAAAAATCACATGGGCACAATTGCTGAAATGATATTATATTGCATATTACTGTACTTTCTCTTTATCACTGTAAGGCAGACATGTCAAACACAAGGCCCGGGGGCCGGATCCGGCCCGCGAAGTGGTTTCATGTGGCTGGCGAAGCCATCCTGGAAACAGTGAGGGAACGGCCCCCACTGCCTTGGCCCTGGCCCAGAGACCCTCCTTCTGCCAGGGACCCTCAGATCTGTCCCACTCCTGCCCAGGCCCCCATAGGCACCCTTGATGTGAACGATGTAGAGCTGGCCATGCCCACCCAGTAGGTCATGCGCACTCTAGCCACGCCCACCCAGTAGGCCACACCCACCCAGTAGGCCACGCCCACTCGGCCCCCTGAGGGCAACCGCAATGCTGATGCGGCCCTCAATGAAATTGAGTTTGACACCCCTGCTGTAAGGGGTAGAATGTTAAAACAAACTGGGAGAAAGCTCTACAGGGACTTAATCATGTAAGGTCAAACAGGTATTTGTTGCCCTGGCTGATCAGCTTTCTACTAATCTCCAACAGAGTTGGACAGAGGCTTCCTTATCTACATGTAGAGCGTGTTTTTTATTTCAGCTTCAGCTCTATCGAGCTTCATTGTTAGCAACAATTGGCTTGAAAAACTACAATGCCATATATCTTTTAGGAGTTGGATTTTCCAGACTGTAGAAATAATTATAAAGAATTTTAGCAGCTAAAGTAAAACAGTTTAAGCCACTAAGTAATTTAACAAACATCAGCTCCCACCATAAGGAGGTTGTACATATTCAAGTCTTGCAGATAAATTAGAGTTTCAAAAGAAGTAGGGGACTGGAAATATATGAATATTTTAAAATGTGAATTGGTTTTTAGCAGATGCACACCTGCAAAGCGTATAGGATCTGGGAGCTTATCTATATTTTGAATATCTTAATAGTCACTGGTCTCTGTGATTCCTTTTATAATTAATAGATGGTCTTTTTCTTTCCTTAGTTTAATTGTTGGACTTTGCAGTAGTTTATTCTGACAATCAAATTATTTAGTTATATACTAAAATCTCCATAGCTTCCAAGCTTATAGTCAGGCTGGTTGGGATTATCAGGGCTGAAGCAATACATATAAAGAACCCTCAGACAGGGAAATCTGGACTGTTGCATTTAGTTGAAAAATCACTATCTGGCTTTCTTGTTGAGGTTTAGCCCAGTAACCAAAATGCTCCCTCCATGCCTAGAGGAAGTTGATATTTTGATACACTTGTGTCATATGGTACATCCATATTAACCCTAAAAGTAAAGGTAAAGGTTTCCCCGCACATGTGTGCTAGTCATTTCCAACTCTAGGGGCCGGTGTTCATCTCCGTTTCAAAGCCGAAGAGCCAGCGCTTGTCCGAGGACGTCTCCATGGTCATGTGGCTGGCATGACTAGACGCCAAAGGCGCACGGAACGCTGTTACCTTCCCACCGTAGTGGTCCCTATTTTTCTACTTGCATTTTTACGTGCTTTCGAACTGCTAGGTTGGCAGAAGTTGGGACGAGTAACAGGTGCTCACTCTGTTACACGGCACTTGGGATTCGACCCGCCAAACTGCCGACCTTCTGATCGACAAGCTCAGCATCCTAACCCACTGAGCCACTGCATCCCTTAACCCTAACCCTAAACCTAATCTTCTTTGTACCTTTTTTGATGGGCAGTGTAATAAACTTTTACCTTCAAACCACAACCAATTGAAACTGGATCTCAAATTCACTTGGAAATAAACTCACTAGTTGACTGTATCCATACAATTAGTGTGTAAGTTCATTAGCATGGTGTATCTTGCTACTCTTTGTTCCTCCTGATGGTGATAACTCACTAAAATAGCACAAACACTAAGAAGGAATAAGTAGAAATTGTAAGGGCAGATTCAGAATAAAATTAGGAAACATAATGGAGTAGAACAGGGGTGTCAAACTCAATTTCATTGAGGGCCGCATCAGCATTGCAGTTGCCCTTAGGGGGCCGGGTGGGTATGGCCAGGGTGGGCGTGGCCTACTGGGTGGGCGTGGACAGCTCTGCATCATTCGCATCAAGGGGGCCTATGGGGGCCTGGGCGGGAGTGGGACAGATCTGAGGGTCTCTGGCAGAAGGAGGGTCTCTGGCCCAGGGCCAAGGCAGTGGGGGCCGTTCCCTCACTGTTTCCAGGATGGCTTCGCGGGCCACATGAAACCACTTCGCGGGCCGGATCCGGCCCCCGGGCCTTGTGTTTGACATGTCTGGAGTAGAACCATGCAAATATACTTTGTTCTCCGGTGCTGTCAGAGACTATGCCCTTGGATCTCCTGGAACTACAACTCTCAAATACTCCAGTGAACATAACCAATGGGTATTTTGGGAGTTATAGTTCTAAATATCTGGAAGACATAAAAAACTATTTTATAGCTTCATTTCATTTGAGCTTCAAAGGCCTTTCTTGAAATCTTAGCTTGAACATCACTTATGATGGGGATGACAGCTCCTTGCCATTTGAAACATGAGTCTGGAAGACTGAAAAATCAAGGCAAACTGACTCACCAGCTGCAGCATCATAGATACACTTTCCCATGTTGCTTCCTTAATGTTATCACCACCATCCACAAGCCCTTGGTAACCCTGGAACAAAAGGCAGAATAGATTATGGAAAAAGGACTAGATAAAGTGAGATACTGTAAAGGAAGGCAGAGCTGACCTTGGGAATAGGGGAGGAATGAACAAGACATTAAGGATGACCTATAAAAGAGATTATCATGAGAAAAAAAACTGAAAATAAACTTGTCTTGATGCTATTTAGTAGAAGATGGGAGGAGAGAAACCTGGACAAGCTTTCAAGATTTTGTTACTATAGCTTAACACCATAAAGAGCATTTCTGCTACCCCAGCCAAGCGTTTTTCTTGACCTACCTCAAAGGACTGAGAGATACATATGACTTAATTGCATAAGGGGGAATGCTCAAGATAAAATGTCTTTTAAATACGGTACAAGGCAGCACCAGATTTGGCCAAGATGTGGAATTTCTGGAATGGTTCCAGGTTCTTTAGCAACTGAGAACATTGAACAAGAAGCAACGGAACAAGAGGCATTTTGAATCTGAGTTCTTGGCATTATTGTTAACGGGTTTGGCATAACCAACACTACAGTACGCTATTCATGCTGTCCCTTTCTATTCTGTTTTCCAGTAACCATTAGTGCAGGAATTAGGACAACATAAGCCAAGAGCATCGTTTCACCAATATGGACATGGCAATTTGATATAGTCTTCAAATATGCTCAGTGTTAAGCCAAACACAAGAAAGGCACGAATTCTACAGTGTCCTTAAAAGACCCCAAAGTGGGGAGTTTTCCAGAATATAACACAAATAACCCATCCATAGTTCCATAACTGTGGCCTCCAGATCCCCCAGGATACCAGTACCAAAATTTCACTGCAATCTATTAAATAATGGCAGTAGAATTTTTGGGGAATTTGGGGGGGTAAAATATGAGATGTAAAGCTTCTGAATCACTTCTCATTACCCTAAAATATTTTTTAAATGTAACAATTCCAACCATGCTCCAGCAGGGGTCCACAGCAAACCTAGTGAAGCAAAATCCACACACCTGTGTGTGCACACACACTGTCACCATATAAATGCTGCAATTATGTGTCCCAATGCAATTATGCAAATCAAAGAATTTGCATGATATGCATCATGCACGTTTCATCATCTGCCACACTCTCCATTTATGCCCCATTCTCTCTTGTGATATGGCCCCACCAAACTACATTCCTGTGGCCCTCGGTTCCGAAAACAAAAACTAAAGCATAAAAAAAGTCAGTGTTCCCTTTTGCAAATTCAAGAGCTTCTAAGGTCACCGAGCAAAATAGAGTGACATTATTCCATCTTTCCTCAGACTTTTCACACCAAAAAAACAGAGAAATGACCAGAAAATAAAAGATAATGTATTACATTGCTTGAATGTTCTCCCCATGAAAACGCAAAGGTTACAATTAAATTCTCATCTGGACCATTCCCATGTCAAAATGCTGAAATACTGCAATTACCAATGTAGAGACAGAATTATGGGGACAGAAGAGATTATTTTTAATAGTTTGGATTTAGAAGTATATGGGTTGGCCTATGGTACGAGGAAGAAGAAAAATACGAGTGCCATTTCAAAATGAAGATCACCCTATATAAAACCTCCATGCAGGTACAGAAAATTACACATCTTTTAGAAGAGATAAGTTATAACCTTTTCCCCTGTCTATGAATAGATGTATATTTGTGTCGGAATACTCTTGGCATACATGCAGATTTCCCATGTTATTTGAAAAATATTGGGAGAAGACAAGGGTTTTTTGAAAGGGCTTATTGTGCTTAAACAAAATTTCTGTACATAGGGAAAAAACTGGCATTCCTATCCCTCTTGATAGGCTAAAATGGTATGGCCGACTTCAGGATTGCCCCACTATCCCCTATTGTTTGAGTAGATTAAGCCAAAATTCAGGGGTGAGAGATATTGCTGCCATACTCCCTTATGCAGGTCAGGCTAGCTAGCAGGAATGTTAAACGCCAAGATGTCAAAGCCAGCAATGCCCCTTCTTTGCTCCAACTGCAGTGCTTAACAAAGCTAACCAAGACGTCATCGAGAGAACCATCCCATCTACTCACCTCATGAACAAAATATACTTTGGCACCAGTGTATATCCCCACTCGAACCACTGCTCGCACAGCAGCATTCATACCTATTCGGAAAGGGGAAAGAAGGAACAGAGGTGGCATTTATACCTGCAAATCATACGTGGAGTTACGTTTTTCCATTAACTTTGAGCCAGTCAACCACTCTCTCAGTCCAATCTGCCTCACAGGGTTGTTGTCATGGGGAAAGTAGAGGGAAGGTGTGTTGGATACATTTGCTGAATTGAGCTACTTGTAAAAATAGTAAAGGTAGGATACAAATAAATAAATAAATTAACACCAATACATTAATCATTCTGGGATCTGCAAGGTTTCCCCATACTTCTCCCAAAATTGAGCTGCAGAAACAAAAGATTCCTGGAAGCACTGATTTTTTTTAAAGGGTTATGCTTTCATTTCAACGGGATCTTCATTTCCTATTAAATCACAGAAGAAGCCCAGAGTAGAAATTTTCCATCTGTAGCTCTGAATAGGATTATACTTTCTTCTTTGGCCCAGGTGCACAATTTGGGAAAGTTCTTGGACTTATAGTTCCTGCTCAAGGAGCAGATAGCAGCTGTGGGCAGGAAAGCCTTCACAAAAAATCACTTAATGTGTCATCTGCATCCATACCTGTAGATCCTCTGCATTGATCAAGTTGTACAGTATGTAGACTATTGCAATGTGCTGTATCTGGGGCTGTTATTGAAAACCACTTGGAAGCTAGAACCTGTTCACACAGCTGCACAGGCAGTGCGTCCACATAACATTCCTGCTCTGTGAGCTGCACTAGTTCCCAGTAGGCTTCCAGACCTATTCAAGTTATGATACACTAGTTATCACTTAAGGCATAGTGCCTTGTTATCTGAGGGATATCTCTGTTATGTAGTTTTTAGCTGTCTTACACAATTGGTCAGAATTAGCATGCTTTGATCTCATCAGTTAAACAGTAGCATCTGATGGGACTCTGTTGCAGCACTGCTTTAGAAAATGTTCCCACACAACTTCAGATGGCCCCTACCCCAATCTTATTTAAACAAACCTTAAAATCTGATTCTTCATTCAGGCTTTGGATTAAAGTGAGTTACTCCTTCTGGGATGGTTGGTCTGGTAAAGTTTGCATTATATTGCCAGATGTGTACCTTTTCTTATTTTTGGTTTTGTATTATTTTATATATTATATTACATTGTTTTATATTTAAAACACCCAGAGCTAGGATGGAACTGAATACTTTTATTTAGTTATTTAAAAGGTACCAACCCCCCCCCCCCAACCCAGTACCAAAACTGTGCTAGCTGAATGCTTTGCTTACCAAGAAGATTGTCTGAGATTGTCCGCTGGGGCAGACTAAAGGAATTATAACTCAGGGGAAAGGGGGAGTAAGCAAAATTAGCATAGTAACAGAGAAGTGATGGTTTGAGCAGATAGTTCGGATCTGGATGCCCTGAAAATGTACAATGAATTTTGCAAGAGTAAATAAGGCTAAGGAGCAGAAAGATGGAACAGTGCTCCTTGGTGGGCAAAAAACATAGTTACTTATGAATATACATGACCTTAGATCAAATATTTTCCAATTTGTAATATGAAGCAGCCAGAACAAGGTAAAGACACCAACTTGAGGCCTGTAGCTTACAAATAGTCACAAAGTAGTAGCCTGATATTCTCTTGAGAATCTTCTAGCCTGCAACTATTTCTTCAGAAATCACTTAAAGGTAGGCCAGTAGTTCATTCATGGGCTTCTATTCTTTTAAATGGCTATTTTAAAAAGTTGCCTTCTATCAGGGTGACTAATAGAGAAGGAAGAAAGATCTTTCTCTAAGAATGAGTGCAGGTTCCAACTTTGTTACAATCACAATTCCATTCTAATGTACCAAATGAACATATAAGGAATGCTTGGGATCCTAAGTACAAAAACTAATTATTGTTACAATCTGAGTTTCCTAATGACTTTTTAATAACACAAGATCAATGTATCAAATGGGATCTCTGTAGAATGCACTTGTATTCTTCTTCAGATTAGAAAGAAAGAAAACCTCTTTGCTATGTCTCCTTCCTTCTTCATCCTGGAGTGATTGTAGTTTCTTGCTGCATCGGCTTACAAGTTACTCATATGCCTTAATCTACCCTAGGAAGGATTGCACATTTTATTTTTGAAATGCTGACATTTAAAGTCAAGTGACTTTAAATGTCTACTACCATGCCAACTTTCTGCTGGCTCCAAATATACCACACCAGGAGAGGGGATGTAATCCAATGCCAGCCATTATATACCCCCAAACTGTCTCCAGTGGGTGAAACAGGGATAACCTCTGCATATTCAAGGCAATAGGTGATGGTTAGCTACCATTTTAAAAAAGTCTGCTTTTGAGGCAGGATACAATCAGTCTTACAGAATCAATTAGAAGATATAAACTCAACATTACTAATGAATATTTTTATAGCAAAGAAAGAAAACAAAGCCCAGAACCTATTAATCATTTCCAAGAATTACTTTTCACTGCAAATTAGAGCATGGAAACGGTTTGCCGAAGGCTTGCCACAAATCAAACACCTCCTAGCTAATAAAAAAGCAGACCATGTTTGAAAATGCTATGTGACTTTTCTGGTTTTTTAATAGCCCCAATTAATCAAGGGGCACAGGAGCTTGGGAATTTTAGTAGCGTAGTGCCAAAAGCCCCATTTAGTATATTTTATCTATCCTGGGTGTCCTACCCATGGATATCAGGGCTCTAAAATTCCTAGACAACCTAATTATATTTGGGAATTCTGGGAATCAAAAGCCCACACATCTGGAAGGGGCCTTAAAGTTACAGAAAACTAATTTAGTGTTCAGCCCTAACAAAAACTGAATTGGAACTGTAAGATTTCAAATCCCTACAAATCAAAAGGATTTAACCTGTTACTGGAAAAAAATTAAGTCTAGGCTTCCAAATTGGGAAGTCACCCCAAAGACCTTCTTTTGAGCAGCAGACAAATTGCTTGATGATCTCAAAGCACAAGCAGTTGATATGGAAGAGGTGCTTATTCAGATACCAAGTGGTAAACCGCTTTGAGCAAGGCAAAGAAAACACATGAAGCAATGTCTCTTTTCCTTTAAGAGGATTTCCCTGGTATTGCCACTTATTTTAGAGCAGCTGTGCAGTTTTTGTGTATTTTGCACTTCCAAAACATAAGATAATTTGTTACACCTTTTTGGCAATTTTGGCTGAACAGTACTCTAGAGAAGTTGCACACACACAAAAGGAAGGGATGCATGCAACCAACCTATGCTTGAGCTTATCAACACCTGATTTAGTCTATGCATACATTTTCTCCCACAAATTTGGGAAAAGCTGGAGAATTCAAATCCAACCTACTTCCGGCCCAGGGCAGAACCATTGAATGATGTGTGCCAGGAGAAAACTGAACTGAAATCAAAACAGTCATAGGTGTGATGTGAAGGAGACCCCAAGGAATGTTGGTATACATGCTCTTTTTACCAACCGGGTACCCTCTATATTGGTGGGAGTGCAAATCCCTGTAAACAGCCATTGATCATGTGATCATTTTGAGAGCTGACCCAATACATCCTAAAGGTGGCAATTTGAGCCAATAAATAGTAAATAGCTTGCCAGTTGTTCAGCTTGTGAATACAAGCAGGAGCAGTGCGAGATATCCTTCCATAGTATCTTTCCCTACAAACTCCCCTACAATCAACTGCTCCTTCCTGCAGCCAATTATTGTGGGCAGGCTGGGCTCCAATTTATACCACAAATGAAGAGTTGTATAACTACCAGCTTGAGAGCTGCATGTATTCTTGCCAAAGATTTGGTTGTGTTCCAAAATTGTCCCTTAGTATTAATTTTAATGAAGTAAAAGGAAAAAAGAAAGAGGGATAAGTAAATTAACTGTGTTAAATACATTTAATGAAAACCTAGTTAAATCAAAAGAGTCCTAGTTTTTGTTTCAACCCCCACCTACTTTTAAGACTGCAACCTCTGATACGCCATATAAAGACCAAAAGAATTTCCAGTCTGAAAACACTTGCATAACTCTACTTTAAACCCATCAGTAAGATTTGACCCAGATACGATGGATCTGCCCCCATGAATTGCCATGGTTTCCCAGGCTATTCTTTTGGGTTTTCTATCCATCAATCAGGGATGACCTAGCCTAGCCACATAATGAATGAGTCATTCATAAGAGCTAAAAAATTTTGTCCTTGTACTGCTCACAATTTACAGCAATTTTTGTCTGGCTATTTTTCTTCCCTAAAAAGATTGTTTTTTCTAAGATGCACTGCATTTATTATTTTGTACCTGTTCAAAAGAATAATTACGACGAACATGGAAACTATGCAGAATTTTGCAAGGCAAACTGGTAGCCTAATTGTGTGTCCATGAGTGATGTTTCAGCTGAGGAACCAATAGGCTGGATTTTATGCTGAAGGTTTGATATTAAAGCAAAGACCTCAATGAATCATGATGTAAACTTCTGAAAGAATTATACAAAGGGTTTTCATGTTGGAGAAAAACAAGCCATTAAAGTCCTAATAGACTTTAGAATCAGAACAGAATCAGAAAGGGAGATCAGTCCAGTTTCTAGACTTAACTGCAGAAAACTTCAGCATGCTGACAAATGGTCACCTACCCTTTTTCTATTCATAAATCTCTGCTAAGATATATATTAATTAATGGTGCAACAAGAATTCTGAGAACGAACATTTTCAAAAAGGCTTCTGAAACAAAAAAAGTAAACATTAATTTATTTCAATATGAGATGTGTGGGTTTTAGAATATTTTGTGTGCTCACGTTACATATATAACATATATATATATATACACACACAGACACACACACACACAGACAGACGTGTGTGTATGTATATATATGTGTGTGTGTATACACACACACACACATACATACATTTATGTATATATACACAAAGAGTTGGGGTTTTTTCTGTCTTGTGCTATTTATAGTAAATTATGCTGGTCTATTGAATTGCTTTCTAATCCACTTAAACAACAACTAGCAACAGGAGGTGAACTGAAAGCTAAGATTTGGAAGGGGAAAGCTAAGGAAAAGGAAAAATTAATTGATAAAAGTCTGGAAACCATGTTTGTTGAAAAGTGCCCCATCAATCAATAGGCAGAAGGCAGTAAAGAATTTGATCCTGTGAGCAACTGACTCCAGAGGGAAAAGGAATAATAAAAGAATCAACCTGACTGATTTTAAAACACTTTTTAAGCAATACAAATAAGATAAGGGAGGGGATGCTGCAGCTGAGCAAAAGATTTCCAATTAAGAAGGCTGGGGGTTGTTGTGAAGAAAGAATGCCTTGCTAAATAGGATCAATCTCAGTATTCAGTTTCTAACAACTATATCCTCTTTTGAAATTCACAAGGGAGGATGATGGAGAAAGTTTCCACAATTGGGAAAAAAAACAAAACCCTCAGCGGGGCTGGGAGAACAACAGTAGGGATAGAGGCAGGGGAAAAGGGTCCTGTGTATCAAATAATTGCTTCGCACAAACGTTTTACTTTCAATAAATTTGCAGCGCACCTATTAGCAGCAGTTTGCAAATTAGCCTAGGGAAATTCCGATAGCCAGAATGAAAAAAACAATGCCGGAGTATTTGATCCCGATTCCATTGGGATTTTTGCCATTTGTTTTCCAGGCAAAGGTAATCCCAAAGCCACGAAAATTCAGAGAACAGGCAATCCACTTACCTTGGGCATCACCTCCGGATGTCAACACAGCAATGGCCTTGCCAATTCCCATCGTGTTACTATGCTCATGTTTTATTGGTGCCATTCTCCGAGCTGGAAGATCAACAAAAAGTTCTTAAAGAGGCTGATGGAGAAAAGGCCCGTTGTCTTCCCAGCCTCCCTGTTCCTCCTCCCCCAAGGAAGGGCCACGCTGCCTGTGAGGTCCAGAGTGCCCTTCACAGACCTCTGTTGTCGCTTTCAAAGTCTTTGTCCCGCCTCCTCTCTGATCAATGATAAGTGAGACTGTCACATGTAAGTGATCCTTGAAGCTGCGTCAGCCACACCTAATCCTAAAGGGTACATGGCCAGCTGTCCTGAGTACCCGTGAACAGGAACTCTGAAACGATGTTACATTATTAACTGTGTTTTGCTGAGGTACTTGTAAGGACTTACTAAAGCAATCTCTTCAGTTGTCTGATATGTTTATGCTTGACTAAAAGATGATCCTCATTAAATGACCACAATTTTTTTTAAAGAGAATACATCAGGCAGTTTAGGATAAACGACTATTTGTCTGGAATGGTATAGGGTTTCCTGCCTGAGCAGGGGGTTGGACTAGAAGACCTTTTAAGGTCCATACCAACTCTGTTATTCTAATTCTATTCTAACAAAAATACACACAAACAGATTAAAGTACAGCAAGGAGGGCACCAGAAGACTCTAAACCCCAATTTTGGGGCTTTCAGAGCAGATCCCCCACCCCCCCAAAAATTGTGCAATCAAATATAGCAGATGATCCATTTTGGGCGCGTTCTTCTCTGGTCTATTAAAGTTCAAAAAGCATGACTGTATGATATATATATAATAATAATAAACCTTTATTGTCAAAGTGTGTACATTGAGATTAGCTGAGCCTCCCCCCCCCCCCGCTCTCTCCCCCCAACACACAATGACAACAAACCCTCCATCCCACCACACTATGTGAACCAACTACACCACACACCAGCCTCCCAAGTCAATTCTGCATAAGATTATGTCCCATTTAAAAGCCTAACAGCCCACGGATAAAAGCTATTTTTCAGCCTGTTGGTACGGCTGGCTATACTCCTATATCTCCTACCGGATGGTAGGAGAGTAAAGAGATACCGTCCAGGGTGTGAGTCATCCCTGAGAATCTTCCTCGCTCTTCCAAGGCAACGAGCCCTGGCGGTCATCCAGTGGTGTCAGGTAACAGCCCACAATGTCTTGTGCTGTGCTCACTACCCTCTGTAATACTTTCCTATCCGCGGCTGTCAGACCAGCATACCAAACCACAATACCATACGAGAGGACGCTCTCTATAGTAGACCGGTAAAAGAGGGTCATTAGCTGTTGTTCTACCCTGTTCTTCCGCAAGACCCTAAGAAAGTGAAGCCTCTGTTGGGCCTTTCTAGCCACGTGAGTTGTGTTAACTTTCCAGGTCAGATCTTCACAGAGGTAGACTCCCAGAAATTTAAAGGAGGAAACTCTCTCTACACAGTTGTCTCCGATGTAAAGTGATACATTATTATATTAATTGCTGGATTTAAAGCCCACCTTTCCTCTATAGCTCAAATTGACATTAAAAATCTTTTAACCTCCAAAGTTCTGGATGGCGAAGTCCAATCTCATGACACATTTCTGTGGCTAATAAAACATTTGCTCACCCCTGCTGTACAAATTAGATTCAGAAACACAATGGTTGATTTCATATAACGTGCTAAGACAAAGCCAAACAGTCTGGCAGGTGTCTGTCTCAGCCTCCCTCTTCTGCATTTGACACTAAAGGTTATACCCATCAGTTGTAACCTTTATTCTTTAAGAATTTATCCAATTTTGTTTTAAAAACATCAGAATTGTGGACATTATAATCACGTGGAAAAATATTGTAGTGTGAAAATGTATTTCCTTTTTTCAGGCCAGAATTTCTTCCTGTTTACTGTCATTACAAAACAAAGTAGGAAAATATTTCTCCATTGTTATGTGTAACTGTATTCAACTCCAACGTTTTTCCCCTTTGTGCTACACTGTACCATGTATGGTCACGTGTATGTATATATGTATATGTATGTATATGTGTGTGTATGTACAGACTATGTATGCACGTTTCCATTATCAAAAAAAAAATCAATTTCCATTAGCTCACAAAACAGTGTGCCTTTTTGACAGCTGCTGCCGAGTGAGTTATAATCATCAGCCCTTTCTCCTGACACGTTTTCATTAGTCTATCATCATATATACTGTAAGGTAAGGCCTTTTTTAAAACATGCCTCCATTTGTTGTTGTGTTTTTAACATCCTTTGTCCAATCTGGAGAAATTTTTATGAAACTCCTTGTTGTTCCTTTTAATCCAGATGTTATGAGCTGTTATAAATCTCAAAATTCACGCTTTGTGCATGTATGGAAGAAAAGAAAATCTGTATATGAAGCTATGCAGCATTACAACATGAGCAGGCAAGATGTGTTTCAAATATTTTGAATTACAGTTCTTATAATCTTTTACCGTATACCTTGGTGGTTGGGGCAATGGGAAAATCCAAAACTACCCTTCCAATAGATCAGGGCTTTTCAACCTTTTCACCCATTGTACCACTTTTAGGATATGGCAACATCCGAGTACCACGTCGCCTAGCAAGGTGTCAAAAACTTGATGACCCCACAAAAAAGTGATGAGGTACAGGTAGTCCTCAACTTGCAACAGTTCGCTTAGTGACTGTTCAAAGTTACAATGGCACTGAAAAAAGTGCCCCCCAAACCCACAGCCAAGCAAGACACCTGCCTGCCCGCCCGGCGGCGCTCTTCCTCCTGTCCGAGGTTTTCATTGTGAGCATTTCTGTTGAGGATTGGCAGCAGAGGTTGGGTGGGGGTGTGTTTGGTTTTTATTTCCAACCCCCCTCTGCTGTCTAGTTGCACCAGGTTTTGGTCACTTCACATGACCCTGGGACACTGTGACCGTCATAAATATGAATCAGTTGCCAAACATCTGAATGTATATCACAAGACCCTGGAGATGCTGCAACATTCCAGCTGATTGGCGCTTCTTCTGGGCTCAGAAGCACCAGGATCAGTGCTGAGCTCCAGCTGGAGCCTGGTGCTGATCCTGGCGCTTCCACTGAGCCCTGACAGCCCTGCAGCTCCAGCCATCTCACGCTCTGCCACTGGTTCAGCTCATTCACCTCCCCCACTACCACTTTTCTAGGGTGGTCACGTACCACCTGCCAGGTGCCAATGTACACAGGTGGTACCTGTACCACTGATTGAAATGCCCTGTGATAAATACAGTCCTAGTTGCTTTGATAAATCAGCCTTGCAAGTGTTAAAAACTGCCAAGTGATACAAAGGTTTGGCAGAAGCTCCTGTATTTACAGCACAGCTATTTATTTCCCTGTTATAGTTATCTGTAACCTGACAGAAGTCTTGCTTATGATGCAGCTGTCTGCAGGCAACAAGATCAAGAACTCAGTCAATGCAAAAAAGAAAAAAACCCACAGGTATAACCTCTTTAAACTTATTGATAGTTTCAAACCTGTCACTTTCTGGTCAATAATCCACATTCACTAGGAATTCTGGGTGCTGTAGTCTCAACCCATCCAGAATGTCATTGCTCTTTCCATATTCAAAGTACTTCTAGTGCTGTTCTTGTTGTTTTCATCCATTACCTAGCACAGCCCATCTTTCTTCCCACGTGCCCGGCTGAGCTTCATTCAGATAAAAGAAGTTTGCATCAGAAGCCAAATCCATGATGCAGCAAACACCTCCTCTGCCTCTCTTAACTCTGCATGGTGTGAGCTAGGTGTTGCTAGGAAACCAAGGCAGCCTATTCCCATTTCCTAGGTCACAACCACCTGCTGATGAGCCCCATTGACAACATCACAGATTCAAGAACTGAAAACCTCTCTCTGCTCTTGAGCTTCAACACAGCAGTTACACCAGGCAGATGGCACCTCATTTTGAAAGGCCTTTAATATGAAGATTCTGGCTCAGAGTGCTCTGCTTCTGTTATTCCCTCTGCTAATTTTGTAAGATTTTGGCTTCTGGTGCATGAGGCAAACTCTTACCTTTCCATGTTTTCAAAGCTAAATTAGAGCAGGCTTCTAAAAGTCACATTTGCAGTGTGAAAAAAGGGAGAATGCTTGCTAAAGATCTGAAGTTTTTTTAAATTCTATCCCCTTCCTACTTCAAATTAGTTCCTCTCCTTTTATGCAATGACATGAAAGCCCATTCTTTTGTTCTTGCTATCGTTTTTAATACTCTTATGTAAAATTATTTACAAATCATATGCTGCCCAGAGTTGCTTTACAGAGTGAGATGGGCTGCATTACAACTTAATAAATAAACAAGTAAACGAAGGTATGGTAGAGGGCGTTTTACATAAATTTCTGTTCCGTGAAGATGGTTTCTAACAAATGTAACAGACTTGTGAGAACAAATCACAATAGCACTTAAAATTATATACAACCCTATGGTGCTTTACAGTAATCTCTGGGGAGTTTACAATGTGGGTCCTACGCACATTGCATTCCAACCTCAGAAAGATGGAAGATTGAGACTGTTGGAATGGGACAACTTGCCGTAGACAACTCATCTCGGCCACCTTGCGGCAGGACAAGTCGCCACAACCAGCTCAATACTGGTTAACTTGCCACGGGACAATTTAACAATTCAATTATTTAAAGTGAATAAAAAATATTTTTGTCATTCATATTTTATTTTGTCCCTCCTTTTGCATCCTTTCTTTGATGATTCTATTCCCCCATTTCTTTGATATTATTGTAACTCTTGTCCCGCAATGAGTTATCCCATGGCAAGTTGTCCCACAGCAAGTTGTCCAGAGCAAATTGTCATAGATGCAGCTGGAAGCAATTGCCTTAATTTGCATATAATTATACCTTTGAACAGTGCACATTTGAATAACGGGGACCACTTCATGATATTGAGACCTAGCTATATTATGCAAACATTATTTTGAGCCCTGGCGGTGCAGTGGCTAGAATGCAGTATTGCCAGTAAATTGTCATAGATCCTCAGACTGTGGGCAGACGTCTGCAATACTGCAGTCTAACTACTGCACCGCCAGGGCTCAAATTAATATTTGCATAGTATAGCTAGGTCTCAATATCAAGAAGTGTTCCCCATTATTCAAATGGGCAGCAGACTGACTGACTGACTAAATAAATAAATAAATGTTTCTATTTTCTAGCTAGAATTTAAACTGAATTTTGTGATTTAAGCTGAATAAGGCTAAGCATACCAAGGCTCCCAACCTTCTCCTACTGCTAAAATTGGCAGTTCACTAATTTATTTTGTATATTCAGTCTGCACCTATCAGCCATAATTCTACACACAGCCTTCTTCCATTTGACACTTGTGAGATGGATTGGATAACAAAGGACACGTTGGGAGTTGTAGTCCAAATTTCTAGAATACTAAATGCAGTCTGAGAAACAGGTACAAAGTAGACATAAACTGAGAGAAAAAAACCATTATAAACACAAGGTAAAATACTTCTTCAAACTTAATCCGTGGAGGACAAATGTTGCCGCAATCTTCTGGATGCAGTACAAAAATCAGATTACAGATATTTGAGCAGTCAAAAACTGTAACACCAGATTCCTGCTTTTTTTTTGCCACTAGACTAACAAGGTTCTTCTACAAATTGCAGCAGCTTGGGTGCTACACCAAACTCTTTAAATTCTTGTTCAGGACGTCCATGTAGCCCAGTGATTCCAAAATCATATTTCATGATATACTAAGGACTTACTTCCCAGATGTTAAACCACGGTCCGTGTATATAATAGTTTACTGAATAAAAAAGTGGGTACAGATATAATACTAAGCTATGAATATGGGACAGGCAGTCTGTGTGATATATGCAGCTTATTAACCCCATTTTTGTGGCCACTGCTCCCATAGTTGTACTGCTGAAATAGAATGTTGAAATCACATTATGACAGTATGTTTAGATAAAGAACAAGTACTGTATAAAAATCTAAAATAGGACAATTAAGCTGCCAATAAGATTAAAGTATCCATCAATTACAAAAGAGTGAACATTGGGGTCTTGGCCTATCTTTTCTGATAATGTAACAGGACCATTGTGTGTCCTGTCACAAAACCATTAAAAACATTAGCGTAGCCCATGACATTACAAATATTATCCATTTTTATATAAATCATTTTTTTACAAACCAGAATGGTTGGATCCATACATTATGAATCAGATAACAATTGTATTCCCAAGTGAGTGAATTATGTCTTATGTGGGATAAACTGTGCCTTAAAGAGCTGTTTTCATATAATCCAGGTTGATTGATATGATTAACGTTTTATCATTATTCCCATCTTGTTAAATTTATCTTCTGATTTTGCTTACGGAACTCAAGGTGACAAACACAGCATCCTGTTTTCCTATTTTCCCCCAATCATGCTTGTGAGACAGATTGGGCTCCAGGGAACAGTTGGTGAAATATTACCAAGCCCAGAATGGACACAAACCTAAAAGTTGAACTACAATCACAGCAGCTTTTCACCTAGGACTGATCTGTGAAACTGCTATAGCCGGAAATACGCTATCATTAAAAATCCTAACCTTAGCATTATGTATAAAGAAGCCCTATGTCAAAATGTAAAATGATCTGTCCATCACTCTGCCAAGATAGTGGATAGTGCCATTATATGAAGGGAAGTAGTACAGAATCCTTGATATTCCGTGATGCAGCTACAAATGATCAAGGGTAAGGAAATTCCACAAAATCATAATTTCTAAGAAAACCCAGTGCCTTCAATGACCAACTTTTAATTTTTAAATTGTCCCTTACTTGCTGCCTAATGCAAGCGAGAGTTCTCAGAAAGTGACATACTTCTATAAAGTAGGTGACAATTTCCTTCTCTGTTCAACCCTAAACATTCTGTCTTACAAATAATTAGGTTGAGCCCAAAGTTTGAGTGCATCTCTTGAGTGCCCCTTAAAAAGTTACAGGCAAATTGTAATTTTTAACATAACAAAAGGGGGAAAAGTAGATAGGAAGTTATATTAACTATATTTAATTGGATTTAAATTTATTTATGGGGGGCACAATGATTAAAAACGCTAAGCTTCAGCCCAGGTTCAAGACCCGAGCACAGCATGATGGGGTGAGGTCCCATTACTTGCCCCAGCTCCTGCCCACCTAGCAATTTTAGTACATAAATAGGTACCATTTCTGTAGGAAGGTAACAGCGTTCTCTGGTCCTTGGTGTATAGTCATGCTGGCTACATGACCATGGAAATGTCTTCAGGTAATGCTGCCTCCCTTAGCTAAGAAATGGAGATGAGCAACACCCCCTACATTGGACATGACTGGAGAGGAGAAACCTTTACAGTATCTTTAAACTTATTTATTGTTTAAATTCAAGATCCCCTAAGATTTGCCCAATTTTTGGTGTTATTACCATCTATTTTATTGAGTGTGACTGCTGGCATACCAATTCAAAAGCTACTAGAGGCCCTCAGCATAAAAAAAGTTAAGCCATCCTGATTTAAACTATATTCATCCATGTTCCTTACAAAGTTACATTTACTACAATACCAAGGGGTGGGGAAAGGCCATCCCAATTCATCAGTTTAGCTAACATTGACAGGACTTAACAAATCTGAAGTCTTCCCATTTCTGAAATAATACCGGATCCCTGCAAAACTGACCTAGAAATCAGTACTGTTATATATTTTATGGTGTAGATTGTAGAACATTGCCATTCTAAATTTATGATATAGAACTTTATAATTCAAAAAGACCTGATTATCCAAAAGCTCTTTCCTGCCCACTCTCTTCCCAATAATAAGCAAAGCAAATGAAGATAATAATGGGCAACACAAAACATAGTGGAGAAGCTAAAAGCAAATTGGGATTATTAGTTTTTGATTATTTCCTGTGAACGCTTCATTTTGGACCTCTTCAAACAGACAAGAAATTTCATCTCTTCATATCTGTTGGTTCCCCTTTATCTTCTCTTTTTTCAACATTGCTTTAGTAACCCATCCTGAACAAATAAAGGAGTTCTGCTCTTGGTCAGTGCTTTGCAGTTCATCCCTTTAAAAATACTGATTTTTGTTGGCAGGCATAACACAAGCACTGATGTTGAATCAATCAATCATTGACGCACCACTTAACATTAAACCTAAGGAATCTATTCAATCACATTTGTGTTCATAAATCTATTACAATGAAAAGCTAGTGAACTGCATTTTGTCTAGAGCAGTGTAATCCCAATATGAAGTGTAAATTTGGTTAATAGTTAATACACTGGACATTAAAAATACAACTTTGTGTTTATAATTTTCTGTTACAGCCAAAAACTGAAAGCAGTAATTGTATTAAATGTGAACAAATTAATATTTTTACCTATTATTCACCTATGCCTACCCCTATATCCAGTCTTATCCAATCTGCTAGCTTCCATTTATATTGGACTATAATCCTCATTATTTCCAAACAATGGCCATGTTTGTTTAGATAGATGTGGAATTCAGTCCAACATATTTGGAGAATATCAGATGTAAGAAGCTGAAGCATTTAGTAAACGAATGGCAAGCTCTTCCACAACTTAGTCCATTGCTGCAAATTCACTGGAGAAAGAACACAGGTGTAGTTGTGAGTTAAAGTACACACTTTGCACATTCTCAAATTGAGTCTTTGTGTAGAAAGCAAAGGTAGTTCTTGACTTACAACTGTTCATTTACAATAGTTCAAAGTTGCAATGGACTTGGGAGAAGTGACTTACAACCCATTCTCCAAGTTATGACCGTTCCTCCCCCCCACAGTGGTCATGTGATTGCAATTTAGGCATTTGGTAACTAGCTCACATCTTCCAACAAGGAAAGTCAATTGGGGAAGCTGGATTCACTTAGTGACCATGATTCAGTTAACAACCAATGTAAAATGGTCATAAAATCGGGTCTGGTGATGTGATTACTTGCTTAATAACTGTGTCACTAAGTGACTGAAATTCTAGTCCCAAATGGGGTTGTAAGTCGAGGACTACCTGACTTAGATGGAGATATGCAGGTGCTTCTGCCTAATAACAGGACTAAAGCATTTATTTAAGGCCAGAAAACTTTTGGAAGCAGATCAGATACATCAATTCATTGAATATGTTTTCTTCGCAAGGAGGAGGAGGTGGAAGTATAATGCAGTTAGAGTTGCAACATTCTATTAATATAGCCAATCCCAATAAAAATAGTCTCAGCTGTCTTGTAGACTTGATTTCATGATCTGGTCTACCTAGTGGGGCTGACACCTTGGGAAATTCTTTTCTTTGCTGTTTAGAACCACTGTCAGAGTAGCACTAGCACTTTACAGGCCTCTCTAAATGGTTTACAGAGTCAGCATATTGCCTCCACCAATCTAGATCCTCATTTTACCGGCCTCGGAAGGATGGAAGGCTGAGTCAACTTTGAGCCGGTCAGGATCGAACTGCTGGCAGTTGGCAGAATCAGCCTGCAATACTGCATTCTACCCCTGCACCACCAAGGAATCTTGGGTGAGAATGATGGGCCAAGCAATTTCACTTAATCCATCTTGCACTTTCAAGATTTGAGGTTCTGGGAGCCGAGATCCAAATAAATGTAGTAGGCACAAAGTAAAGGATGTGTCTTAGGGCAGACGAGATAGTGGATCTGTCCATATAGTACTTAATTAAAAAACCACACAACTCAATGTACGTAGAAATAAGGAATGTAATTTAAACAGTTTTCTCAATGATCGAAGGGGGGAATGAATACTAGGGTGCATCCCCTCTGAGCAGAGCTCACGTAACATAGCAAGTAACAGTCAAGCTGGAGTGAACCTCTTTACATTTTCTTATAAAGACTAGAATACACTATCTTCATCATAGATGTAGCTATGTTGGTAGAACTATTTTAGGAAGCAAAAAGGATTGCAGAAGTAGACTAAGGAACAAGATGAAAAGATACGCAACCTCTCCAATTGAAACAAGTCACAATATTAAGATTTATATTACTTTGCTAACTAAATATAAAATTCTCTCAACTGAATATGTTCATCAGCACTTCATCTATTTTAAAGTTTTCTTCTCCAGGGGTTTTAGCACCAACTTATACACCAGTCTTAATCAACTCATACAGCTAAGACATTTCACTGACTCAGTCTGGAGACCCATATGTGAACTCTGCAGACAGATACGTATTAAGTAGAATTGCCAAATCTGAAGCCTGAGAATTTTGGGCACAGATGCCAGATATTGTAATTGTTACAATATCAAGGGAAACTTACTGAGTGTGTGGAGAGAAATTAACCCCTGGTTTTAATTCATTCGATTCCGTTTGACAATTTAAACTGAATTGTTAAATTGAATCAAATGAACAATTTAACAAATTTAGTTTTTTTGATGTGATACCATCCACTGTTAAGACTGTGGCCATTAGCACATATTCAAGGATTAAATGGGGCTTTCAATCTTATATACAAGATGCACCTAAGTGTGGTAAAGAACCGTGATGGTGCAGTGGTTTCAATGCAGTATTGCAGGCTAATTCTGCTGACTGCCAGGAGTTCAGCCCTGATCAGCTCATGATTGACTCAGTCTTCCATCCTTCAGAGATAGATCCGTAAAATGAGGACCCAAATGTTGGGGGGCAATATGCTGGCTTTGTAAACCCCTTAAGAGACGGATGTAAAGCACTGTGAAATGGCATATAAGTCTAAGTGCTATTGCTATAAGTGGGAAAATATTCTATTACATTTTACCTTCTCTCTTTACCTCAACATATTTGCAGCACAGCATACTCATATAAAGTACCAGGTTGGAACCAGTTTTCTTTCAAAGTATTAATTAAGCTGCAGACTGTGGTAATTTATCCATCTTGAAAAATCATTACCTTTGGTCAAAGCAAACATGACTTCATGACCACTTTTTTCCTGTATTATTTTTTCCTCCTTCCAGTCTGCTAAAGCAGACAAAATAGCCCTGGAGTGAATTGCAAAAGGGGGGGGGGGGAGAATTGCCCATATCTCCTGCGGAAAAACTTCCCGAGATGAACCTACTGTATGTTAATATACTTATCACGAACAGAGCAAATGCTATTCAACATCTGATGCTCAGGCCTGAAAAATCCAGCACGTTTAAAACAGGAATGCTTACTAACCTGATTGTTCTTCTCTTTCTTCAGAGAACAAATAAGTTAAAAAGATAACAGCTGCAAACGTGAGAGAGACTGAAATGAAAAGGCTGGACCCTGCTACTGAGAGGTCCAGTGAAAACCACATAACCAGGGCACGAGTGCTCTCTTGTATGATATTTATAGCTACTATCCCAGCTCCAGACAGCTGCTTCTGTTACACATCTTTCTTATTGGTGGATATAAAAGTCATGTCCTTACACTGAAATTGTGATGCTGGCTTACAAGTGCATTCAGCTTTAAAGGACTACATTCAAAAGTAGGGTTTTTTTTCCAAAAGGAAGATCTATTTTACGGGGTACACCCAAACAAGATAATCTTAATCTATGAATTCTACTAGAGAAAGAAAAAAAATAAGTGTACTATAATCCAGGCAGCCCATATGTGTAGACTACCATTTTTAGATTTTTCTATGCTGACACGGAATCTTGAATCTCATGAATTCTTTTGAAATCTGGAAGTCTGGATGATTCATGGCATAAACATATATTTTTTCCAATGCATCTGGATGATGAAAGATAGTGGTTGTAAGCTTTTCTCCATACACATAGAAATAAAGTCAGACTGTACCCATTTGCAGCAAAATGAATTGTGTGTGTGCAGTTAGAGTCCTTCCATCTTAAACAGGAAATCAAGTTATATAAGAGTCACATAATAAGATGCCTTGAGTCACCATGTGCGAGTAGGCGGTAAATTTTCTAAATAAATAAAACAGTCGTATGTATGCCAAGTGTAATAAAAAAATTAAATGCAGTTATTAAAAGATGCATTCCTCAACTAATGTACATTGTCACTTTTGCTATAAAAATGCATTTACTTACCATTCTCAGCTTTTCACTCAACAAATGCCCCAGAAGAGACAGTATTACTAATTTATTGTTCACCACAGTGATGAACACACACATATGCAATTCGAACCTGTTTATGCTTGCTCAGAAATGTTTCATTATGGATACACCTCGTTTCAGAATGTAACTGTGGACGGCTTTCACAGCAGTTCATGAATATCATTCTAAAAAGTCCATTTAAAACATCTCTGAGACAAAGCAACTGACTGTAAGATAGCTTTAATCCCAATCACGACCAAACCTTCTCTCAAATGTTCTGCTCTATGCCCAAGGGCAGCAATTCTTTGCCTGTTTCCAGATGCTCCGAGCTGCAACTTCCGAAATCTCAGAACCATTCATTGGCCACGTTGGCTAAGATCGGGGCCGATGGCCCAAGTCATCTGAAACACACCCGGGCGTGTACCCTGGGAACACACTTTACCGAGCTTGCTGAACCCACTGCCCGACATTATTGTGGCAGCACAATAAGAATTCCCTGAACATCTCTATCAAAAATTAAGAGTTGCTGCCAAATTGGTCTCCAAGAATCTGTTTTCTAACGAGCCGGGTAAGAGCCCATTGGTATTTCAACGATTCGCTCCATGCATCTAATCCCATCCTTTCGCAATCACAGAAAACCCGCCGTTATTATGGAACGCAACGAGGCATCGACCTTCTATCTAGCAGAAACACGTGGGTTCCAACCAAGCGAACAAGAAAACGCGCACGCGCTTTAAAGGGACTACGCAGCGCCTCCCGCAAGCTGGCGCTCGCGCGTGCGCAGCCCATCCGCCTACCAATTCCGTTCAAGATTCTTTGGCGACGAGGTTTTTTTTTTTCTTCCCCTCCCCCTCCTTCCTTCCCCCTGTTCCCCCGCCCCTTTCCAAGTCTCCACCGTCTCCACCAGTCTTCTAACTCTATTAAGCGGCTGCTTCTTTCCCCGGAAGAGAGGGGTCGAGGGGGCGGGGCAAAGAATACCGGAAAGGTAGTTTCGCTTCCGCCTGCCTCGGGGGGTTCCCGCCTCTTCGAATCCGGTTGGGAGAAAAGAAAGAAAGAAAGAAAGAAAGAATCGCGGGCGGCGGTTTCCGAGAGGGGGGGAACGACGCGGGGTAAAAGGCGGGAACGGTCGGCTTCTGCGTCACGGTCGCTGCTTCAGCTTCCGGCGTGAGGGTGGGGGTCTGGAAGTGTCCCTATGGCAACAGCGCGCCTTGCCACTAGTCTCCCGGGTCCGACGCGCCTCCCTCGAGAGCCCCTTTCTCTGCCGTTCCCGCTCTGCTTCCCTTCCGTCCCTTTGAAGGCCTGGCCTCGTACGGAGTGACTGAAAGAGAAAAGAACGGGCGGGCTCCGGCCGAGTGGAACGGCGAGCGCGGGAGTCTCCTCCGTTTTAACCTCTCCTCCCTTGGGACAGGCCCGGCGGAGTTTGACGGTTGGTCGGGTTGCCTTCGCAAACGCTTCGTATTTCGAGGAGGAGGGGGAGAGGGAGGGCATTTCGAGTCAGAGCCCTGTTCCAAAGGTAGGTAACCTGCGTGTTTGGAACTAAGCTCCCACAAACTCGTACCGTTGTTTGTGTTGCCTGGGGCTGAGGGAAGAAGTTAGATAACAAGTGGCAAGCACGAGATGTGGCAAGCCTGGGGCGGGGAATATCCCCGTAGCTCTTAACAGTGCTGACTGGGGAGGATGGAAGTGATAGTCCAAAAGAAATTTTAACCTCTTCACCCTGTCCCCTAAATTAGCGCCGGCACTCAGAATAAGCTTTGTTACTAAATAAGCCTGAATACTGTAGTGCAATGGTTCTCAGCCCCTGGGGCGCGCGCGGAGGTCTGAGGAAATCGTATGATTTAAATCGGGGGTCTTCAAACTTGGCCCTTTTATGACTCGCGGACTTCAACTCCCAGAATTCCTCAGCCAGCATGCCTGGCTGAAGAATTCTGGGAGTTGAAGTCCACAAGTCATAAAAGAGCCAAGTTTGAAGACCCCTGATTTAAATATTGAGTGATGTCTTGGAGGTCCGTGGCCACAAAAGGTGTTTAAAGGGGGTCTGTGGTGAAGAAAAGGCCGAGAACCACTGCTGTAGTAGGATAAAAGTCTCTCCCATTGGCAGTCATTTTCTCCTCCCAAGTTTATTCCCCTCTGCTCCTGCTTTTGTAGTCTTTGGTAAGAGGAGAGAGTTTACCAATCTGGAATGAGCAGAGCCTATGGCTCCAGGCAGGATCAAGTAGAATATCTCTGACTGGTGACTAAACCTCTAGTGACTAAACCATAGCTTTTCCTGTTTTACATTTGTTTGCCTTTGTGAAAATAGAATAGAGAAATCTGAATGTGGGAGTAAAATAACACACCTAGAATTGTGACTCCTACAGTTTGTCTTCAGTTCTTCGCAAATTCATCATCATGAATTGCAGACCAAATTAAAAGGATAATCACATCCTGAATAACTAGTTCCACTCTAGATTTTTAGTTACATCAAGAAACACATGAAGAGTATGAGATAGATACTCATCTCCTTTATAAAGACAACATCAGTATAAACAAATTGTATTTTGGAGTCGTATCAAAAAAACTTTTTGGCATTGATTTATTATTTAGACTGACACACTTAAGAGGTGGAAGAAATATTCTGTGGTGCAAGCTGGGATGCTGGACTTTATTTTTATTCAAAGAAGGAGAGGAAACAGCTTAAAACTTGTTGCTGTAGCCAATAATAAACTGAAGTTCTGAAAACATCTGTTCAAGACTTGCAACTTGCAACTACATACTTGCATATGTAAAATGACTTTTTGAAGAGAGAAATTTTCTCTTTAAAATTTTTTAAAATCATTTTTAAACTGTATTGATCAAGTTACAAGCCTAATCATAGCTTTCCTCCCAGCATACTGTAATAGGGAAAGTAGAACTTGGGTAAACAGATGAAACATGTACATTTTTTATAATAGCTGTTTTTCCTATTATTAAAATGGTTCACTGATATTATATTTTACCATGATTTCATACAAGAATATGAACTGGCCCTCCCCAACCGGGTATGCTCCAAATGTTTTTGGTAGTCTGAAATAGTTCTTATCAGTATTTGAGAGAATAAATTTGATTCCAGCTTTTAGATGACCGAAATAAATATTGTTTGTAGTGTCATCTCAAGTAGAGTTGGAGAAATGCAAAATGGCAGATCAACCACTTTCAAATCCTAATTATTATATCAGGAGATATTGTGGCATAAGAGATACATATTTCCTTCTACTATGATTTTTAAAAAATGTGACATCTGGTTCATCTGTTTATTTAATGTATAACATTTGCTTTATCTTCCACTCTTTTTTCAGGTTTTTGAAGATTCAGTTAACTTGAGTCAGTTATGTAAAGAGCATAATGATGGGTGAGTATATGCTAAATTAATCCATTTAATTAATTGTCAATTTTAAGTTATTGTTTTAGAATCTACCATTTCAAGAAACCGCTCATTAAAGCAATTGGCAATCATTTTTAGTTAGGTTCAGATTTATTATTTGACATTTAAGAGTTAATGCATTTCTGAACAATTTCTATAACTAATGGTTTTCCTAATGCTGCAGAGTATTTGCTATCCAGGAGAGGAAATACACTATTTTGATTCACTCCAAAGGCCCTAGTTTTTCCTCATTTGTGGTTTCTTTAATGATCATGAATGTACATACAGCATATGCCACAATTAGTAATTGTGATAGATTTGTGAGAACTACCACATAACTATTCATCTCTTGCTGGGTCTGCTTAAAATAATAAGGTTCTGAGGGGAGAACACATGCTTTTTCTTAATTTTGTGCTCTTTTCACCTGTTGGGTTCACATATTCTGTTAGGTTATAATGTGATTTGCTGGGGAGCAGGGGAGGGTTTGTTTCGTGTGAACATAGCCACTGAGTTGTGTAAAGTGCAGTTTATAGTTCAGTGTTATGAGTGAAACCACTCAATTTAGTTCATTCAGCAAAATATGGTTAAAATATATGGCTTAATGGAGCGTGAACTAGTTATATTCAAAGGGTCCTTATATACTCTTATGCTTTTTAAAATAATATTTTAAAATATAGTTCCTTTTTAGAAGCAGCAAGTGCTCATTGAAAGCATGCTCTGATGCTTTTTATGTGTTGCTGACATTAGTGTTGCTTGATTGGTGTTTTCTTCCTTGTATATGTATAATTTTTCTACTTTTTATCTTCTGTTTATTTACCTTTTTCATAAGCCCAAAATTGCAAACATTTAATCTTTTGCTCTCATTATTATACTTGTTACCTTTCCCTGCGTTAAAATTGTGGAGAAATGCTAACACATTGCATGTATTTTGGTGCTGCTTTTTTGTCTTTTCTCTATTGAAGTCTCACATGTATTCTTCACCACTTTCTATTTTGTTATATAGAATCTTATTTTTTTGCTTATTTTTCTTCCTCAAATAATAAACTTTTTTTAATTAAAGATGAAACTACTGACTGTATGAAGATGGATGCTGGGGACTGTATGCAAGCTAATCATACTTCTGTGTTCAAGACTTTTCCTGAGCAACAGAATTTTATTTCAGGCAACCAGCATCCATTGTCTGACAACAAGGTTTGGGAATCAGTTACTTCTGCTTTCTTATCTGTACAGTGATTTTTATAAATCAATATATGTCTGATTAGAAATTAATTTTGAAATTACATTTAATAAAGAAGCTAGAAACTTTTCTATGTCACTCTGGCTATTCAGATCAAGATTTATAAGATTTTAATCCTTTGCTTCTAGATATTCAAGCCTCTGAGATTAGTAAAAATGCTGCAAAATTTATTACAGAATATTTGGTACATGTGCTCCTTGCTTAAACACCAATTGAGATTGGGATTTTCATCACTAAGCAATATGGTCATTAGGTGAAACATGGTGTAACAGCACCCTTTAGCATCACCAATGGCAGGGGCATTGTAACAGGATGGTCATAAATACCATTCCTTCAGCCCTGTTGTAACTGAACAGTGATTGAATAAACAGCCATTACGCAAGTACCTGTCCTTATTAATATGACTCATTATTTTTTGCCTTACAATCATGAATAGTAATAACATTTTGAATTTTATCAGTTTATCAGTTTCTTCTGTTTCCACCTAATAGCTTTCTCTGATTTGCTTTTTCAACTTTGTTAATCTTTAGTACTGAAGTTCTAGAGACTGAAATAACCATGTTGAGATTGTTTTGTACTATTTTTATCTTGTAATCGATTTTCATTATATTTTGTAAATGAATGTTAGAGGGACTAGGAGTTGCGATTACTTTTTAACATGTAATTGTAACTAATGAACTTACTGAAAACATTTTAAATATGGTTCTTTTCTTGACTTTTTTTTATTTTTTGTTTCTCTGCTTAGTTTTTATCAAACAAGTTTAACAGCTTCGCCGGACTGTCCACTTCTCTAACGGGAAATACTCCTTGTAGTTTCACTTACTATACAGGTAAGTCTGGCTGCATTGGCTTCTAAACAGATGGAGATCTGTCAGAAGATTCTAACAGTTAAGTAACAAGGCACATGTGAGCTGGGTTTTCAATATTACTACAATTTATAGTTGAATCTAAAGTGTCCACTAAATAGAGGGGTGGTCTTCATTTAACATGTGGCCTTATTCCTATAATGAGCTAATATAATTTGAAATGTTCTTCATGGTTTATAGAGGGATATTTGCTGGTTGGATGACTTGGTAATTAGAAATATCAGTTTTTAGCAGGAATTTCCATTTACCGTATCCTTGGGTCCTATTCTATTTTCTGAATCTGGCTTCAAATTCAAAGTATGTTCTGTAGTTTGGTCTGAGCTCAGGTTCCTTAAGAAAGGCATTGCTAATTTAGCAGGCATAGTCTTACACTTGTAAAATATATGTATTTTGACTGAATATTCTGATGCATTCACTTGCATATTGAACATTTTTTGTTTTCATTTTTACAATATTGAATATCTTCTGAAAAAAATAGATAGGACCAAGTAAAATTTAGTGTGGCTCAAAAGTTTGGTTGGAAAATTTGGCAGGAATTGATTGTGGACAGTCAAGTTGACTATGCTCACCTCACTGTGACTTTTCTTAAAAGTGTTTTTGTAAACAGATTGAATTGCAACAAATTTACAAGTAAAAAGGTTAATTATTAGCACAAGGCAGTTTGTTTAAACATAAAGAAAGCCAGTTGACTTTTCCCTTCAAAATAAATTTTGGAAAATCTCTTTAAAATATTTGTAATTTCTTCTAAAAATGGGGGGGTGGACATAGAAAACATATTTTTATGTAGTAGGTAATATAAAAGATTATTGGCATCTGATTGACCATTCCTTGCTTGTGCTCTGGCAGAACCCGCAAGATTTGAGAGCTGCCCAGCAACTGGAGTAAGAAGAACATTTGGAACAAGTGCCAATGGTCAGTGGAAGAGTTGCAGCTCCCCTCTTGGCTCTGTTTCACAGAAGCCCAGAGTAAGTCGCAGTGGATATTTCGAAACACGCAAAAATCCAAGGTACATAAATTTTTCTCATTTTTTTGTTATTAACACCTTAATTCTATTTGTTACAGGTTTTTTAATCTTTTAAGAATTATATGAAACATTCTGAAATGTTAACAAAGCTTAGATATGTGGTTACTTAGGAAATAAATGCTGGCAGTTCAATCACCCATGGTAATTGGGACCAAGAACTCCGTTGCTAAGCGATACAGTCATAAGGTGCGATGTCACATGGACACATCAACTTACAATAACAGTTTCAGCATTCACGGTTGTTGTCCTTAGATGAATTCTGTGTAATTGCACCATCTTGCATGATTTCCATTTGTGACCTGTCAGATTCCCCATTGACTTTGCTTGTCGGAAGGCAGCAATGAAGATCACAAATGACAATCTTGATTGCTGGATACTGCATTGTAATTGCAAGCCACTCGCCAAGTGCCTGAATTGTGATCATGTGACTTTGAGGACAGTGTAACAGCCATGAGGGGTACAGTGCTGTCACTTTGAACGATCACTGAGCAAGTGGACATTAAAGAAAGACTACCTGTAATAGTTTTAATTTACTAATTGGTGAAGGGAATGTCCCTTATTCGTAGACATCTGCGAAATAGAGAATATATCACTGGTTCTTTGTGTCATTTGGTAATTTTGATGCAACAGACTTCACATGAAACATCTGTATTTTTTGCCAATTAAAGTCATTGGGACAGGCTTTAATTAGCAGAGAATATTAGTCTGTTTCATTTGAAGTCCACTGCACTGAAGTACAGTAATTTGAAATTTAGCTGTGCAGGTAGTCCTTCACTTACAACAATTTGTTTAGTGGCCAATTACAATGGCACCAAAAAAAGTGATTTATGACCAGTTTTCACACCTATGACCATGTGATCAGTATCTGGGCACTTGGCACATGTATTTATGACAGTTGCGCTGTTCAGGAGTCACCATTTGTAACCTCCTCGGCTGACTTCCAACAAACAAACAGTCAGTGGGAGAAGCCAGATTCACTTAACAACCACATGAGTCACTTAACAATCAAGGTGATTCACTTAACAGTGGTGGCAAAAAGTTCATAAAACGGGATGACTCACTTAACAACTGCCTTGCTTAGCAATGGAAATTTTGGGCTCAATTGTTATAATTGTGGACTACCTGTATAGATATAAAAGCAGCTGCAAATGTCTTAAATGAACTGCATATTAGTGATTTAAAAGTAAAGGGGACTTTTATGCAGCTTTTTTTTAAAAAAAAGTTTGATTTGGTTTACTTCTTGTGAGACTGGCCTAACTTACAAGAAAAGGCTGAATTTTATAAATAGATGCTTTTAGATTTACACGGTTGGGAGGGTTGCATTATAGAACTTATTTACATTTTTTTCCTTTCTAGAAAGACAGCCCAGGTTGTGAAAACCTTAACTTACATGTTCAAGTTAATGGGCTAGATGCCGGATGTGGCATCCCTGGAATATGAGTAATGATATTAGGAATTACCAAACCACAACAGCAAAGCAGGAGGGCCAGAGGTTGAAGACCAAGTAGAGCTTCTGGGAAAGGAAGCTTGAGACTTCCATCCTTCCATCCTATATAGGCTTAACAAAGTTCATTGTACAGTCAGCAGGAGAATAGATGAAGACTATCAAATTCACAGTTTAAAGTGAAGAATATCAAGTCGGAGTTCAGACATAAACCTCACATAAACATTGTGGAAGGACTTGAAATAAGTTCATAGTTGAAAACTCTCAATTATTCTGGAGTTGAAGCAGTTCACCATAGATGAGTGGGTCAGTATTCCCAATTGCAGGAATATTTGGTTGCAAATTATTGCAGCTAAAGAAGTGGTTATTTTTCACAGTATTCTAGTCCACTACTTGAATCCTTTATCTGTTTACTGAGAATGTCTTTATGCCAGTAGAATCCACACAGTGTTAACCTCCAAGAAAGCATTGTTAAACTGTTGTAGTCCGAAACATAGTATCACATCATTTCTTGTTACTGCACATTATTCTAGGTTCATTATGAATTTTTTTCACCATACTATGTTTAAATTGTCTTTTTTAAAGAGAATAATCATGGTTTGCTAGAGTTTCTATTTGAGTTTTTCTAGAATGCAAAGAACCATATTTAAAACTTGAATGTCTTTATAAGCCTAGCTAAAAAAGAATTATCTTTTTTTTCCTGCAGTATGGCTGCAAATTCCTTTGTAGGAAAATCAAACCACCACAGTCACGTTTCTACCTATGAAAAATCCTTTCCAATTAAGTCCGTTGCTAATCAATCATGTCGTCGGAGCTTACTAAGTCCGAAGAAGTCTCAAAGAAGATTCATCAGTACTGTAGAAGAGGTAGGTGTACATACACACACACACACACACACACACACACACACATTCACACACACTCGCAACACAAGATAGATCTGGAATATAAATATACAGATGTGTGAAATACAGCTGTTCATAGACTAACCAATTACCCATAATCCAAATTCCTATTCTCTGTGGAATGCCATATGATTGATAAATAAATTTATGTGGAATCATTCTTATTTATGGACAAGGCCATTTGTACTCTCACATCATTGAGATCATTTTCATCCCTGGTGGTGGGATTTATGGATGCTTGCTTTAGGATTTTAATTTATTCTGCATATTAGATAAACTTATTTTGTCAGTGATAAATTAAACCACTTTTGCATCCTATAAAATATTGTGTTTCTATGTAGACACTCTTATTACCGTACTGTGTACTTTCTGGTAACGTATGGGATTTTTTTTCTTCCCAGGTAGTTCGGGAAGAAGAGAAAGAAATATACAGGCAGTTGATTCAAATGGTTACAGGGAAAAATCTGTCAGCTTCCAAAGCCTCTTCATTATTGTCTCTTCATCTGTGAGTCTCTGAAATATGTCAATTAATCTGATTGTTTACAAGCTTGTTTCCAAAATTTCTGGAAAAACAAAATTTGCTTTTGTTTTCAGGCCCAGGTGTGCAGGTTCCAATAAAAAAAAAGTGAAAGAAACTGAAAACAAATGTATGAAACCTTTTGATGTCTGTGGCCCCTCTCTGGGCAACCAGTCATCCAGTCTTCTCAGGATACAGGAGCAGCATTCTGACAAACCACTACCACAGCCAGTTTGTAGTTTTGCTTCTCACGTTAACTTTGATCTCAAGACCAGTACACCCATACAACAAGCTAATCTAGTAGCATTGGATGTACAGACTGAAGGTAAAAACAACTGATATATATTGAAATATTATGGATTTTATTTCATGGCCCCAAATTCTTGAATTATTATCTCCAGACCATCTGCACTGTTAATTCTCAGATGCAGGTTTGTTGTTTCTTCCAGCCTGGTATCTGAATTAACTGAATAAATCTGAATTCAGTCATGATATGGATTCTGTTTTGGAGAAGATTATTGGTACAGAGTAATGTTAAATCTTGCACCCTGTTTTGTTTGATCTAGGATGTGATTCAGTCATAATGTTAAATGGCAAAGACTTCAGATCTCCAGCTCCAAGGCAAGTGGGCTTTCTGATTTGTAGAAACTACAATTTATTGTTTTGAGGGAAGTAGACTAAAAAAAATGGGTGAAGTAAATTAGTTGAGCTTGGACTGCCAGAATAATTAGAACAAATTTATTAATGTTAATTTTAGAGGGACTTATTCAAAAGATTTTTAAGAGAAAGATAAAGTTCTCCCCGTAATTGTTTTTATTGGGCATTGTTGTAGATTGTGATGTTAAAGAAACTAACTTGATGTTGAACATGATAACGGCAGCACGGTTACTGGTGGGACAATATTGGAAGAAGGATAGTTTGCCCACTGTAGATGAATGGGTGTTTAAAGTTTCGAATCTTGCAGAAATGTCTAAGATTTCTGCTTATCTGAAGGATCATTCACAGGAAAGATATATTTCAGTTTGGAGGAGATGGATAGATTATATTCAAAACAAATATGGGACCAAAAAGTACCATTTAGCTTATGAGTAGATTTTAGTGGGATATTGTTATTGGTACGTTGTTTGTAGTTATGTTAAAAGAGAGTTAAAGCGCATTATGAATTTGGTTAATTCTATATTATGCATAATTTTTATTTAGAATATGATTATTGTAACTATAATCCTGTATTTAGCTCTGGGAAGTGGGTGGGTTTGGGGTGGGAGGGATTTGGGGATATATTGTAAAATTTTGTTTTTGTAAAACTCTTTAATAAAAAAAAATTTAGAGGGACTTTAGCATTATTTCTGATGTTGGGATTGTCCATTTGGCCTTGGTTTACTTTGAATAAAACATGTTACTGCATTAGTAATTAGTGTAAATTTTGTAGTTTTGTGTAATAAACCACAAAGGATTTTCCACCCTCTCTAGACTATTAAAAAGTGCCTCAGACTTTTCTTCAGATTTTCACTGCTTCTCAACTCTGCTGCTGTTTCAGAGTTTTTCTGTAGTCCGTTTGCAGTACCATTTACTGAAGCACTCTGTTTTCCTTGAGGGTTTTTGGATATAGTATCGTTTAAGCAGAAAGTGTGACCTTTTCCCCATTGCTGACTCTGATAAACTTCTGCAATTGATAGAATTTGCTAGTAAACTTTTGGTAGAAACTTTTTTTTGGGTGCCAAGTGCACATTTGGACTTAATTATTTACTGCTCTTGATATTCTCTTCTGCCTTAGTGGTGCAATTGGAATTTTATCTTTTAATAACTTGCTTGTTTTTTTCCCCCTGGAAGAAACATTAATCCTTTTTACTTTCTGCTTCCCTTTTAGTATACCTTTCTTTGAAGCTGAATTGTGGATAAAAGAATTGTAAGAATTTCTAAGAATTTCTAAATCCCTTTCTTAAAGCTAAATTTGCCTTTTTGATTTGAAGAGCCAAATATATAAAGAAGCTCTAGATAGTCTGAATTCCTATTGCTAATAAGGGCAGAAAACTAAGTTCACACGTCTTTGTTGTATCTTACATAGGATCACGTAGGATAGAATATTTGAGAGACTAAAGGATATGAAACTTTAACTTATTTATTTGTGATCTCAAGACTGAAAATATTGTATAGAAATCACTGAGAAATCCCTGGGGGAGAGAGACAGTTAAGTGCAGAAAATGAATGAATAAACAAACAAATAATAAAGTACCTGTGAAATCACTGTTCTGATTAGATGCCAATATTGGAGATCTTTTAGGAGTAAATACAAATCTTTTAAAGTTTTAAAATAGAAAAATATTCAAATCCCAGCACTAAATCTTAGTCTGTACTATTAGATCCTTTCTTATAGATCTTTCAGTTAAATGTGGGCTATATTTGGAGGATAGGTGCCATAATTCGCCCTTCTGATTTTCTGAAGAACTGGAGTGAGGCTATGATATTACTAGAATGAGTGCATTCATTTTTGTCGCTATTTACTTTTCAAGGGGCTAGGATGTTACCTTAAAACCCCCCACATGGCCTTGATCTGACTATTTGCTCTGCATGTTATCATTTGATCTAGGAATTACCAGTGAAATGCAATTGAAGTCCCAATGTGAAATGTGCAAGCTGCAAGCTGCCTATCTTGAATTAAAGGCATGTCTGGGTGTCCAGTATTACTAGAATTAGATCAGCAGACATAACACATTCACCCAGCGGTTCCCATCTTATATAATCATAATCATAAGAGTAAAGTTGGAAGGGACCTTGCAGGTCATCTAGTCCAACCCCCTGCTCAGGCAGGAAACCCTATACCATTTCAGACAAGTGGCTGGCCAGTCTCTTCTTAAAAACTTCCAGTGTTGGAGCATTCACCACTTCTGGAGGCAGGTTGTTCCATTGGTTAGTTGTTCTAACTGTCAGGAAGTTTCTCCTTAGTTCTAGGTTGTTTCTCTCCCTGACTAGTTTCCATCCATTGCTTCTTGTCCTGCCTTCAGGCGCTTTGGAGTATAGCTTAACTCCCTCTTCTTTGTGGCAGCTCCTGAGATATTGGAACACTGCTATCATGCCACCCCAGTCCTTCTCTTCATTAAACTAGACATACCCAATTCCAGCAGTCGTTCCTTGTATGTTTTAGCCTCCAGACCTCTAATCATCTTTTAATCATCTAATCATCTCAAACTAGCCTTCCCATAAGGAAGGAGCAGAAGTTGAAAGAAATAATAAGATAGGCATAAGTAAAAGTGTGCAAAAAGGAATTTTCATGGCTGGTGGTTCTGAACATTCAGTTTGTTATCTACAAACTTCCATCTAGAACCAGTGTGTATGACTCCCGAGCCCGTGAGAGATTGCGACATATAGAGGAGCAAAAAGCCTTGGCATTGCAGTTACAGAATCAGGTGAGATAACTCAACATGGTTATTGTTTTTAAAGGCTCATCCAGGTGCCTTCTATCTTTGCTAGGAATGATAATAATTGATGCAACTGAATACATAGTTTTCCCTAATATTGCCATTTGAATCCCTTCCTTTACCTTTAATGCATGCTAGATGACCCATGTCCTGTTTGGTCATTGTTTCAAAGGTATTTACTTCCCTAAATAGAGTAATAGAATGACCACAGGCAAACATAAAAAGCAGTGGAAGCAACATCTGACTTCCTGCTGGCTTCCCCATTGACTGCTTGTGGGGAGTTGGCAGGGAGTGTCAAAAATCACAGTGGCACTGCAGGGCAGCATATCAGTGTTGCTGCAGTGACCACAAGTTTCCCAATACAGTTGGTCTGAAGATCCTTGAAATTTCAATCCCACAGGAGTGATGGATCCCAGATTTTCGATGTGTTCTTTAAGTTGGCCTGTTTGAGGTACTTTGATTCAAAAATTGTTGCCTTATAGTGCACCTTTTCACCCAGTTGAAGGTTATAGACAAATAGAAGAGGCTTATAGATTGAATTGGAAACCAATAAGCTAGATATCAGCAAGCTTGATCATATTTATGAACAGTCACTAGATTTTCCTGTTGTTGATATGGGCTTTAACTTTATATAACCGTAATTCTATATAGGTTTGATGACTGCATCCTTCTGTACATAAATTAATGTAAGAAATCCAGGTAATAAGGTGGGCAACTTGATGAAATTCCTGTCCACAAACATCTGGGATTGACCACTTGATATAATGTTAAGTGTCACTATTTTAATGATGTTCTTTTTAGAGACTGCAGAAAGAGACCTCAGTACCTGAGTCAATAAATTTACATCTTCGAGTTCCTCTTGAAAAGGAAATTCCTGTTACCATTATTCCAGATGATAATAAGATAGTGGAGAGTGAAGATGAATTTCCTGAAATTACAGAGGTTAGCTTTTACATTAATGGTAAAAATCTTGATGCCTTGGTGAAATAAGTACCTGGATAGTAGTTTATAGAAATGAACAACTGTTCTGGCAGAGTTGTTCTTAAACTGTGTCTCTTCATAACACATCTCTGTGATAGTATGCTCTGTAGTGTTTTGAAGTTCTTTATTTCATCAAAAGCTAGATTTGGGGGGTTGGTCTTTTAGCCTAACTTGATATTTCTAGTAGTTTTGTTTCCTTTGTTATATGCATTTCTCCAATGGGGAAAAAAACTTAATTTCAAATCCTTTCTTTTTTAAGTGCAACGTTAAAATATATGGGAGGTAATCAAAACATTTCCAGACTTTTCCAAGAGAAACCTGTTTGTAGAACATAATTCCGTGAAAACTTTTTCAATATATAGTTTTCCTGATCCACAGCATTTTGGGTCTACCCTTCATAATGAAGTTTTTAATTAGGAGTCTGATTTTTCAGTTTGGATTAAAAACTTCAGTGAAACCCAATTCTCTTTCCTATTAACTATTTATAGGAAATGGAGAAAGAAATAAAAAATGTATTACGAAGTGGAAACCAGGATGAAGTGTTGAGTGAAGCCTTCCGATTAACCATCACTCGGAAAGACATTCAGACTCTTAAGCACCTCAACTGGCTCAATGATGAGGTAAATCTTCAGTCTTTTGTTTCAAACCTAATTTTTAAACTCATGAATCTGAGTTATAAAGGCTCTTTGAGCCCATCTTCTACAGGTATCCAGAAGGGCAGCTGTCTAGCCATCATTCAAATACACTCATCACTGCTCTGGATAATTGGCTGTGCTAATTAACTGCTCTATTCATACTGTTGGAATTTTCCCCTTAACATTCAGTTGAAATCTGCTTTTTAAAAATAACATACATCCATTATTCTTTGTTATGTAGTCTAGTGAGATTTGTACAGGTAGTCCTTAAGTTATTCTCATTTGTTCAGTGACCATTTGAAATTACAACCTGAATGAATGCTTCTTGCCCAATCTGCAAAGTTATGACAATTGCAGTTCCTGTTCAATCACATGATCAAAATATGGGTGCTTGGCAGCCTGCCCATACTTAAGACAGCAGAAATTCTTCAACTTTTCCCATCCTTTGTTCTCCTCTTCATCTCTGTCCTTTGGCCCCCTGCACTCCGCAGTTGCTGCCCTCCTGTGTTCCATCATCCCCGGATGACCGGGGACATCTTGCTCACACTGCTAATCAAACGATCCTGGCTTGATCCTTCGAGAGTCCTCCTTGAAATCATACATGTTTTCTTCGTGAGACTTTAGGAAGAAGACCTTGTGTGACACCAACTGTCTGGCAAAGGGCCAGGTTGGGTACACTTCAGCAGTAAGATCTCCTTACCTAGAAAGAGAAACACAATGTGTTTCCAATGCAGGGAGCATTGGAATCTTCCTTCTTTCCTTTCTTCCCCTTCCTTGCAGGCAAGTAAATGGCTGCTTCTGGGTGGGGAAGAGAGTGAGGGATTGTGAGACTGGCTGGGAAACTCATGGCATAGGTGAAAATGAAGATCACATGACAGCAACAACACAGCAGCAGTCAGTAGCACTGAAGCACCTACAACTTTCTCAAATTTAATTACTCTAGGAGTCATGGGCCATGGATTTTGGACGCATTCTGTAAGTTAGCGTCCAAAGGTACTTGGTTCAAAAATTGTTGCTCTATGATGCAGTGTTTCACCTAGGTCACGACACGAGGGTTTTAGTGGTGTATACCTGTAGATAGATGTTTTTTAGGAATAGGGAAGAAATGTTTTAAAAAAACATCAAATACTAACATGTATTTCTCTCACACACAGATTATTAATTTCTACATGAATATGCTGATGGAGAGGAGTAAACAGAAAGGTTTTCCAACTGTTCATGCATTTAACACATTTTTCTTCACCAAGTTAAAAACTGCTGGGTATCCAGCTGTAAAACGTTGGACTAAAAAAGTAGATATATTTTCTGTGGACATTTTATTGGTTCCTATTCACCTTGGTGTCCATTGGTGCCTAGCAGTGAGTATATTATGTATATATATATATATATATGTGTGTGTAAATGTTCAAGTGAATTTACATCAGCTCTTTCAAATGTGCCTTGTTTGTTCTGAATGCATTCTAAGTTCATTCTTTGTGATGGCTTTTCATTTTGGCATTTTTACTTTCCCAAATGCTTGCTTCTGAAACACTTTTCCACTCCGTTTCCTGCATTATCCCAAATGTGTCAAAAGTACATACTTCTGGGTAAGATTATGCCAATGTCTTGATACAAAGTTTTTGCCTTGTTTAGGTTACTGACTTCAGGAAAAAAACCATCACCTACTACGATTCAATGAGTGGATCCAACAGTGAAGCTTGTAAGATACTCTTGTGAGTATTTTTACATTAAATAGGTTCACATTTTTGTCATGATCTTAGCATTGATAGAAACAATCTTCATGCCAGGTGATTGGTGATAACACTTGGGAATACTGAATTTTCAGGGTATTTTCCAAAGAGACGGCTAAAAGCATGTGTGTTCTGTAATATGAAAGGTAGATAGGACCCCCTGTAAAATCAATTCAAACAAATCTGATAAATTCTTTCTGGGAGGCTTCCTGTTAAACCTGAGCCTCTTGGCCCTTCACAGTATATTAAAAAAGGGTTTAAGGCAAGGGTAGGCAACCTTGGCTCTTTTATGACTCGTGGATTTCAACTCCCAGAATTCCTGAGCCAGCTGGCTCAGGAATTCTGGGAGTTGAAGTCCACGAGACATAAAAGAGCCAAGGTTGCCTACCCCTGGGTTAGGGTATGAATCTCCAAGCGCTGTACTCTTTTATATTGTGATTGCAGTCTTAAGTGTACTATATTTTCATTAAAAAGTTCAGGAAGTTATATGAGAGCTATCTGAGAGTAGAAAAATGAAAGAAATGTAACATACAAGGCAATTATAAAAAGAGATCATATTTGATAACAAGGCCCTTAAGAATACAGAATAAAGAGTTGGAAGGGACCTTGGAGGTTTTCTAATCAACCCTATACCATTCTGAACAAATGGCTGTTTCAAAATGGCAGTCTCTTAAAAATCTTCATGGAGCATCCACAAATTCTGCAGGCAAGCTGTTCCACTGGTTAATTGTTCCTCTGTCAGGAAATTTATTGTTAGTTCTAGGTTGGATCACTCCTTGATCATCTTGCCCTGATTTGGGGGATAGGGTCTTGTATCTGAACAAAATGGCAGATTTGAACTTTGATAGCAACATTCAGATTAATCCACTCTTAAATGGCTTTTCCATTTGGAAAGTGTATTGATCACTTCACAGTTTTGGGCAGAAACATTGTAATACAGAATTAAAAGATGAACACATCAAATAATGTTGCTCGAGCATGAAGATTTGAGTCAAGAAAACTGCATCAAACCTGATCTATTGTCTCTTCGTTGATATTAGCAACTTAGCAACAAATTTTGATTTTAAAGACAAAAACTGATTTGTTGTATTTTTGTTTGATTTTTCAGTTTTTGTAAATTATCTGAAAATTATAAATAACACTTTATTAATAGTTCAAAGAATTTATTGTTTAAATTATTAGAAGATAGAACATTGAATAATAGAGTTGGAAGGGACCTTGGAAGTCTTCTAAACCAGTGGTTCACAACCTTTGTGACTTGAGCTAGCTGGCTTGCATGTGCACATATGTGCAGCTCAGCTTATGCAAGCAGTGGGCTGATGCACATGGGCACACAGCTCAATATGATGCAAGTTGAGCTGTGCACCCATGTGCATGCATCCTGGCCCGCCACTCGTGCAAATTGAGTGTGTGTGTGCATCTGCGCCAGGCCGCCACTTGGCATGGCCCAGTTGCAGATAGTCCAACCCCCGGCTTGAGTAGGAGACTTTATACCATTTCAGATAAATGATTGTTCAGTCTCTTTTTGAAAGCCTCAGGTGATAGAGCAACCACAGCTTCTGGATGCAAAATTTTGTTTTGCCTTCAGAAAATACTGTTTCAGTGAAGCATTCCGAGGTCCTCTATGTCATTTATTAGGTGAATACATTCTCCCGAAAGAGCGGTTTTTGCTAGAAACCCATCAAAGAATGATGCAGCTTGTAGTTACACGACCATTGGACACTGCAACTGGTTGTAAAGTTATGCTAGTTGCCAAGGGCCCAAAATGTGGTTATGTGACCATGTGGTTATGTTACAATGACCAGAAGTGCTTTACCATCCATAACACACCTGTTCTAAGGCCTTCGTAACTTCAAGGGCACCAAAGGACCAGCTATACAGGGAGTGCAGAATTATTAGGCAAATGAGTATTTTGACCACATCATCCTCTTTATGCATGTTGTCTTACTCCAAGCTGTATAGGCTCGAAAGCCTACTACCAATTAAGCATATTAGGTGATGTGCATCTCTGTAATGAGAAGGGGTGTGGTCTAATGACATCAACACCCTGTATCAGGTGTGCATAATTATTAGGCAACTTCCTTTCCTTTGGCAAAATGGGTCAAAAGAAGGACTTGACAGGCTCAGAAAAGTCAAAAATAGTGAGATATCTTGCAGAGGGATGCAGCACTCTTAAAATTGCAAAGCTTCTGAAGCGTGATCATCGAACAATCAAGCGTTTCATTCAAAATAGTCAACAGGGTCGCAAGAAGCGTGTGGAGAAACCAAGGCGCAAAATAACTGCCCATGAACTGAGAAAAGTCAAGCGTGCAGCTGCCAAGATGCCACTTGCCACCAGTTTGGCCATATTTCAGAGCTGCAACATCACTGGAGTGCCCAAAAGCACAAGGTGTGCAATACTCAGAGACATGGCCAAGGTAAGAAAGGCTGAAAGACGACCACCACTGAACAAGACACACAAGCTGAAACGTCAAGACTGGGCCAAGAAATATCTCAAGACTGATTTTTCTAAGGTTTTATGGACTGATGAAATGAGAGTGAGTCTTGATGGGCCAGATGGATGGGCCCGTGGCTGGATTGGTAAAGGGCAGAGAGCTCCAGTCCGACTCAGACGCCAGCAAGGTGGAGGTGGAGTACTGGTTTGGGCTGGTATCATCAAAGATGAGCTTGTGGGGCCTTTTCGGGTTGAGGATGGAGTCAAGCTCAACTCCCAGTCCTACTGCCAGTTTCTGGAAGACACCTTCTTCAAGCAGTGGTACAGGAAGAAGTCTGCATCCTTCAAGAAAAACATGATTTTCATGCAGGACAATGCTCCATCACACGCGTCCAAGTACTCCACAGCGTGGCTGGCAAGAAAGGGTATAAAAGAAGGAAATCTAATGACATGGCCTCCTTGTTCACCTGATCTGAACCCCATTGAGAACCTGTGGTCCATCATCAAATGTGAGATTTACAAGGAGGGAAAACAGTACACCTCTCTGAACAGTGTCTGGGAGGCTGTGGTTGCTGCTGCACGCAATGTTGATGGTGAACAGATCAAAACACTGACAGAATCCATGGATGGCAGGCTTTTGCGTGTCCTTGCAAAGAAAGGTGGCTATATTGGTCACTGATTTGTTTTTGTTATGTTTTTGAATGTCAGAAATGTATATTTGTGAATGTTGAGATGTTATATTGGTTTCACTGGTAAAAATAAATAATTGAAATGGGTATATATTTGTTTTTTGTTAAGTTGCCTAATAATTATGCACAGTAATAGTCACCTGCACACACAGATATCCCCCTAAAATAGCTATAACTAAAAACAAACTAAAAACTACTTCCAAAAATATTCAGCTTTGATATTAATGAGTTTTTTGGGTTCATTGAGAACATGGTTGTTGTTCAATAATAAAATTAATCCTCAAAAATACAACTTGCCTAATAATTCTGTACTCCCTGTAAGTTATCTAGTGGCATAGTACAGGTAGTGCTCGGCCGCAATTGAGCCCAAAATTTCCATCACTAAGCAACGTAGTTGTAAAGTGAGTTTTGCCCCATTTTACAACCTTTATGCCATGGTTGTTAGGCAAATCACTGCAGTTATTAAGTGAATTGTGTCTGTTAAATGAATCTGGCTTCCCCTTTGGGAAAGTTACAAATGGTGATCACATGACCTTGGGACAGTGCAACTGTCATAAATATATGACAGTTGCCAAGTGCCTGAATTTTGATCACCTGACCAATGGGAATGCTGCAGTGGGCATAAGTGTGAAAACCAGTAATAAGTCACTTTTTACAGTGCCATTGTAACTTTGAACTTTCACTAAACAAATGGTTGTAAGTCGACGGCTACCTATAATGTTAAGTTAATGTTAATCCATGGGTTGTTCTTCATCTGCGGTAACACATGTAATCATTAAATTGTGTCAGTGAAGGCCACAGTATCCCTGATATCCAAAGCAGCCTGATATGAGACTTAATAATGCTTTCTGAAATGAATGCCTTGCCACTAAATTCAAGCAACTTGTAGTTTGGGCATTATGGTAATGTGTTTTCTGTGAGGTGCTTCCTGAGAGGAGATTTCATCCTGTAGCTAGGCTTCTCATCAAACCTTTGCTAAAGGCTATTAAGACATTTCCCAGGTGGCATTGATTGATAAGTTTGCAAGTTGCAAGTTGTTTGAAGAACTACTTGTTTTCTTATGTACCTATGCGATCATGATATTTTGCTTAGGGTGCCCTGCTAAATATATCAAGACTATCTGATGTTCATCTAGCTTTGAAGCGCATAGCTTTTACATTCTCTTGTAAAAGCATCCATTAAATGAACACCCTACTGATGGAAATTAAGCCTGCTTTCATTGTGGATGCTTTTCACCAAAAATTAGAACTTGTTTGCTCTTGCTTTCTCTTGGTTTTGTTTGACATTTTTAAATTAGTGGTCTTGATTACATAGTCTGTGAATATTAGTGTAATGAATTTATCATTTCTACAATTATTGTACTTTAAAAAGGATATACATAAGAAAGTATTAATGCTGCAAAATAAAATTAGTTAAGAAAATGAAAGAAACTTAGCAATTAATGTTAAGTCTGTAGGTTCCATGAATCAAAATGACATAAGAAAAGCATTGCTAGGATTAGCGCCACAGGGAATATATCTTGCTGGAATTTAATCAAATATTTTTCAACTTAGTATACTGAATGTAATGGAAGTTACATTCTTAGAAATCTACTTATTTGCATTTTTTTGTTGTTAGCTGCGAAGTTGTGTCTGACCCATCGCGACCCCATGGACAACGTTCCTCCAGGCCTTCCTGTCCTCTACCATATTCTGGAGTCCATTTAAGCTCACGCCTACTGCTTCAGTGACTCCATCCAGCCACCTCACTCTCTGTCGTCCCCTTCTTCTATTGCCCTCAATCTTTCCCAGCATTAGGCTCTTCTCCAGTGAGTCCTTCCTTCTCATTAGGTGGCCAAAGTATTTGAGTTTCAACTTCAGGATCTGGCCTTCTAAAGAGCAGTCAGGGTTGATCTCCTCTAGGACTGACCGGTTTAATCGCCTTGCAGTCCAAGGACTCGCAGGAGTCTTCTCCAGCACCATAGCCTCAATTCTTTGGCGCTCAGCCTTTCATATGGTCCAACTTTCACTGCCATACATTGCAACTGGGAAGACCATAGCTTTGACTATATGCACTTTTTTTGACAGGGTGATATCTCTGCTTTTTAGTGTGCTGTCTAGATTTGCCATTGCTTTCCTCCCCAGGAGCAAGCGTCTTTTAATTTCTTGACTACAGTCCCCATTTGCAGTGATCTTGGAGCCCAGAAAAATAAAATCTGTCACTACCTCCATTTCTTCCCCATCTATTTGCCAGGAATTGAGAGGGCCGGATGCCATGATATTGGTTTTCTTAATGTTAAGTTTCAACCCAACTTTTGCACTCTTCTTCTTCACCCGCAACAAGAGGCTCTTTAGTTCCTCTTCACTTTCTGCCATTAGAGTGGTATCATCTGCATATCTTAGGTTGTTGATATTTCTCCCGACAATCTTAATTCCAACTTTTGATTCATCTAGCCCTGCCTTTCTCATGATGTGCTCTGCATATAAGTTAAATAGGCAGGGCGACAGTATACAGCCTTGCCGGACTCCTTTCCCAATTTTGAACCAATCAGTGGTTCCGTGTCCAGTTCTCACTGTCGCTTCTTGAACCGCATATAGGTTTCTCAAGAGAAAAATAAGATGGTCTGGTACTCCCATCTCTTTAAGAACTTGTCACAGTTTGTTATGATCCACACAATCAAAGGCTTTAGCATAGTCAATGAAGCAGAAGTAGATGTTTTTCTGGAGCTCCCTAGCTTTCTCCATGATCCAGCATATGTTGGCAATTTGATCTCTAGTTCCTCTGCCTCTTCGAAATCCTGCCTGTACTTCTGGTAGTTCTCGATCCACATACTGCTGGAGTCTAGCCTGTAAGATTTTAAGCATAACTTTACTAGCATGTGAAATGAGTGCAATGGTGCGATAGTTTGAACATTCTTTGGCACTGCCTTTCTTTGGAATTGGAATGTAAACTGATCTTTTCCAATCCTGTGGCCAGTGTTGAGTTTTCCAAATTTGCTGGCAAATTGAGTGTAGCACTTTTTTACTGCATTGTCTTTTAAGATTTTGAATAGCTCAGCTGGAATACTGTCACCTCCACTAGCTTTGTTGTTGGTCAGTTTTTCTGAGGCCCACTTCACTTCACATTCTAGGATGTCTGGCTCGAGGTCAGTGACCACCTCATCGTGGTTATCAGGGATGTTAAGCTCATTCTTGTATAGTTCTTCTGTGTAATTTTGCCACCTCTTCTTAATCTCTTCTGCCTCTGTTAGGTCCCTGCCATTTTGGTCCTTTATCATGCCCATTTTTGCATTGAATATTCCCTTCATCTCTCCAATTTTCTTGAAGAGATCTCTGCTCCTCCCTATTCTATTGTTTTCTTCTATTTCTTTGCACTGTTCATTTAAGAAGGCACTTATCTCTTCTAGCTATTCTCTGGAATTCTGCATTCAATTGGGCGTATCTTTTTCTCCCTTGCCTTTCATTTCCCTCCTTTCCTCAGCTATTTGCAAAGCTTCCTCAGACAGCCATTTTGCTTTCTTGCATTTCATTTTCTTTGGGATGGTTTTAGTTGCTACCTCTTGTACAAAGTTGCGAACCTCTGTCCATTTTCTTCAGGCACTCTGTCTATCAGATCTAATTCCTTAAATCTATTTGTCACCTCTACTGTATATTCAACAGGGATATGATTTAATTCATACCTGAGTGGCTTAGTGCTTTTCCCTACTTTCTTCAGTTTAAGCCTAAACTTTGCAATGAGAAGCTCATGGTCTGAGCCACAGTCAGCTCCTGGTCTTGTTTTTACTGACTGTATAGAGCTTCTGCATCTTTGGCTGCAGAGCACATAGTCAGTCTATGTTGACCGTCTGGTGATGTCCATGTGTAGAGCTGTCTCTTGGGTTGTTGGAAAAGAGTGTTTGCTATGACCATCGTATTTTCTTGACAAAATTCTATCAGCCTGTGCCCTGCTTCATTTTGTACTCCAAGGCCAAACTTGCCTGTTATTCCGGTTATCTTTTGGCTTCCTACTTTAGCATTCCAATCCCCCATGATGATAAGGACATCATTTTTTGGTGTTAATTCTATAAGGTGCTGTAGGGCTTCATAGAACCGGTCAATTTCATCCTCTTCAGCACTGGTGGTTGGGGCATAGACTTGTACTACTGTGATATTGAATGGTTTGTCTTGGATTCAAACTCAGATCATTCTATCATTTTGGGGATTGCATCCCAGTATTGCTTTTCATACTCTTTTATTGACTATGAAGGGTAGTCCATTTCTTCTGAGGGATTCTTGCCCGCAGTAGTATACCTGATGGTCATCTGAATTAAATTCACCCATTCCTGTCCATTTTAGTTAGCTGATTCCTAAGATGTCCTAAGAAATAGAAGAAAACAATAGAATAGGGAGGACCAGAGATCTTTTCAAGAAAATTGGAGAGATGAAGGGAACGTTCAATGCAAAAATGGGCATGATAAAGGACCAAAATGGCAGGGACCTAACAGAGGCAGAAGAGATTAAGAAGAGATGGCAAAATTACACAGAAGAACTATACAGGAATGAGCTTAATGTCCCTGATAATCACACTGAGGTGGTCACTGACCTAGAGCCAGACATCCTAGAATGTGAAGTGAAGTGGGCCTTAGAAAAGCTGAGCAACAACAAAGCTAGTGGAGGTGACGGTATTCCAGCTGAGCTATTCAAAATCTTAAAAGACGATGCAGTAAAAGTGCTACACTCAATTTGCCAGCAAATTTGGAAAACTCAACAGTGGCCACAGGATTGGAAAAGATCAGTTTACATTCCAATTCCAAAGAAAGGCAGTGCCAAAGAATGTTCAAACTATCGCACCATTGCACTCATTTCTCATGCTAGTAAAGTTATGCTTAAAATCCTACAAGCTAGACTCCAGCAGTATGTGGATCGAGAACTACCAGAAGTACAGGCAGGATTTCGAAGAGGCAGAGGAACCAGAGATCAAATAGCCAACATACGCTGGATCATGGAGAAAGCTAGGGAGTTCCAGAAAAACATCTACTTCTGCTTCATTGACTATGCTAAAGCCTTTGATTGTGTGGATCATAACAAACTGTGGCAAGTTCTTAAAGAGATGGGAGTACCAGAACATCTTATTTGTCTCTTGAGAAACCTATATGCGGGCCAAGAAGCAACAGTGAGAACTGGACACGGAACCACTGATTGGTTCCAAATTGGGAAAGGTGTCCGGCAAGGCTGTATACTGTCGCCTTGCCTATTTAACTTATATGCAGAGCATATCATGAGAAAGGCAGGGCTAGAGGAGTCAAAAGTTGGAATTAAGATTGCTGGAAGAAATATCAACAACCTAAGATATGCAGATGATACCACTCTAATGGCAGAAAGTGAAGAGGAACTGAAGAGTCTCTTGTTGCGAGTGAAGAAGGAGAGTGCAAAAGTTGGGTTGAAACTAAACATTAAGAAAACCAAGATCATGGCATCCGGCCCTCTCAATTCCTGGCAAATAGATGGGGAAGAAGTGGAGGTAGTGACAGACTTTATCTTCCTGGGCTCCAAGATCACTGCAGATGGGGACTGTAGTCAAGAAATTAAAAGACGCTTGCTCCTCGGGAGGAAAGCCATGGCAAATCTAGACAGCACACTAAAAAGCAGAGACATCACCCTGTCAACAAAAGTGCGTATAGTCAAGGCTATGGTCTTCCCAGTTGCAATGTATGGCAGTGAAAGTTGGACCATAAGAAAGGCTGAGCGCAAAAGAATTGAGGCCTTTGAACTCTGGTGCTGGAGAAGACTCCTGCGAGTCCCTTGGACTGCAAGGCGATCAAACCGGTCAGTCCTAGAGGAGATCAACCCTGACTGCTCTTTAGAAGGCCAGATCCTGAAGCTAAAACTCAAATACTTTGGCCACCTAATGAGGAGGAAGGACTCACTGGAGAAGAGCCTAATGCTGGGAAAGATTGAGGGCAATAGAAGAAGGGGACGACAGAGAATGAGGTGGCTGGATGGAGTCACTGAAGCAGTAGGCGTGAGCTTAAATGGACTCCAGAAGATGGTAGAGGACAGAAAAGCTTGGAGGAACATTGTCCATAGGGTCGCGATGGGTCGGACACGACTTCGCAACTAACAACAACAACAACAAAGATGTCGATGTTCAGTCTTGTCATCTCTTGTTTGACCACGTCCAGCTTTCCTTGATTCATGGATCTTACATTCCAGGTTCCTTTGGAGAAAAAATCTTTACAGCATTGGACTTCCCTTTCACCACCAGATACATCCACAGCTGAGCGTCCTTTCAGCTTTGGCCCAGTCGCTTCATTCTTTCTGGCACTACTAGTACTAGCCCTCTGCCCCAGTAGCATATTGGACACCTTCCGACCTGAGGGGCTCATCTTCCAGCGTCATACCGTTTTGCGTTTTGGTACTGTCCATGGGGTTTTCATGGCAAAGATACTGGAGTGGGTTGCCATTTCCTTCTCCAGTGGATCACGTTTTGTCAGAACTCTCTGCTATGACCTGTCCGTCTTGGATGGCCCTACACGGCATAGCTCATAGCTTCATTGAATTATGCAAGCCCCTTCACCACGACAAGGCAGTAATCCATGAAGGGGTATTTGCATTTAATATCCAGGGAAAAAATGTTTTCTGAACCTTGGATAGATCTACTCTTCCAACTGTATGAAGGAGCTTAAAAATACAAGAACAAAGATATAAATATGTCCTACAAGCTTCAAAAAGCAGGGAAATATTTTTATAAGTGACCGGGGTGGGCTGGAGGTGGGACCTTCTTGTTCCAGTAGTTAGCAGCAAGTTCTACCACAGTTGCTGCACCTGTGGAACCAATATGGTTATCTCAGGTATTTTGTTAGGGCAGGCAGTGGGATCTGCAAGCTACTATGGTCTATTGTTCTTGACAGAATTAAAGCCCAGAAACTACTCATGAAGCTTAGTTAAACATTCCTTGGGGTTTTAAAAAAAGAAAAGACTTGAAAATTGGTGATTCTTCCTATCTCTTACTACAGAGGATTGTTTTATCAGTACATTACAGGTAGTCCTGTTTAGCAACCTTGATTGGGATCCACAGTGTGGTTGTTAAGTGAGAAATCACATGGCCATGATTGCTTGAAATTTTACTTCAGCTTTCCTTTTCTTGTCAGAAAGATACAACCCTAAAAGCTGTTAGGGGTCTTCAAACTTTGCCCTTTTATGACTTGGGGACTTCAACTCCACAAGTACACAAATTGAAGTTCACAAGTCATAAAAGGCCCCCTCAGCTGGGTGAACAAAAATGGCGGGAAAACCTTCTAGAATTTGACTCAAAAGGAAGTGGGGTAAAAGGGCAAATCTTATAGCCTTCTCCCATTCCCCCGCCTTTTGGAGTATTTACCCCAGTACTGGAATAATTAGCAAGAAGAGAATTAATGTTTGTATTTACATTCATTGAAGAGGACCAATTTCAAGAGAATAAGAAGGTACACAAAATGGGGAATACATTTTGAAAGGCATGCACTAGTGCCAGCTATTTGCCAGCTACCAGCCAAGAGCTGTTTGGGAAGCAAGCAAACTAGAAGGTGTGAAGCTGGTTAAAGTCTTGTCAGTTTTTCAGGAGGCTAATTAAGGTCACAGAGTTGGGCTTGTTAAGGGAGGACTTTTGGGGGATGTGCTGTGTGCTGTGCTATGCTGTGGGGAAAAAGCTGCTCAGAAGACAGTTTTCTTAAGCACTCTCTGCTGGAGACAGACTAAACAAAATGGATCAGGGACAGGATAGCTCGCATTCACTGATTGTAATGGGAACACTTGTAAGAGATGCTGCAAAGATTGTATATGTGGGCATTAGTTGCAAAGTTACTTTTTCATTACAACTAGGAATGGTCATTGCCTGAGGCAATTAGCAATTAGGAAGCAGGCAGTGGTAAAATGTTATGGTTAAGTGAAAGAGATAATTTACTGAATATATACTGTATTTAGATATACATATTGGATTAAGCTTTTTGTTGCTAAATAATTTGATGGTTGCCCTGAGAATAATGTTGTGGTTACAGCTTTTCTGCTATTTTAATCTTATTGGTAGTAAGAATGGGAAGACTTCAGTTTTGTCTAGATGATTAGTGGACATCTAGAATAATGCAATGGGAACTCAGCTTTTAGCTGATTGTTACCCTTTCCATAACTGATTTTCCCTTTCTATTTCCTTTCAGGAGGCTTTAATTGGTTGAATGCAGTGGGAGGATCACACCGGGAACAGGGGACAGAGGTCCTATTCATGGTTAGTGACCCTTTCATGCTTTCAATCTTTAGAGCTTCCTGATTTTTGGTGAGTTTTGAATGATTTGTCTGTCCCTTTTTAGAAAGGGAAGAAATTTATAGTGTTATAAATCTGTGGTTTAATTCTATAAATTGTGTATCCTGTTTGAAAAATCACTTAAGGCAAACACACTACTCCAATTTAGCACAAGAGTCAGATTACGATTATTTAAGAATTTTAGATAGTTGGGATAGCTTAACTTTCTTCTTTCACCAAAGGCCATACTAAGTTGATGATGAATACTTGATGAGGTGATGGAAGGATTATGATTTTAGATGATTGTATGTTTTAGATTGTAACAGTGGGGGTTGGCAGTTCACATGAAGGAAGGGGTTTGCCTTAAAGTACCAATGCATAATGCTTCAGAAGTAGTGAAAAATGAAGCATTCAGAAGATACTAATGTGTGAGAGAGTTTTAAGATGTAAGGTTGAAGAAAGTACCTGAAATGCTTTGGCACATGCACAGTAGCTTCTTGAACACCTGTGTAGTCCTTGTGTCCTTTGCATCCATCAGAAAATTCTCTTTTTTTTTTTTGTAAGTGATAGGTAGTTCGCAGTTGGTTCTAATGTTTGTTTTGACTAGAGTGATCATAGTTCAGTACAAATTAGGATATTCTTATGTAGTCATTGTTTATTGGTAGAAAGCAGCATTCTGGTCCATTTGAGTTCGGAAACTAAGCAGGTTTCAACTTAATACTTGAATAGAAAATGACTAACAAATGTATGTTAGCCTGAGTAAATAATATCAAGAACAATTTTTCAATCTATTTTATTTTTTTACCCTAAATGATTTTCTTGAATATAGTCTTAATTGAAAAAAATTGCTGTTCACTTTCATTAAATCTGCCTATTTAGAAATATAAACAGTTGAAGTTTCACTTTTAAAATCTTTCTATCCTATACAGCTGCAGAAACTATTGATGTTATTGAGTGCTGGCAATTTTTTTCAGCTTTCTTTTCAGTATTTTTGTGTAGAATGGGAGTATTTAATGCCTTTTGCTTTTTTTTACACTTTGCATTTAAAAACAGACACAGTAGCATGATATAAGGTTATTTTGAGAATTGCAAAAATGAGTTTAGGGCCTTTAGATATCCCATCTCTATGTAAGAGGATAAGTTATCACGATGACTTGGTAACATATCTTTGTAAAAGCAAATGTTTTAATGAAAATATAGCAACAAGCAAGTCTTTCGTTCAACAGGAAAAACCATAATAAATTTCAACTTATCAATTGAGCCAAGAAGAGGTACTTGGGGAAAGAAAATATACCATTATTTTTAACTTAATTCTTCATTGCTAACTGAGTAATCAGGATGTTGCCATATGCTGGGCAGTTAGGACATTTCTTTCTGTGATGGGTAGTAAGGAATCGTTAAAATGAGCAAGCACCCTGGAAAGTACAAGCATGCTTTGTTTTAATATTTAGGATAGCTGTGTCTGCTGTTCTGTGATAGTTATCTCATTAGTTGCTGTTTAATCCAAATCTATATCAGGCAGAGAATGAACTTTATGAGTCACTGCTTGAAGTAAAAAAAAACCTGCAGTTACCTTAAGCCAGGTGCAAGATAGTACTTGCAGCAAAGACAAAATCCAACCTTTGTGAACAAGCCCCAAGAGTACTAGAAATTTCCATATAGAGATAATTGAAACAAATAGTAAATTATTTATCCTTTGCCAAGAAAATCCTGATTGTGTGTACAGTAATACAAGTGTATTAGGACTATCATTGTTTATAATGATTCAAAAAGTTATACGTCAGTGTGCTTGAGTAAGAACATTATGATTTCTGCTGTCATTAAAGCGAGCTTCAAAATGGGTGTCGTGCTTTTAGAAATTGCATGAACTTGGTGTGTTAATGTTTGATGCAGTGTGAGGATTTCTTTAAACAGTGGTGCTGTGGTGTGGAGGCTATTCATTGTGTAATTGCTACTGGACTTGGAGAAAACATTTCTTCTGAGTCACAGAGTATGCATGGTTTTAAAGTATATTGACTGGATAAAAACAAGCAATAGAACGTTATGCTTTTCTGCGTTTTCCTCACTAAAAATTTTAGTCGGTTTTAAAGCCTTGCCACATACAGTCATGGCTGAAATTGTTGGCACCCCAGAAATTTTTCCAGAAAATCAAGTATTTCTCACAGAAAAGTGTTGCAGGAACACATGTTTTGCTATACACAGGTTTATTCCCTTTGTGTGTATTGCAACACAACAAAAAAAAGGGAGGAAAAAAAGCAAATTGGACATAATGTCAAACAAAACTCCAAAAATGGGCTGGACAAAATTATTTGCACCCTTTCAAAATTGTGGATAAATAAGATTGTTTCAAGCATGTGATGCTCCTTTAAACTCACCTGGGGCAAGTAACAGATGTGGGCAATATAAAAATCACACCTGAAAGCAGATAAAAAGGAGAGAAATTCACTTAATCTTTGCATTGTGTGTCTGTGTGTGCCACACTAAGCATGGACAACAGAAAGAGGAGAAGAGAACTGTCTGAGGACTTGAGAACCAAAATTGTGGACAAATATTAACAATCTCAAGGTTACAAGTCCATCTCCAGAGATCTAGATTTGCCACAGTGCGCAACATTATCAAGAAGCTTGCAACCCATGGCACTGTAGCGAATCTCCCTGGTCGTAGACAGAAGAGAAAAATTGATGAAAGGTTGCAACGCAGGATAGTCCGGATGGTGGATAAGCAGCCCCAAACAAGTTCCAAAGAAATGCAAGCTGTCCTGCAGGCTCAGGGAGCATTAGTGTCAGCGCGAACTATCCGTCGACATTTTAATGAAATGAAACGCTATGGCAGGAGACCCAGGAGGACCCCACTACTGACACAGAGACATAAAAAAGCAAGATTACAGTTTGCCAAAATGTACTTCAGTAAGCCAAAATCCTTCTGGGAAAACGGCTTGTGAACAGATGAGACCAAGATAGAGCTTTTTGGTAAAGCACATCATTCTACTGTTTACCGAAAACGAAATGAGGCCTACAAAGAAAAGAACACAGTACCTACAGTGAAATATGGTGGAGGTTCAATGATGTTTTGGGGTTGTTTTGCTGCCTCTGACACTGGGTGCCTTGAATGTGTGCAAGGCATCATGAAATCTGAGGATTACCAAAGGATTTTGGGTCGCACTGTAGAGCCCAGTGTCAGAAAGCTGGGTTTGCGTCCGAGATCTTGGGTCTTCCAGCAGGACAATGACCCCAAACATACATCAAAAAGCACCCAGAAATGGATGGCAAGAAAGCGCTGGAGAGTTCTGAAGTGGCCAGCAATGAGTCCAGATCTGAATCCCATTGAACACCTGTGGAGAGATCTTAAAATTGCTGTTGGGAAAAGGCGCCCTTCCAATAAGAGAGACCTGGAGCAGTTTGCAAAGGAAGAGTGGTCCAAAATTCCGGGTGAGAGGTGTAAGAAGCTTATTGATGGTTATAGGAAGCGACTGATTTCAGTTATTTTTTCCAAAGGGTGTGCAACCAAATATTAAGTTAAGGGTGCCAATAATTTTGTCCAGCCCATTTTTGGAGTTTTGTTTGACATTATGTCCAATTTGCTTTTTTTCCTCCCTTTTTTGTTGTGTTCCAATACACACAAAGGGAATAAACCTGTGTATAGCAAAACATGTGTTCCTGCAATACCTTTCTGTGAGAAATACTTGATTTTCTGGAAAAATTTCTGGGATGCCAACAATTTCGGCCATGACTGTATATAGTAACAATTCTCATTTGACTTAGGATTCCAAGTAGAGCAGGTAATAAAATTGTTTGGGAATCCAGTATGCATGAAGTTATCAGACAAAAGCTAAATTTCCTGGTGACACTCAGTCGGCAAGGGCTTTTCTGTCTGGGAATGGAAGATGAGGATAACTCACTCTTGCTGAGAGAAGCAAGAGGTCAAACTCTCTTCTCGTTCACCCTTTGATTTGTTGACCTGTTAATAGCTTTGATCATCCTGATATAACTGAACAGTTTTGCTAAGTAAAATTCTTAAAATGCAACATTCATTAAAAACATTTCATATGTTTTGTTGTGTGCTAAAAGGTTTGTGTTTTCCAATCTCTGCAGGCAGTACTTAAAACAGGAAAGTCTGGATAAAAAGCGCAAGGAATTTGATACCAATGGCTGGATGCTCCTGTGTAAAAGAAGCCAGGTGTGTTGGTTTTATATGGCTGATTGTATAAGACTGAGTTGTTTGTATTATCAATCATAGCTTGTATGTACTTCCCTACGTTAAGATGTCAGAGGTGGAAGCAGATGCAGATATTTAATATATGCACCTGAAGAAAATAATGAGAATAATATCAACAGGCATATACAAGTAGATCTCGACTTACAACAGTTCATTTAGTGACCATTCAATGTTGTAACACTAAAAAAAGTGACTTATGACTTTTTCACACGACCATTGCAGCAGCTCCATGGTCACATGATCAAAATTCAGTTGCTCGGCAACTGGTTCATAATTCTGATGACTGCAGTGTCCTAGGGTCATGTTGATCAGCTTTTGCGACTTTCTGACAAGCAAATGGGAAATCCAGATTCACTTAACAACCACGTTACTAACTTAACAAATGCAATCATTCACTTAACTGTCACAAGAAAAGTCGTAAAATGGGGCAAACTCAATTAATAAATGTTTCACTTAGCCACATAAATTTTGGGGTCAATTGTGGTCGTAATTTGAGGACTACCTGTAGCTTTGGTCAACCCTTTCAGGAAGGCCAAGTCAGAAAACAAAACCCCACAAGTTTGATTGGAACTATAATTTATTGATACAGATTATAGTAAAAGAATCTTAGAAGTCTCACTGAGTTTTCTCTCTCTCCCTTTAAAAAAAACTAGTAAATTAAGGATTTAATCTGAGCATCTTTCTCCTGCCTATACTGTTTCTTAGCCTTGAAGTACGCTTTGGTGAGCTAGGAAATCTGACTGATCATGCCCCCTCTGGCAGCCATTTTATGAGAGTATCATTTTATGTTCTTATAATTCCAAATTTGGAGCAATTTTGAAGGCTTCTGAGCAACTGGAATCTGAATGCTTGTGGTAACTCTTTTTCAACACTTAACTGCAGCATACAGCTGTTGTAAAAACTCTTAGCATTCTCCTTGTTCTGCTATTTAAGGAAAAAGTTACATTTAGTATTTCCATTTGCTTTCCAGCTGCACTTTACTTCTTATGGGACTTCTTTTTTTTTTCATTTCGGGCCCTTGTTGCTCTCTCCTTGTAACTGAAAAAGCCAAGTAAAGTGGCAAGAAGTTGAACAAAGAAGGGACATTGGAATGAAGAATATATGATGAGTGGGAATAGGACACAGACATAGATATCTTTAGTAGCTTCTGCAGCCAACTGTAATTATTTGAACTGGAGCTCAGTTGTGATTGGAGCTAATTGTGGAACCTGTTGTAAAAGAGCCATGGTGACACAATGGTTAAAGTGCAGTATTACAGCCAAACTGCCCACAGCCAGGAGTTCGATCCTGACCAGCTCAAGGTTGACTCACTCTTCTATCTTTCTGAGATTGGTAAAATGAGGACCCAAATTCTTGGGGGCAATACGCTGACTCTGTAAACCAGTTAGGATTGTAAAGCACGATGAAGCAGTATATAAATCTAAGTGCTGTCTTGATTAAAATAGTCCTTTAATAGTAATACTTTGAATTGTACTCTTCCATTAAGAGCTTAAGGGACGCGGTGGCTCAGTGGGTTAGGACGCTGAGCTTGTCAATCAGAAGGTCGGCAGTTTGGCAGGTCGAATCCAGAGTGCCGTGTAACAGTGAGCGCCTGTTACTCGTCCCAGCTTCTGCCAACCTAGCAGTTTGAAAGCACGTAAAAATGCAAGTAGAAAAACAGGGACCACTACGCTGGGAAGGTAACAGCGTTCCGTGCGCCTTTGGCGTCTAGTCATGCCGGCCACATGACCACGGAGACGTCCTCGGACAAGCACTGGCTCTTTGGCTTTGAAACGGAGATGAGTACCGGCCCCTAGAGTTGGAAACGACTAGCACGCATGTGCGGGGGAACCTTTACCTTTATTAAGAGCTTAAAACTTCATCTGTTGTGTGCACTTTATAACAGTAGTATTCGATAAAGCCAACGTGAAGTTCTCATCAAGAAAATAAAGGGAGATGGGTTTATTTGTCTTTTAAAGGAGATCCCACAGCAAATGAACGGCAGTGATTGTGGAATGTTTGCCTGTAAATATGCTGACTGCATTACCAAAGACAAACCAATTAACTTTACTCAAGTAAGTTGGTGCTGTATGGCCACCTCTTTGTTTTTATGGGGAACACTGGTTATGTGGAATTTGAGGCTACAGTTTGTAAATACAATTTCAGAAATGATGATTTTTTTAATGAAGTAGTGCTGGCTAGATTTTATCTTGGTTTTGTGTTTAAGCAAGGGAGGAGGGGCAGAAATATGTCAGTATGCATTAAAAATGAATGCCCTGGTAACGTTACAAATATATTGATATTACTGATTTCTTACTGTTAAAGCAACACATGCCTTACTTCCGGAAACGAATGGTCTGGGAGATCCTCCATCGTAAGCTGCTGTGACTTCATGCCAAGTAAGATTCTTCAGAGACTGAAAACCCCAGGTTTCCTCTTCTTGGCCATCTCCAAATGGACTGCTTGGGTTTCTCCACTGACAAGACTATGTACATTACACTTGGTGTCTTTAAAAAGAAAATACATCTATTTCTTGGACCAGTGTGCCACACGGCCTTTTTGAAGCACACATTTTCTTTTGTATTTTGAAACCCTATTTTTTACAAGGGACATTTGAGACTTGGAGGAATGCAGCTTTTTATCTTCAAGGAGATTTCTGCCTCTCTTAATAAAATGGCCGGCTTCTGCAAAGGACTTGAGACCTGCCAGTGTTCAGCTGTAGGCCTTGGTGCAAGGGAGCACTTGAAATCTTTTCTTGGATATGTCAGGATCTACCGAAGACTCAATGTCATAGTACTAAGTAGTTGTGGGTTCTCCATATTACTGTTGCTTCAGCTAATTATCTGATGTAAAACCTGCAGGGATGTGTTTTGGGGAATCTATTTGGCCCAGGTTTTTCAGACGTGTGCATGTTTATGTGTTTTCTGCTTCTTATAATCTGTTAATAATATGGGTGATTCCCACAGCAGTTGCAACAACTTAGATTCCCTTTTATTCTTAAGCTATTAAAGAGAAATGGCATTCTTTGAGAATGGAAGGCGAATAGTCACCAGCACATGAAAAGTAACCACTTGCTCTGTTTTTCACCATGGCAGTGACCTTTTGGTTTCTACAGTAGAGCTGCCCAGTGGAAAATTAACAATCCTTTATGTCGGCATTCAGTGTTTATTTTGTCACAGTAAATGAGTCATCCCCTGATTATTGAGAGATTATGAGTTATCCTCTGATATTCAGGACTAAGCATTTATCCTAAAGACAGGCAAGGATTTGTGGGAAGAGGCATTGTGCACCGAAAGTCCTTATTCTTCACTGTCCCCTCCCCAAACCTGCTGTGGTGGGTTTTGAATCTTGAGAAAGAAAAGTCAGACACCTTTGTGGCCTACATCACTGCATTCAGATGACTGGGATTGTTATTGAAAGCCAGCATTTTTTTTCTTAACCATATTCTTGCAATGTGATCTGGAGCTTAGTTTCATGAAAAACTAAAAATTTGAAGAGTTGGTGCATTACATTCTCAATAAAAGTAGGATTTATAGCAAACTAAGCAGCTGCAATGTCAGTGGGTGTTCATTTGACAGGATTAAATAGTTCATCTTTCAGCTCTTTGTAGAATTAAGGTACAATATAACTTGTTTTAAAACTTTAATTATTGGTAAACAGTTTTTATACTACAAATATATAAATATATATATTTATATGCCTTTCCCAGTGACTGCCAATGAATGAATGAATTGCATATATATATATATATATATATATATATATATATATATATATATATATATATATATATATATATATATATATATATTATATATATATATATATAGTTTGCAGCTTTCTTTCTCTTTAAAAAGCTGAATTGAAAAGTTGCTTTTTTACTCATGTACTCCTCCCTCCTCTTTTTGTTGTTAACAGCAATTAATGAGTTGAAGAATGCCCTAAAGAGTCTTTTCCCCCTCAATCCTGTTTTTGCTTTGGATTACAACTTCCATCAGCCTCCTCTGATCCAGTTAATGGAGGTTGAGAAAAATATATTGTACGTCGGCACTAGATAGATACTGAATCTGTCCAGCTTCTGTATGAAACCAGTAAGAAAGAGATCCTGCTGGCATAGGCTTTATCTCTCAAGGGGCAGATTTTTCACAGGGTCCATGACGCCCTGTTTAACATTGATGGAATCATTGTCTTTTGTCCAATATGAGAGAATATTGCCTTTTCAGACCATACTGAAGACTATCTTCAATCCACCACCAACAATTTTGGTATAGCCAATCTTGCATTTGTTTCAGTGGAATCCATATTTAAATGGAAGTTTTATATAGCAGCTGGATTGGTCTCTGTTTCTGCCATCAGCCAACAGAAATGGAATGCAGAACGCAGAAAGGATTCAGGCTTGGACTTCAGTCCACATGTCACACATACCTCTTGATGTATCTTTTTTTAAAAAAAATATTCTAAAGTAAATGTCCTCTTGTATTTCTGCCATCAAACAGGGAACATTTTATATATTCTATATGTGGAAACAATAGTTTTGTACAAATTTCCCATTAGCCTTCTTAGACAAATTTGTACCTTTTTTGATGTTGTATTTTTTTATACCAGTCTCCGGTCCCCTTTTTTATGTTTTTTCTTCATATTCTTAATTTTATTTTGTAATGTGTTATTCTTAAATAAATCCAGCCATTTAAAAATGTAAAGAATCAAAGTCTGTTCTTTTATTACCTGCAATGCAATTTAGCTTATATTCTTATTTCAGAGGATATACTATATGTTTAACAGAATATAGTCATAGCCCTGGCATATATGCTTCACTGATTGGAAGGGAGTATCTTTTTTGCAGAATAAGACCTTAGTAAATTATACTAAGCTTTTATTCTACAGAATAAACAATTAAGCTTACCCACAATAAAGCTTACAATTACCTATTAACATATTAATTAGCTATTCAGCTTTTACAAATGTGGTTTTTCCCCCCTAAAAGAACCAAGTCCTTGCTTAGATCATGCTTAGAACTTTTAATCCAACAAAATGGCTAGAAATCTGTTTCATATGATTCGCTGAATACGATTCCCTCTTGGCTGCAAATATTTTTGAGAGATTAAGAAGTGGGAATATTTGATGTTCATGTAATCCTTGACCTAGAATCATTTGTTTAGTTACTGTTTGAAGTTACAATGGCACTGGAAAAAGTGACATGACTGGTCCTCACACTTATGACTGGGCTTTACACTTGTAGCATCTCCACAGTTGTGTTCAAAATTCAGGCACTTGGCAACTGGCATATATTTACAATGGTTGTGATGTTCCAAGGTCATGTGATTACTATTTCCCATCTGGCTTTTGACAAAGTCAATGGGGAAAGCTGGATCTGCTAAATGACTGCATCAAACAACTGGCAAAAAAGGGCATAAAAATGGCTTAGCAACACCAATTCTGTTCTCAATTGTAGTAACTCAAGGACTACCTTATAGTCTTGAGTCTTGACAATAGGAGGTGTAAGAGCCTTGCAGTGACAACTAGTTTCTTGCCATAGTATGGCAGGTTAAAACTGTACCATAAAGGAACCAAGTAACAATCTTCTGCAAAGCTTGTTAAAGTCTTGATTACAAACTATGCCTACAGTAAAAATTGAAAGTAGTTATCAGCAAATACCCTTGTGGGCATTTTCTGATTGAGAATGTATCCCATTACCCTTTATGTTGCCAATTAGATTTATCTCTCAGTTCTGTTCAGCTGAAGAAAAAAACATGATCCATCTAATTTTAGTAATGCTGTGTCACAGAATGCTGTGTCACCAGCTTTCAGCATTCAATCATAATGCAGTCATTTCCTAATTATTTACAAAAAAATATATCTGATGTTGTAGATAGGGGGCAGTAGCCCCCCATATTCAAAGAAAAATATGGTGTTCGTCATTTTACACTTCAGAGTTCATATATAAATATGTACAGCTGTCTTATTAAAAGTATCAGTTCTTACCTATTAGTTTTCTGGCTAGCATTTGAAACTTTCTTGATTCTGGAGGTAGAATTTTGTGAAACAGCTGGCAGCAAAGTGTAGTTACCAAAAAGCATGTAATGAAGCTGCTCTAATCTGATATTTAATGATGGCAGTGATAACTATATTCATCTTTTCTACGCTCAATTTGTGTGCTGCAATTCCTCGTTTTATCTCATTCGTGACTCACTCTGCCCTCCAAAATGCTCAGGTTTAATAATTGGCTTCTCTACGAAATAAGAGATGGTTGCTGATTCCACGGTTAGACTAATATTTTATAATAACTATATTATAATAGACTAATATAGAGCCTTGGTGGAGCAGTGGGCTAATGCCTCCTTAAGTAACACCAGCTGCCTGCAATTAGTGCAGGTTCTCATCCCACCAGGCTCAAGGTTGACTCAGCCTTCCATCCTTCCGAGGTAGGTAAACTGAGGACCCAGATTGTTGGGGGCAATAAGCTGACTTTGTAATAATGCCGCTTGGGGGTATGTGTGTGAAAGCCCTAATAAGCAGGCATATACATAGAATGAAGGCTACTGCTAAGCTTGTAAGCCGCCCTGAGTCTTCGGAGAAGGGTGGGATATAAATGGAATTAAAATAAAAAATAAATAAAAATAAAAATATTTTATAAAGCTGGTACAGAGCCCATGGTATAAAACTCAGAATACTTGTAGAAAAATTGTTTGGTGAAGTCTACTTAGCTATTAGATATCTGAACATAATTCACTTAAATCTGCCAAGTTGAGTGACAATATGGAGCAGATCGTGGTTTGTGTTTGGGTGGAAGACCACTAGGAAATTTGAGAACAGTAAACTCACATATTACTCTACTCAATATGAAGCTCAATTTCCCCAAAAATATTAAACGTGAGCCCTGGTTTCTCACAGTAGACTATCTTTGTATTAATGGCCACTAAACTAATCCATTAATCTCATTAAATTTCCTTTAAAATTAGTCTCTTTGCCTTTTGGGGCTTACAGGTGGTCTTTGACTTACAACCACAATTGAGCCCAAAATTTCCATTGCTAAGAGACATTTGCTGAGTTCTGTCCCATTTTATGACCTTTTGCCACAGCTGTTAAGTGAATCACTGCAGTTATTAAGTTAGCAACACGGTTGTTAAGTGAATCTGGCTTCCCCATTGACTTTGCTTGTCAGAAGGTTGCAAAAAATGATCACATGACCCTGAGACACTGGCAACCATCATAAAGGACCCAGATTGTTGGGGGCAATTAAGCTGACTTTGTAATAATGCCGCTTGGGGGTGTGTGAAAGCCCTAATAAGCAGGCATATACATGGAATGAAGGCTACTGCTAAGCTTGTAAGCCGCCCTGAGTCTTCGGAGAAGGGCGGGATATAAATGCAATAAAAATAAAATAAATAAATAAATAAATACAAGTCAGTTACCAAGCGTCTGAATTTTGATCACATGACCATGAGGATGCTGCAATGGTTGTAAGTGTGAAAAAATAGTCACATATCACTTTCTTCAGTGCCATTGTAACTTCGAATGGTCACTAAATGAACTGTTGCAAGTCGAGGACTACCTGTACTTCTTAGCAATATACTAAAGTCAGTCGTAATAATTTGACAGTCAGTCAAATTATAACGGAGATGAGAGAGTCTGAAAGATGCCAAGATGGGGGCCCTAGATAAGAAGTATGCTGGAGAAGTTTGTGGAGTTAAAAAAAAAATACGGGCCATCTACAGACTAATGTAATCTTGTTTCGTGGAGTCTCAAACTGGGAGTGAAAACATCTGAAATGATGGCTTTTCTCCCCCTTTCCCCCCCTTTCTCTTTTATTTAAATATTGCCCACTGGCTGAGGGATTTTCAGGTCATGTTCATGTTGACTCTCCTCACAGCTTTCCCTTTGCAGACATGAGCAACGCTTTTGCCAACATTTCCAAGTCATTACCATCTTTAATCTCTCCACACACACGAACAAGGAACTTCTGTAAACGTTGCTGGAGCTGAACTGACAATATTTCATTTATACCTTGCTCCTTCTTCCAAGTTTTCTTACAGAACACAGGAGCTCTTTATCCTAAGTTTAAAGGGATATATACAGGAGATGCTCAACTTACAACAGTTCATTTAGTGACCATTTGAAGTTACGACGACACTGAAAAAAGTGACATGACCATTTTTCACATTTATGACTGTTGCAGCAACCTTGTGGTCATGTGATCAAAATTCAGACATTTAGCAACTGGGGGAGGGGTCACCTCTTGTGACCTTCTGACAAGCAGTCAATGGGGAAGCCAGATTCACATAACAGTCATGTGATCTCCATTTGTGACCTTTACAGCCAGCTTCTGACAAAGCAAAGTCAATGGGGAAACCAGTAGGAAAACACAAATTGCAGTCATGTGACAACACCATGACCTGTGGTGATTTGCTAATGACTACAGCCAAACCTGCTTTTAAAAACTTGAGCCCAATCATGCGATGTTTCATTTTATGAAGAGATAGCTTAGTGACAGAGTTGTCAGTCCCAATATCTTGGATCCAAGTTGTTTGGGGCCTTTTGTGTCAGAACACAAAACAATTCGATAATTGAATATGCACACACTAGACCAAATTGTATGGAGAGACCCATGTTGACAAAGGCTGGCTTAGAATGTACATGGGACATACTCAGTTAATTCTGCTCAGCTTTTTTATTTTACTGTATTTTACACACACACACAGCCACAGTTCTAGCCTAACAACTACTTGACTCAAGTTAAAAAGGACATTGGGTTATTGAGAATATTGGAGTGCCATCCTCTGGATTGAAAAAGAATAAAATATTTTGAATGTCTGTCTCTGAGTGGGGAAGAAAGCTTCTCCTCCTGAGAAGAAAATTTGGGGTTTATTGGGCCTGGTTTTTTTTTTACCAGTGTGATTTTTAAGTGTGAACTGAGCACGTGCATTTTTTGTTAGCAATATTCTGATCTTACTGTTGGAAACTTTTATGTGCTTTAAATGATACCTCATCTTTGAACTGGACTTTCTCCCTCCCTGAACCTGTGGGACGGGCACTTGCTCAGCCACGGCTTTCCAAAACTGAATGGACAGTGAGGTCTTTGTCTAAGGAGCCCCACACCACCGTCTTTGTCAAGGGATACTCAGATGAGAACAGCATGAGCCGGCCTTTCTGTCCCCCTGGGAAGGAATTTGCCTATGCAGCCTGGAGAATGCCAAGAATGCTGGCTTACACACACACTAAGCCTTGTCCTTATAAGGCTCAAGGGGTCGTCCGGCTCCTGAGACAAAATGCCTCAGGTTTTTCATGGATCATTGTCCCAATTCCATGTAAGGGAAAGACAAAAGCCATTCTTTCTACAAATCAGACTTCTGCCTTCCTTTCAACACCTGCTCCAAAAACAGCGCTCGTAACATTGTGATGGGAATTTGAGTCAGTTTTCTAAGGGCCCGCTGAGAACCAACTTGCCGCCTCCAGCTCCAGAATGCACTGCTGAAATTTGGGGTTTGCTATTTGGTGTTTTCGAATAGCAACTGGGCTAAACATTCAAGTTTGTTTTTCTATAGGCTCAGAAGTGGATGGTTTTATTAACACTGGAGTGGAAAACTGTAGCCTTCCAGACTGTGCTAAATTACAACCCCAAATGTCCCTTTACACACGGGTCCCCAACCACCGGGGTGTGGCCCATACTAGATCGAGGCCTATTGAGAATTGGGCCGAGTGGCTGGTCAGAGCATGTGTGCAGGTCAACCTGCGCGCAATGGTAGACTGGCAGACACTTACACGCGTGCACACCGGCCTGCTGATTGTGCAAGGGCTGTGTGCGTGTGCTTACGTGGCCCAGTTCCCCTCTCCCCCTCAGCCGAGCCAGGGATCACTGCCTTTACAGATCTCTACCTCCCATAAGTAATTCATGAAGAAGTCTGTTGTTGATTGTAGACAAAAATATTGTATGAATGTGAGCAGGCTACAGTTCTGTTCTTGCTGATCAATTGGAGTACAATATACAGAGGGGGAGAATAGGTTTTCTGGGGGCGGGGGGAAAGCAAACAAATCTGAGGCCCAGCACTTCTTTTTTTGAAATTAATTTATTGTCTTAAAATAGTTCCTCTTTTGGAAGATGCAGCTGTGTGCTGCTGGGTGAAAAACACACCGTAGCTGCTTTAAGGAGCTATTTGAGTTTGAAGATGATGCTGTTAGCCACCCTGCACTTTTTTGCCTTCAGATCTGAAGCAACGTGCAATCCAAATATATTAAAATGTTACCTCGAGTTAATTTTTGATATTTGAGTCTTTTGCAGTAAAAGAAATGATATATTCCTGCTTTAGTGGTTGCTGAGGGAGGAAAAAAAAGAGTTTAAGATGAGAGTACCTAAAGAATTCCCAGAGACATAGCATCAAGAATTAATGGCATGCGGTACCACGTTTATGAAGTGGGCTTTCAAATTTTTTCTTCAAAAAATTTCTAGGCAGTCCTACTGATTTTGAGAGGTTTTGAGATTTTGATAAATCAAGTGTTTTGGTCACCAGCTGCTTAGGGGGAAAAAAGCTTCAGCTGAGATTAAAAAGTTATAAAATGTAAAAAAAAAGAAAACCTAAGGGGAAAACCATGAAAAACAATTAGAGTCAAATGTTTGCACCCTGCATTGGAATTTATAAGCAGAAAATAATCCAAATGACTTTGCTTTAAAATGGTGTCACAAAAGTTCCAATCATAAAACAAAAGTCAAGAAATCACAGCATTTTGGATGTGACCAGCTTGTCACTTCTCCTACAATGTTTGTTTCAAATGGGAAGATTATTTTTCCTCTTTTCATCAAAGCCAAGTCAGAAATAAATCAGGTCACCTGCTGAATTTATTTATTTATTTATTTATTTATTTATTTATTTATTTATTTATTTATTTATTTATTATTCAATCGCATAACAAGATGCTGTGCTAACTGCAAGACTGAAACTTGTCCAGATGTTTAGTGTGCCCAAGCACACATCCTGCCTTCTTTCCTTATTCCTCAGTAACAGTCATCTCCTCTAATGCTGACTGGGATTTTGTGTCATCCAAACTCATTTACTTATTTCCAGTAAGCCCAGTCACCACTGAAGCCACAGGACCCTGTGTGAACATGACCTGGCTCGCAGCTTGCAACTTGCATTTTTCAGCATTCATTTTCCTGCTGTGCAAAGGTAGAAGGCTGCTTTGTGTGAGGTCATCAGGTCCATCAAGAGAACCCCCCCACACACCCAATCAAGGGGTGGTAGGGAAATTAGGAACATTCCAGCTACCACTTTTTTGGAGATTTTCCACTGAAAATATGTATCCTTTGAAAATGGTACTTTGAAAAGGGGTTAGAGTGCACCACAGACTTGAGCAAGCTCAGCAGTCGACATATTAAAAATCTGTCTTGAAAGCAGCTATCAAACAAGACAATTAATGTTTTAGTTTTATACTGTTATTTAAATACGTAATTACCAAAGCAACATAGCCATTGTGAATTAAAATATTTCTAATTTAAAAGGCAAAATAAACTTCTCAATTGACATCATTTTCTTGTTTAGATATGCACACATGTACACACATACACACACAAAGGGCCTGTCAAACTGGATAGAATATAAACAGATCTATCAACAGACAAGCATATTTTAAATATGTTTAATCAAAATGCACGTGTTGTATTCCTCTACTTCCCCCTGGCTTCATGTACAATCTCTGTAGATGCTCTAGTAGTTAGAACCCAATTGTCATTTTCATGTGAGAGAAGAGAATGATGAACTACTCAGGGAGTATACATTTATCACAGTTAATATACTTGCTTAATTTGGTTTTAGTTGTTTCATTAAATTTAAATTAAACTTAAGCAAATTTGGTTTTTGTCTGTCTTTAATTACTTCTTTGTCCAATTTCACATTTTTAGAGTGCAAACACCCAAAAATAAAGAGGCTCTTGGGACCTTAAATATGGTGTGTCCCTAATTTATGTTGTTATCATTCCTGTAGTTCACGGGAGGCCCTGCCCATATCGTTTCTCCAAGTTGTCAATTTGTGCAAAACTTGTTTGACATATTGTTATAGTTATCAGTCCTTAGGCTGCCTACAAAGGCTTCTCATGTTTCTGTCCTCAGTTGACAATAAAAGCTGAAATTCCTCCTTATAAAACAATCATTTCCAAACTATGATTGGGTGAAATGATTGGACATCTCTGTTACTCTGGACCAGGGATTTTCAACCTTTTCAGAGATTGTACCACTTTTAGGACATGACAATATTTGAGTATCACCAGTGCCTAGCAAGGTACCAAAAACTTGATGGCTAAAAAAAGGGGGGGATTTTGGGTTTTACTGATAGATTCATTTGTTGTTATAGAAATGGCTAGTTATAATATTATGGAAAAGTAAAAAATTGAGGTTCAATGTTAATGCTTCCTTCTACTGCAAGAAAGTCGGAAGTCAATGCCTTTTCTTTTCCCCTTGTCCTTCTCCCTCTCACTTTTTTCCTTTTTTCTGTCACCCTTCACTCACAAAAGCCCCTCACTCTCTCACACACATTCTCCCAGAAAGCCTTTCCTCCATCTCTCTTATACACTTCTCCCAGAAAGCCTTTCCTCCATCTCTCTCACACATTCTCCCAGAAAGCCTTTCCTCCATCTCTCTTATACACTTCTCCCAGAAAGCCTTTCCTCCATCTCTCTCACACATTCTCCCAGAAAGCCTTTCCTCCATCTCTCTTATACACTTCTCCCAGAAAGCCTTTCCTCCATCTCTCTCACACATTCTCCCAGAAAGCCTTTCCTCCATCTCTCTTATACACTTCTCCCAGTAAGCCTTTCCTCCATCTCTCTCACACATTCTCCCAGAAAGCCTTTCCTCCATCTCTCTTATACACTTCTCCCAGAAAGCCTTTCCTCCATCTCTCTTATACACTTCTCCCAGAAAGCCTTTCCTCCATCTCTCTCACACATTCTCCCAGAAAGCCTTTCCTCCATCTCTCTTATACACTTCTCCCAGAAAGCCTTTCCTCCATCTCTCTCACACATTCTCCCAGAAAGCCTTTCCTCCATCTCTCTTATACACTTCTCCCAGAAAGCGTTACTCTATCTCTCTCACACATTTTCCCAGGAAGTGTTTTCAACCCCCCTCCCTTTCTCCTCACTGCTTCTCTGATAAAAGCCTTTTCTCTTATGTCTCTTTCTCTGAAGTCCTTTTTTTCCTCTCCCTCTCTTGCAAAAACTGCCTCCTTTTATAGCCTATCCTGTCTTTGCCCCTCCTCCTTTCTCTTCTGGGTGAGCTGGAAGTGCTGAGCCTGGGGCCTTTGTCTCGGCCCAACAGTCCTGCAGCTCCTGAGGACTCTCTCACGGCAAGTCCTGTGCTGCGCCGCTTTAGCTCGTTCGCTCCCCCGCTACTCTTGTCTAGCCTAGGCAGGGCCACATAGCACCCACCAGGTGCCAAAGTACCACCGGTGGTACACATACCACTGGTTGAAAAGCCCTGCCCTAGGTAACTTAGAGAGGACATAGTCCTCTGCCACTTGGTTCTGCATTTTCCCTGTACTGACACCAAAGAAAGAAATGTTTCCATTCTCTGATGCCCAACCCATGGCTGAAAATTCTGTATGAACATAAAACTTGTATTTTAATTTAGAGCCCAGAGTAACTTTCTTCCTCTCAGATGATAGCAGTCAGGGTCAGCTTTCCATCAACCTGGGCATAAGCTGGTAGCAATGGATGTCTTGTTGGACTGCCAGAGAAAACTGGATTCCCATCACCACACAAACCAGCTATTTGCATGCCTCAGTGAAGTGCCAACCCTTCTGACATTGTTCCATAATGAATGAGATGGGGCTGCCTCTTTAAATATTATTCTGTTTGAGCTTCCTACCTTTTGGTATACACCCAGCAGTTTTCTCTCTTGACTCTCTATTTATGGCCTGGTAATATTAACCGTAGTTTGTTGGCCTCTGTTTGTAATGTGTATCCTCCTTTGAGCAGCATAGACAGACATTATATGAAACCTTTCATAGACTCCCAGTTATGATTCCTACGTGTTTACCTTCAACCTTGGAACTCATATGTTTTTGTTCTTAAAACTGAGCATCAATAACAACTGGCAGTCAATGGAGGCGGTTGGAGAAATTTCGGGTCCTCTTATTCACATACTATAATGCTGCCTGTTTCTCTGTGGAGTAAGGAGAAGGGACATAGGAATCCAGGCTTGGGCCAGATGTGTTGGTGTTTTCTTAATTCAGTTATGCCCAGGGGCCCCTCTATAAATATCAGTTCCTCAGTGGAGATCGACATATTGAAAATGTGGGTAGCCTAGTTACTGGGCAATTGCAATGAGTTATTTGTTGGTTGGCATTGATAGTGACCATTTGTGGATGGTGTTATTCTAAAGTTTAGCCACCAAGTGCAGCAGTTTTTAGTTGTATTAAGTAGCATCAGTCATCTGTTTCATCTTAAAGGTTGATGGGTATGTTCTGGTCTCTCAACCTTTCTCCATACCAAGATTTGGTTTATGATATCAACACATATTAACTCTAAGCACAGAACCTAAGGCCCTTCATATATTGCTGAACTGCAATTCCCAGTGGCACTAGTGACCCCAAATGATTAGGAATGTTGGTGATGGTATTCACAAAAAGAGGACTAGCTGATTCTACCCTTGGCCTAGATCAGGGGAAGGCAACCTCGGCTCTTTTATGACTCATGGACTTCAACTCCCAGAATTCTGGGAGTTGAAGTCCATGAGTCATAAAAGAGCCGAGGTTGCCTACCCCTGGCCTAGATCAAATCTCCATAGTGACATTGCATCTTCAGAAAATTTGTGAACAGCTTGAGCAAATGCTATACAGCCTGTGCCCCATTGGGTCATTGTTTCATAGATATTTCCTTACCTTAGCATAGAAGCAGAGTCACCACGGTTGGTCAAAAAAACAGTCTCAATGGAAGTGACTTCCAACTTCCTGCAGGCTTCCCCATTAAGTTTCTAACAGGGAGCATCAGAAATCTATCTTCCTTCCTTCCTTCCTTCCTTCCTTCCTTCCTTCCTTCCTTCCTTCCTTCCTTCCTTCCTTCCTTCCTTCCTTCCTTCCTTCCTTATGCAAAGATGAAGGAGCTATGTTGTTTAACTCCATTCTGGATTATTTTTGTTTGCTCTAAACATAGAAAATAATGATAGCCATGCTGAGCCCCCAAAACGTATCACAGTAGTACAAAAGAATGCGAACGTGTTTCAATTCTCCAGAATTTTTCAGGTGTTATACAGGGAGTGCAGAATTATTAGGCAAGTTGTATTTTTGAGGATTAATTTTATTATTGAACAACAACCATGTTCTCAATGAACGCAAAAAACTCATTAATATCAAAGCTGAATATTTTTGGAAGTAGTTTTTAGTTTGTTTTTAGTTATAGCTATTTTAGGGGGATATCTGTGTGTGCAGGTGACTATTACTGTGCATAATTATTAGGCAACTTAACAAAAAACAAATATATACCCATTTCAATTATTTATTTTTACCAGTGAAACCAATATAACATCTCAACATTCACAAATATACATTTCTGACATTCAAAAACATAACAAAAACAAATCAGTGACCAATATAGCCACCTTTCTTTGCAAGGACACTCAAAAGCCTGCCATCCATGGATTCTGTCAGTGTTTTGATCTGTTCACCATCAACATTGTGTGCAGCAGCAACCACAGCCTCCCAGACACTGTTCAGAGAGGTGTACTGTTTTCCCTCCTTGTAAATCTCACATTTGATGATGGACCACAGGTTCTCAATGGGGTTCAGATCAGGTGAACAAGGAGGCCATGTCATTAGATTTCCTTCTTTTATACCCTTTCTTGCCAGCCACGCTGTGGAGTACTTGGACGCGTGTGATGGAGCATTGTCCTGCATGAAAATCATGTTTTTTCTTGAAGGATGCAGACTTCTTCCTGTACCACTGCTTGAAGAAGGTCTTCCAGAAACTGGCAGTAGGACTGGGAGTTGAGCTTGACTCCATCCTCAACCCGAAAAGGCCCCACAAGCTCATCTTTGATGATACCAGCCCAAACCAGTACTCCACCTCCACCTTGCTGGCGTCTGAGTCGGACTGGAGCTCTCTGCCCTTTACCAATCCAGCCACGGGCCCATCCATCTGGCCCATCAAGACTCACTCTCATTTCATCAGTCCATAAAACCTTAGAAAAATCAGTCTTGAGATATTTCTTGGCCCAGTCTTGACGTTTCAGCTTGTGTGTCTTGTTCAGTGGTGGTCGTCTTTCAGCCTTTCTTACCTTGGCCATGTCTCTGAGTATTGCACACCTTGTGCTTTTGGGCACTCCAGTGATGTTGCAGCTCTGAAATATGGCCAAACTGGTGGCAAGTGGCATCTTGGCAGCTGCACGCTTGACTTTTCTCAGTTCATGGGCAGTTATTTTGCACCTTGGTTTCTCCACACGCTTCTTGCGACCCTGTTGACTATTTTGAACGAAACGCTTGATTGTTCGATGATCACGCTTCAGAAGCTTTGCAATTTTAAGAGTGCTGCATCCCTCTGCAAGATATCTCACTATTTTTTACTTTTCTGAGCCTGTCAAGTCCTTCTTTTGACCCATTTTGCCAAAGGAAAGGAAGTTGCCTAATAATTATGCACACCTGATACAGGGTGTTGATGTCATTAGACCACACCCCTTCTCATTACAGAGATGCACATCACCTAATATGCTTAATTGGTAGTAGGCTTTCGAGCCTATACAGCTTGGAGTAAGACAACATGCATAAAGAGGATGATGTGGCCAAAATACTCATTTGCCTAATAATTCTGCACTCCCTGTAAAGAATTGGGGGTGGGAAATAATTAAGTCATGAAAAAGTTTGGACTTTTATCAATTTACAGCAGGGAATAAACCTGGAATATGCATTTTCATAGTACTTGATATTTAGCTTTTCCACCTGATTTAGCAAGTCTGCTCCTTCACAATTGAGGAAGAGTCTTGGAGACTCTTACTTTCTTGGAGGGAGAGATTCAAAAATCTTCTGGATTCCTGGAATATGCATTTTCATAGTATTTGATATTTGGCTTTTCCACCTGATTTAGCAAGTCTGGTCCTTCACAATTGAGGAAGAGTCTTGGAGACTCTTACTTTCTTAGAGGGAGAGATTCAAAAATCTTCTGGATTCCAGCGATTATACTGTTGTGTAGTGAGTTCGTTGCGCAGGAATGGAGACGAGGCAAGTGAGTTCAGCAATGGTTATGTTTATTTGCTTGCAGGATCTGATCTGAGAACTGGGCTGCAGCCTGCAGCAATTTATAGCCTGGCCCCTAGGCAGCAGCCAATAGGTTTAAAGCAACCCATTGCCGCTTAGGGGCAGCCAATAGCAGCATTGGAGATGGGGAGTCTGAGTTGCTGGAGAGCCGTTAGCTACCTCCAGTTTACCACATGGTGTTACAATTGATGCACCCCTTGTGAGCTGATAGCTTGTGTCTTCTAATAAAGTAACTCTGAAACTCAGAGCCTGGGCTTTTATCTAACCACCCCATGTGTACCCATGAAAGCACTCTACTAAGTGTTCTATCAGTAGCTGTTTCTGCAGCTATGTCCCCAGCGTGGAGGGGAAATTCTGGCAGGTCCTGAATGGACAGAATTCTGGCCGCAGGGGGCGGGTCTGGTTCTGTTAGTGGCAGTGGGAGTCTGCTGAGGCCATCAGCATGGCCCATTTCTTTACCAGGTTTGTGAACCAATTTGAAAGTGTATGCAGATAAGAAAATAGACTATCTCAACATTCTTGGAGAAGGTATGTGGGGGGTTTGTTTGTCTGTTGTGAAGAGTCGCAACAGTGGTTTGTGGTCTGTAAAGACCGTGAAGTCCCTGCCATATAAATAGTCATGGAATTTTTTTTATTCCAGCAACAATGGCTAGGGCCTCTTTGTCAATTTGAGCATAGTTACGCTCAGCAGATGACAGTGTCCTAGAATAAAATGCAATAGGGACTTGTGTTCCATTCTTTTCTAAATGACTCAAGACTGCTCCCACCCCATAAGGAGATGCATCACATGCTAAACAGACTGGTTTAGACTCCCTAAAATGAGTTACAGTAGATTTAACTGACAGTAGTGCCTTTAGCTCCTGGAAACTTTTCTCATGAATGCTAGTCCATTTCCATGGAACATTTTTATCTAAGAGCCTGTGAAGAGGCTCTGCCAATGCGGCCTTGTTAGGCAGAAACACATGGTAGAAATTGAGGAGGCCCAAGAATGCTTGTAGCTCTCCCTTGGATTTAGGACTAGGAGCCAATTGAATGGCCTTCACTTTGGACTCAGCAGGGTGAATACCGTTAGCATCAATTTGAAATCCCAGAAATTCAGTTGAAGAAACCCCAATACTACATTTACTCTTTTTTAATTTGAGGCCTGCTTCACGCAGCCTTTGTAGAACAGCTCTGAGCCTGCTGGCTAATACGTCTGTAGATTCTCCAGCAATTAGTGCATCATCAAAATAAGGGCAAACACCCTGAATGCCTTTAAGTGTGTGTTCCATGATTCCCTGGAAAATGCCTGGAGCAACACTAACCCCAAATTGTAAACGCTTCACTTTGAAAGCCTCCCTGTGAGTCACGATCGTCTGAGCTGTGGCTGTGGCCTCATCGACCAGCAATTGCTGATAGGCCTGTGCCAAATCTAACTTTGCGAAAATAGTGCCTCCTTGCAAAGAAGCTAAAATGTGTTTCACCACTGGGACAGGGTATGTGTGTTGCTTAAGGGCTTTGTTAATAGTACATTTATAGTCTGCACATATTATAATTTCTCTATTGGCCTTGAGTGGTGTGACTATAGGAGTTTCCCACGCCCCAACATCAACTGGTTGTAAAACGCCCTGTTCTACAAGCTTGTCTATTTCTGTGTCACTTTTATGTTTGAGGGCAAAGGGGACCCTTCGAGGCTTAACCCTAATGGGGACCACGCTGGGATCTAGCTTGAATGCACAGGCAGGCCTGTGTATGTTCCTAGGGCTGAATCAAATACGTCTGCAAAGTCCTCGCAAACTGACGTTAGATTCGCAGCTTGTGTCTGGTTGATACCGGTTACTTGAATGCCTAAAGCATCAAACCAATCGAGTCCTATTAGATTTGTTCTCTGGCCCCCTACTACTATGACATCCAGGTGCCCATAAAACCCTTTAAATTTTACAGCCAAGGTGGCTTCCCCTTTAACTTTGACTTTAGCATTTTGAAAATCAGTTAAAATTATGTTGGAGGGCCTTAGCTTGGCCCATTTTCTACTGCGACTACACACGAAATTAAATGTGTCCAGGGAAATAATGGAGACAGCTGAGCCTGTGTCCAACTCCATTTTACAGGGGACGCCTTGTAGCTCCACCTGAAGTTTAAATTTTGGTTTGAGGGGGCGTCGGGCCCCGGTGCAGCATACACTTCTGTGGATTTTACAAAACCCCACGCTAAACGGTCCCTGGGCCCCGGTACCTCTCCTGGTCGGATCTTCCGACTGGTGTTTCGGTGGCTGGTCCCTCTGGCGAGCTCTGCAAACTGGTGCAATGTGGCCGGTTTTGCCGCAGGCCCTGCACGTGGCTGACTGGAATCTGCAATCAGCGTGTTGGTGGCTGCCACCACAACTTTTACATCTAGGTAAGAGAACTGCCTTGTAAGGAGTCTCTTGTTGCTTGCTGCTGCGGTGCTGTGCATTGGGCTGCTTGTGTAGCTTGTTGACTTCGGCATCTTCTTCCTCTGATGATTCCTTTGAGCGTGTGGTGTCCTCGTGGTGGACTGTTTCTTTGTGTTTTGTCATTTTGGTGGGCTGGACTGTTTGGACTGCACCCCTGGTGGCTTCGTCTGCCATGACTTTGTCCTGGGTTTCAGTGAAGGTTAAATTCGGTCTAGCAAACAGTCTTTGCTGCAGTGCTCGGTTTCATAGGCCGCAGACGAGCCGGTCTCATAGTCGCTCTTCAACGTCCGCAGGCGTGCAGCCTGCCTCAAGACCGTGATGTATTCTGACATCTCACCGGGCTGCTGCATTCGCTGTTCGAATTTGTAATGCCAAGCTATCACCGACATCTTCGGCTGGAAATGTTCTCCTAGCTTCTTCTTAAGCTCAGCTAGGAGACTGACTCCAGCGGCATTGGGGTGAACAGATTTTTGGCCAGGTCGAATGTGGCTGGGCCACACACACAGAGCAGTGGAGGTAGTTTTCTACCTGGGACAAGTAGGATGGCCATCCCTCCGGACGCTTGATATAGAACTCTGACAGCCTTCCAACCTTAGGCATTCTTCAGATCTTCTCGGCTGGTTCCTGTGTCTTCTGATCCTGCTTCTCCAATGCCCAGGGACTGATCCACTGAGCATTTGGTCGCTAGCATGTCTGGCTAGCTGACCGAAGGGGGGGATGCCTTTTCCCGCCAGGCATGTGCTGCCTCTCCCCTAGTGAACTTCAGCTCTTTTGGAGAAGCAGGATCCCACCTTCATCGGCAGTGTTGTGTAGTGAGTTCGTTGCACAGGAATGGAGACGAGGCAAGTGAGTTCAGCAATGGTCATGTTTATTTGCTTGCAGGATCTGATCTGAGAACTGGGCTGCAGCCTGCAGCAATTTGTAGCCTGGCCCCTAGGCAGCAGCCAATAGGTTTAAAGCAACCCATTGCCACTTAGGGGCAGCCAATAGCAGCATTGGAGACAGGGAGTCTGAGTTGCTGGAGAGCCGTTAGCTAGCTCCAGCTTACCACATGGTGTTACAATTGAGCCCAATACATAACATATACTATAAGACTACAGCCTTAAATTAATGCTTACTTTTAAAACAAATTAAATACTGTAGTCTGTTTATTCTAGTTTTCTTATTTTCAAAAAAGAGTCCTTTTCCCCCCATGTTCTAATTATATTGGAAAGATAGCTACAAATAATACTTTTGGGTCTTTCTCTGAAATTAGAATAGTAAAGAAAGATATTTAAACTGGAAGAATTGGGTTGCTGATTTTCCTTGTCATTTCTCTTTCATTTCTTTCTAACAACATTTTCCCCTGCAAAGAATTTTCTGCCCTACGTTCTGTTATTCTGTTTTTGTCATTGTGAGATTCCTAGATAACATCTAGGGGGCTACAGACATTAAACAGCTGAGATAATATTTAAATGTTATGTCAGAGGGCAAGAATGCAGGAATCCCCAGAGAATACTCTATCTTTTTATTGCTATCTCAGAGAGAATGGGAAGGAAGCTGATAACATATTCCCTGCGGGAAAGAAAAGATGGCAGCTTTGTGTCATTTACTGATGCAATGAGGCTTTGGATTTCTTTGCTTCTGTTTCATCATAAACATTTTCTTGTTTATGTATGTAAGTCATAGATATAAATAAATGGAATCTAGCCATATTAGGTATTTGATTACATGAATTCCCAGTATTAAGGACAAATTCCTTTCTCTAACTTTCTCTTTAACTGGGATTTATCTTTAAGTCAGAACTTGTACTTACCAAGAGGCTGCCTATTATAGGCAGTCCTCAACTTACAACCATAACTGGGACCAGAATTTTTGTTGCTAAGCAAGGTGGTTGTTAAGTATGTTGTGCCCAATTTTACAATCTTTTTGCCCTCTGAAAACTGTTGAAAACATGCGACTTCATTGCTTTGTTGGTTTGAGTGGGCTAATGCCTCCTTAAGTAACACCAGCTGCCTGCAATTAGTGCAGGTTCGCGTCCCACCAGGCTCAAGGTTGACTCAGCCTTCCATCCTTCCGAGGTAGGTAAAATGAGGACCCAGATTGTTGGGGGCAATTAAGCTGACTTTGTAATAATGCCGCTTGGGGTGTGTGTGAAAGCCCTAATAAGCAGGCATCTACATAGAATGAAGGCTACTGCTAAGCTTGTAAGCCGCCCTGAGTCTTCAGAGAAGGGCGGGATATAAATGGAATTAAAATTTTTTAGTAATAGGTAGCCCATTCATATCTAGGGCTTGTCCTTAGGTTAGACATTCTTTAACCTGGGGGCTGCCTGTAGTTGAACATTATGGTTCTATCAGTGGCTATTGGGAAGCATATATCATTATTATTATTATTATATATTAATAATAATAATAGTTAGAAGGAACCTTGAAGGTCATCTAGCCCAACCCCCTGCTCGGGCAGGAAACCCTATACCATTTTGGAGAAATGGCTGTCCAGTCTTTTCTTAAAAACTTCCCAGTGTTGGAGCATTCACTGCTTCTGGAGGCAGGTTGTTCTACTGGTTAATTGTTCTAACTGTCAGGAAGTTTCTCCTTGATTAGTTTCCATTCCTTCAGGCGCTTTAGAGAATAGCTTAACTCCCTCTTCTTTGTGCAGCCCCTGAGATATTGGAACACTGCTGTCATGTCCTCCCTCGTCCTTCTCTTCATTAAACTAGACATACCCAATTCCAGCAGCCATTCCTTATATGTTTTAGCCTCCAGTCCCGTAATCATCTTTGTTGCTCTTCTCTGTACTCTTTCTAGAGTCTCAACATCTTTTTTACATCGTGGTGACCAAAACTGGATGCAGTATTCCAAGTTTGGCTTTACCAAGGTATTGTAAAGTGGTATTAATACTTCATGTGATCTTGATTCTATCCCTCTCTTAATGCAGCCTAGCACTGTGTTGGCTTTTTTGACAACTATACCATTATTCAATGGTATATATTCAATGGTATAGTAATGTACTCCCTATAAAGAGAAAAATTCATCAAGAAAGGGTCCTAGGCACCACTTATTATAGTCCAGTTTTCCTTGAGAATTTGTGGGATATGTTGAAGACTAATTCCATGTCTTTGTAACATTAATTCTGATGCAAACAATAATCATAATTTCATTCACACAAGCATAAATTTATCTAACTCCTTATTTCTGAACCAATTCATCAAAATGAAATTCATTTATAGTTGGAAATATAGTTTTCTGGCCGTTTAAGAGAAAATAAGCATGATATGGAAAAAATTATAAAAAGTGCATATATTCATGAACAAATGAATAAGACACACTGTACAAAGGAAACATATTTGCAGAAGCTGAGTATGTTAGAATTGCAAGCAAAAATGCATTGGCTTGAAGAAATGTGAATCCAAATACATAGAATTGGTATTGTAATTTTTGTTAACAAAAATTCATATTCAAGAAACTGAATTTGACATATCTGCAAACTGTAAAATCCTGAAATTGGTAGGTTCGGCTATTATTTTTGATTATCAAGAATTTGGTTGGTTTTTTTTTCTCTCTCTCTCTCATTTTCTTATTAAGTTGCTTTGGGAGGATATAGTGCTACAAAGTAGATTAAAAGGAGGAAAACAAGCAATAATTAATTTTAACAAATTGCTGAAAGCAAAGAGGGTTATAAAATATAAACAGCAGTTTGTTAGGGATTGCAACCATAACACAGGGACAAATACAATATTCCTTACGGTGCCAAAAAGCTAGTATTTTCCATTAACTTAGCGTTGTACTTGCCATATTTGAGCTGCAAAAATCTTAATGGCCTTTGGATGGCAGTAAAGAGATATGGAAAATTCTAACTCTAGCATTATTCACCCTGCCTGGTTGCACTGTCTCCAGAATGGGACAGAAATAATTTTTCTTTGCCACTTCTTAGTAGTCCCAGTAATTTTTGCAATCCAGATATGGCAAATCTATAAAGTTGTTGAAGGTTTCCATTTCTGAGTATTTAAAAAAATCTCTAATAAACAGAACAGTGCTTCAGGCCCTTCAGGTGTGGTCTTGTCTATCTGATTGGTTAAGGGAGCATCAAGGCAGATTAAGCTCAAGTTTGTATTTATGAATCAACCTACAGATCTGTTGTGACAGATGATTTGATGGCAGCAGCTCCTAAGCCAAGAATTTGGTCGATTTTGCCTCTCACATATAACATTACTCCTCTGTATGCAGACATCAATGTATAGACATGAATGGGTGCTCTGTTTCTTGCCCCATTCATTTATTTTACCTCCAAGGTGGCTTTGCCTCGTTCCTCAGCAGAAATCTGAGCAAAATGCTTTCTGTTTATATTTCCTTGCAGACATAGACTTCCTTGTCTCCTGGATTTTCCTTTGATAGTATTGCACACAATACGGTTCTGCTGCAACACCAGCCCAAACAGATTTAAAAGAGAGTTAACAGCAGTGTAGCATTGGCCAGAGCAGATCCCAAATTCTTCCCCTAAAGCCAAAAGCATGAATGAAATAAATGCATTAAATGGAAACCAAGCTCCTCCTCACCTCTGCAGCTTTGTTTTCAATGTCAGGAAGGCAGATATTACTAGTCTTGGGCCTTTATTATAAAAAGTTGCAAAACCTACAAAAGTTAACAATGTTTTGGGTATTCAAGACTGAAGTATTCATAGTATAAATACACAAACTGTGTATGACCTGTAAAAATCCAGATGAGTTAATTCTATTTTATTATCAGGCTACATTAACATAATCTTGCAAGTCTGCGAGTAAATATCACCCGCCCTCTCCTTTACAGACTGAGAAGCTAGAGAGGGTCCCTTCTGAGCCTCTTTGTCCACCTATTATGCAGTTGCAGGCTATGCCCTCTCATATTTGACCATTCCCTAGGCTAGCCAGCATTTCTTCATCCATCTCTCAAGGTCTTTCTCACACGCTGTTACATTTGCTCACTGTTTAAGATCAGCTTCCTAAACCTTCAATTTCTTCACCACCAAGGGAAGCTGTGTTAGTGGGAATAATAGAGCAGCGCTTTCAGATCTCAGCTGCAAAAAAAATAGACAATCATATGTTGTCCCCACAGAGTGATCACCTGGATTTTCACAGCCCAGCTTTATGACAGAGCTTTCTTCATGGCCTCCCAGGTTATGAAATCCTAGGCAATTCACAACAATCAAACAAATTACAATGAAAGCAATACATCATGAAAATTAGATAAAAGCTGGCGAGCGCGATGAAATGAGAGGTCTCTTCCCTCACTGAGGACCTGGGTGAAAAGCTAGGTCTTCACAGCTCTTTAGTTGGCTCTGATAGCTATTTAATAATCCCACATACATTTTTTTTAAAGAAAAACATTGAGCCAGGATTTCTCTTGATTGTTACCATTTTCCTCCTTTCCTTTTCTTTTGCTGGGTGTAATATTTCGAATTTTTCAGTTGTAAATTTCTTGGGGCTGAAAGGAATTCAGAAGCAGCTTAATAAAACACTTAAATAAAATGCTTGTGTCTCTTATATTCCCACTATTTGAAGAATTATGGTGTAGAGCAGTGGCTCCTAATCTTTTCTTTAACACAGACCCCCTTTAAATATCTTTTGTGGCCACAGACTATGGCCGCAGACCCCCAAGATTTAATTCAAGATTTAACTCAACATTTCTTCAAGCCTTCACAGACCCCCCCCATGATGACATCATAGATCCCTAGGGATCCATGGTCCACAGGTTGAGAACCACTGGTGTAGAGGGCATTTTCTAGGGAAATAAATAGTAATAGTTATGGAGCAAAAAAGTGTAACTTTCCCATATGTGCAAACTTAGTTTTGTATCTGGGGAATCGTGACATGTGAAAATACTACAGTGAAACCCTTTTTATACACAGTCTAGAGCACGGGTCGGCAACCCGCGACTCCGGAGCCGCATGTGGCTCTTTCAGTCATCTCCTGTGGCTCCCAGTCTTCTGCCATGTGCAGTCCAAAAAAAAAACCAAAACAACTGGGACTAAAAATGTTCAACCAATCAATTCAAACTTCTCATGGGGAAAAAAAACTTGCGAAGCTTGAATTGATTGGTTGAAGTTCTTTGGTTTGTGGGACTGCCCACAACCCTCTTTTCTTCCTCAGACTGCACATGGAGGCAGCGGAGGAAGAGACAGGAGGACTGCTGGAAAGGTGAGTGGGTCGGTCAGTGAGTGGGTTGGTTACTGCCGGGGGTGGAGGAGGCTGCCCAGGTTCGGCCCTAGCGGAAGCCAACTGTTCTGTACCAGCCTGCTACCGGCCCTGCAGAAAAAGCAGGGACAACCCCTTTACAAACGGCAAGAGGCTGGAATAAAGCCTGCCAAATTTATTAACATAAAACAGAGCAAAACAAGACACCAACCATGAAACAGGAGCTATGAAACAGGAACTATTCAAGCGGTTGCCTTCAGCAAACCAGCCCTCCCACGCATTCCCCTTTTATACAGTTCAGGGCGTGGCTTCTCTCTGCCTCCTTCCGAGGTGCCCCATTGCCTTCCTCTGTTTACTCCTGATTAACTGCCTCCTGCGTCGGGCGTCCTTGAACAGGGCCAGCTGTGGGTCATCTTCATCCATGCTGTCAGGCTCACACAGCTGGGTCTCCGTCGTGACCAGGTGGGAGGAGCCTGGCTGAGGGCTCTGTGGAGCCTCAAGGCCATCATCAGCAAGCCCTTCAACACCCCCCACCTCCTCCTCTGAGTCGTCCGACCCAACTGCCAAACCCACAGGCTGACCCTGAATCACAACACCAACGACAGTAGCGGTGGAGGTGGCGGTGAGAGAGAGACGCTGGAGTCTCTCAAGTTTCAAGTTCCTCTCCATCAGCCTCCGCCTCCCCTGCAGAAACAAATCCCTGTGCCGGCTCTCGTGGCATCAGTGAGCCCCAAGGAGCAGGCAATTGCTCCGCCGGCGGCAGCTGCTGTTGGGGCAGCCCAGTGCAGTCTCCTTCTCTTTGTTTCAGTTTGCTTTCTGCATTTGGAACGAAGACACGAGATTCGGCGTTTGTCAGCCAGCGCTGATCTCGCCCTCCTTACAGTCTCCCTCTCTCGAGTCTTTGTCCCAAATGCAGAAAGCGCTGATCGTTTCTTTCAAATGCAGACGAACGCAGCAGCTCTCCAAACGGGGAGCTGCTGCGTTCGTCCGCGTTTGAAAGAAACACGGATGAAGGCAGCAGCTCTCCAAACGGGGCTGCACAGCTCTCCAAACCTCCGCCTCCCCATTTGGAGAGCTGCTTCCTTCGTCTGCGTTTAAAAGAAACACGGACGAAGGCAGCAGCTCTCCAAACCTCCGCCTCCCCATTTGGAGAGCTGCTGCCTTCATCCGTGTTTGAAAGAAACATGGACGAAGGCAGCAGCTTTCCAAACGGGGCTGCACAGCTCTCCAAACCTCTGCTGCCCCGTTTGGAGAGCTGCTTCCTTCGTCCGCGTTTGAAAGAAACACGGACGAACACAACAGCTCTCCAAACCTCCGCCGCCCCGTTTGGAGAGCTGCTGTCTTCGTCAAACGCGGAGGTTTGGAGGCCCCGGGGGGAGGGGCAGGGGACTCGGGTGGCTCTGGCGGCGCCCGTGCTGAAGTCGGCACCGTGACCCAGCGCCCCTCGCCAGGGAGATGCTCACGAGGCTTCCTTCAGCCGGGGAAGGGCCCATTGCCTCTGAGGGGGGCCCAGGCGGGATCCTCTGAATCTCAGACTGTGAGTCCCGCCCCCGGTAAGCTGGCGGCACTGGGCAGTGACAGGTGCATGTGGCTCAAGATGCGGCTTGGGCGTCAGGGTGGTGCATGTTTTGCCTTGTTCTGCGCATGCGCATGTGTGCACACATGCGCACGCTCATTTTGCGGCTCCCACTTTTTTGTGTGTGTGACGGAACCGGTTCCGAGTGGCTCTTTTGCTGTTTCAGGTTGCTGACCCCTGGTCTAGAGCATTTGTTTCTTAACCTTGGCACCTTTAATAGGTATGGACTTCAACTCCCAGAATTCTGCAGTCAGCTTGCTTTAAGATATGTGGACTTCAGTGTTGTCTGGGAAATTCTGGGAGTTGAAGTTTACACATCTTAAAGTTCCCAAGGCTGACAAAAACTGGTCTAGGGAGCTTCCTTCAGAAACTGCGCTTTTGAAGGAATCCAGCTTCAAGATAATATTTCAAGTTCCTCTCCTCTAGGACTATAGTTTTAGCTGGTTATCTTACCACAAGAATCCATTTTTTAAGGAAACCAGCTGGTTTTGCTATTTCCTCAAATACTTGCAGGCTTATAGAGCAAGTGCCATGTTTGAGGGACCCAGTCAAGATACCCTAATTGCACACCAGTCCTCTTGTTTCTCCCCCAAAATACAAGCTGAAGCAGCTTCGGCCATTACATCTGAGCCCTATCCTTATGCAGAATGAATGAGACAGATCCAGTGGCATTGTGAGGAGTGGGGAGAGTTCCTGAGCTCTTTCCAGGACTTCTTTTCACAACATCACACTAACTGTTGATCACAAACTACAACAAACTAAGCTTTGTTGCTGAAAATGAATGCTTGGGTTACCTTCTATCTTGCGGCCTCTGTATGGTATATATACTTGTCCTCTAGAGTTCTTAGTAATCATTCCATGGAGGGAAGCATCATGATATTGGAACTCAGTATTTTTGTGTGCATTCCTTCAATCTGTCAGAGAAAGATTGGCTGTTCATAACATGACTGCCCTGATGGATGCTGTCAATCGCCAAACACATTTCTGCCAGAATGGAAATATGAAGCTGCTTGCAGACATAACCATTCACCTCCCTCCCTTCCTTGGAATGGAAGCAGAATTTGAAACAAAACATTAAGAATTGCTATGAGCTTGATGTGGGAAATCATTTTTGAAAATAAAGATTGGCACTTTGCAGCATACCATTCTTACATTATTTTAAAAAAGACTTTAATTTTTTTTAAAGAAAAGAGGGCCTAGCATGGAGACTGGGAAATTCCAACTCAACTGATTTGGGCACATTTATTTATGAGTTTTATACCCCAGTTTTCATTCAGGAATTCAAGAGAATGTACTGTACATACATATCTCCCTTATTGTCTCTTTACTCACAGCAAACCTATAGGCTGGGCTGTGAGAGAATTATTATTTATTAAATTTATATACCACACATCTCACTATCAAAATGACTTTGGGCAGCTTACAACACAATAAAACCAGGAATACATAGATATTAAAAATCTTAAAAACATTGAAATGCACAAAGATTGGATAAAAATGTCTCAAATTAAAAAGAATGGCCCAAATCTCCCTTCACAGTAGGATTCATGGATAATATTCCTTCTCCCCAAAAGTAGCAAAAATAAAATAAGCTTTATTGCCTTCTTATGGATATTTGGATGTTTGCAGCCTAGAAAAGGTAATCCTAATATTGATGCCCTTAAGAATTTAGTCAGGAACTTGGGCTAGTTGATTAAAACACCACAAAATTGTTACTCTGAACAATCACTCGTAGTAAAAGATGGACACATCCACTCAGGCGTGGCTTCTTTAATGGAACAAATTGTGTATGCCTATCAAAGTATGACCATAAAATCTCCCAGGTAGATTTAGAAAATCATCTCATGTTGAGCATAAACATATTACATGCTTTTTTTAAATTTCAAGTATATTTTTTCCAACAGCACTGATTATTTTGACTGAAGATAGCATCAGTTTGAATTGCTGATTGGAACCCAGAGTGCCTTACATGAGATTAATCAATCAGAATAGAGCTGGAAGGGACCTTGGAGATCTTCTAATCCAACCCCCTGCTCAATCAGGGTACCTTGTACCATTTCAGACAAATGGCTGTCCAGACTTTTCTTAAAAACCTCCAGTGATGAAGCACCCACGACTTCTGAAGGCAAGCTATTCCACTGGTTAATTGTTCTCACTGTTTAATTTAATTCAAGAATTAAAATATAGGAGACAATGCCAGTGGTTCCCTCACTTACGTGGTGGGACAAATTGTTTGCCCCATTCTCTGTCCCAGTCAATGTTAACAATTCACAGCGCACTTGGCTTCTTAAACTATGATTCACAAGCTGCCTGAGCTCTGCTACTGTAGAGAATGCTATCTTTGTGTCCTTCAAGGACTGGTGTGGCTGTGAATTTGTTAGCTTAGCTATATATTCCAGTAGAGATATTGAAAGGAGTCTCTTGTGAGTATGAGGCAAAGATGTTTTCCTTGCAAAAAGTAAGCTTTTAAGAATTCTGAGTTTTATTTACTTCTTTGGTTTATTATACCTTTGCGGAATTTTTAAGTCAACAGGAGGCATAAAAATCTAGGGATGCCTGCATTCTCATTCCAGCTCTTCCTTCAGCTATAAGCTCCCTAAAAAACAGCTTTTTGAAATTGGGCATCATGCAGTCAGTAAACCTCTTACATCATTTCTGCAAAATTATCACAGTTCTGAAGCTAGAAAGTTGAGGATCCATCTTTCTAAACTACACTTCTGTCACCAAAATATGTGTTATACAATTACAGGCAGTCCTTGTTTAGCAGCTGCCTTGTTTAGCCAGTGGCGTAGCGTGGGTTGTCAGAACCCGGGGCAAGGCAAGTAATTTGCGCCCCCTAACCTGTGGATTTTAGCACTCGAGTCTCTTCCACTAGCTCAGGAATTCTGGGAGTTGAAGTCCATGAGTCATAAAAGAGCCAAGGTTGCCTACCCCTGAGTTAGGTTCATGGCAAAAAAGGGTCTCTGGAGAAGAGGGAAAATGCTAGTTTAAAACTGAAACAAGGCAACTTTAAGGTGCCTCAGCTGTGATTTAGGATGAGACAAAGAGAGGACATGGCGTTGAAAATGGTTAATGGGGCATGTTTGTTCCACTCTTAGTGGACGTCAGGATAAACCCCACGAGAGAATAACCTTACAACAGATGTGAATAGGCTTGGACTACGTTTGTAGATTGAGTGCATACATCACATGGAGCGATGATGGGCTTCATCAAGATTTATGATCCCACAATTGGCTAGTTTTCTCCATCTTGTCCTAAACCCTGGATACCAACCACGGTTTATGGCTTAGCATGTGGCGTGGGGTTGACCCAACATGTTAGGCGACAAACAATGACTTCCAACTTACAATGCCTCAGCTTCCCAAGGTTATTCCAAAGCCGGAAAAGCCAACCAACCCACCCTGCAGCTTTGCCTGCTTAGGCTGAACCCCAGGAATTCATACTTGCTGCGGCGCCCGACCTATTTTGTGCCCAGACGCTGCTTATCCAAGCCAAGCCGCCTCCTTCTCTTTGGCACCTCACCCCAAAGATTCGCCGGCCTGGCTGGAAACTCTCGCTGCTGGCGACGTGTGTCGGGGGGGGCGGTCCCAATCGCCGATGCACGGTTGGATCGGCAACCTGCCGACACAGCTTTCATTCCAGAGCAGGGACCCCCGGAGAGACGCTGCAGCGATCCTCCCCCTGCGGGAAATCCACCCTCTTTCAAGCCCCGCCATGCCCCCCCCCGCCTTTGGCAACCCCGGGAGCGCCTTGGGAGAGCCTCCGCAGCGGAGCCCCGGGCTTGCAGGAGGGCTGCACTCTGTGCACGCTCAGGAGCCGCCTTCTCCTTTGCGGGGGGGGGGGGGAGGAGGGAGAGAAGGCTTCCGTCCAGCGCTGGAGCGAAGGCGGAGCGGCCCGAAGGAGGAGTCACACTGTGTGGTTGTGTGTTTGTGTGTGTGTGTCGGGCCTCGGGAGCAGCTGTCTCCGCCTGGCGGCGCGTCGGCGGCCCGGAAGGCTCAGGAGGCCGCGCCGCCACCCCGGTTGTCTTCTTCCGCGCCAAAGCTGACCGGTGGAGGCTTGGGCCCACTCACGGCGGCCTGGGAGGGTACAAGAGCTACGGCTGATAGCGGGACCGCCGTTTCGGGAGCCCGCAGCACGACGCCGGCCCTTCCCCGGTTTTGGCTACCGGGACTACGTTTGGCAAGGCAGGCCGAGACACTGGACAGTCGGGCGCAGGGCTGTATGGCGGTGCCTGGGTGGCTGGGAGCCTCGGGCGTGAACGACCATGGGGGGTTTCGGAGTTGGGCGCGGCAGGGAGGTGGTGAGGGGGTGGAGCACGGTGGCGGCAGCGCGCGGGAGGAGGCTTACCTGGTTGGGCGACGGGCGAAGGGACTTGTAGGGGAGGGGTGGGAAAGTTATAGGGAATGGGAGGGTGTGGACGTGTTTGGGTGGAGTATGGGTGGGTGTTTTGGGTGTGTATATAACAGCGTTGGCAGCAGGTAGCGGCCAACGCTGGCTTTGTTTCTTGTTGCGGCTGTTGCCTTGGAGAATAAAGTGCTTGCAGATCGCAGCGGAGGTCTCTCGTTCCTGTGTTCGGCACTCTGCCCTGCTTGCTGCAGGACGTGTTTTGACAGAAAGCCAGCGTTGCCATAGCATTGCGGCCTTTCTGCCTTTCTGCTGTGTTTCGCTTTGAGTGCCATGGCAGAGGGCTTGCAAGGAGCCGCCTTGGAGACTGGATTGGAGGAGGCCGGCGGAGAGGTCGGAGCACGTGACGGCGGTTCCTGGGCGGCCATGGACCCTGAAGGAGACACAGGCCAGTGGTCTCTTGGGGGGGCACCCAGTCAGCCAGCAACGTCTCGTTTCCGACTGGCCAGCCCAAAGTTCAAGATGCCCGGGGAGGGTGGCATTCGGCCCTCATCCACACGAGCACAAGGGGGGCAAGAAGCATGGCCAACATCTGACCGGGCCCCTGGTCGTCCGGCACCCAGGTCGGCAGGGGCGTCCCAGGCCCAAGCCCCTTCATCTGTTGGGCATTGGGGTCCGGGTGTGGTATGGGGACCCCCACCGCTCACCGCAACCTACGATGGCCACCCCGACCGCCTGGCTATGTTCCTGGGTCAGGTGATTAACCATCTGGACGGGTATGCCCAGGCCTACACATTACAGTGGGCGATGGTGGTGGCGGTCACCGCATGCCTTCAGGGAGAGGCTGTGACCTGGGCAGCGGATCTTTACAGTGATCACGCCCGTGAACTCGGCGACGTTGGGCTATTCCTGGATGCCTTGCGCGTCCGGTTCGAAGATGTTTCCCGTATGCACCGTGCAGAAGCCGAGGTCTTAACCATCAGGCAGCGAGGACGGCCAGCGGAGGAGTACGTGCACGAGTTCTGCAGGGTTGCGGGCAGGTTGTGCTCGTGGCCTGAGCGCTTACTGGTGCACCACTTTTGGGCCGGCCTTGATGGAGCTCTCCGGCGGGCATGTGTGGTGGGGGGGTCCTGGCACGGCTTCAGGACTGGTTCAGGGTGGTGGTGGAGCTAGATATTGGTTTGCAGGACACCCAGGGCAGGCCTGAAGCAGGCCCTGGAGCATGGCGGGCCACGGGAGAGCCGAAAGCCGAGGGCCGGAAGCCCGGGCCGGTGGTGTCACAACCCGCCCCCCTACCAGCGCCCCGTCCAACGTTTCGCTGCTTCCGTTGTGACCAACCGGGCCACCGGGCAGTGGACTGCCCGTTACCACCGCCCCGGCCAGGGCCCAACCCTCCGGTGGCATGGGTCCCAACTCCCAGGAGAACCGCAGAGCGCTCCAGAACGGCGTATCAGGTGACCGACAAGACACCCCGAACGTCAACCCCGCTGCGCCCAGAGGGGCCGGCGGATGGGCGGACCGATACATCCGACGGGTCTGAGGACCATGAGTACGAGGAGGACCCGATGGTAAGTGCTCCAGTGTGACCCTTTGTGTTGCCTGTGACGTTGATAAGCCCACAAACAAGCGAAAGGAGGGAATGTAAAGCTTTGATTGATACAGGTAGCACGCGCTGCCTTATCAGCCTGGAAACGGCAAGGGAGGCCGGCATCCCCCTTCAGCGGCTCCGCAAACCTCTCAGGTTCCAGCAGGTGGACGGGTCCCTTCTGGGCGGGGCACCCATCACGCATGTGACGGCACCGGTGAGGATGGAGTTAGGTACACACTGGGAGACCCTACGGTTTGTCGTGGTGCCGTCCATGACGGAGGCGGTCATCCTGGGGCTCACATGGTTGGATAGATGGGGTCCCACGGTCTGGTGGGAGGGGGGGTGCTGACACCTTCGTCTAGGGACGGGGCCCCAGCCCCCTGCAAAGCATACCTTCATGGGTCCAGAGGGGGCCGGTGGGCCTGAGAGGGCCGCGGGGGTGGGAGCTGGGCGTGAGATACAGGTGCCACGGGAGTACCGCGATCTAGCAGACGTCTTCAACGAGAAAGAGTGTGATGCCCTGCCGCCCCACCGCCCCACGGACTGTGCCATAGAACTGGAGCCAAGGGCGAAACTGCCGAAACCCCGCATGTACGCAATGGCACCCCGGGAGATGCAGGAGCTTCGACAATACATAGATAAGAACCTGCGGAGGGGGTTCATCCAGCCTGCCCGATCCAAGATGGCGGCCCCTGTCCTATTCAGGGAGAAGAAGGACGGGACCCTAAGACTGTGCGTGGATTACCGGGGGGTTAACGCGGTATGTGTGGAGCACTTGTACCCCCTCCCTCTGGTGAAGGACCTTTTGGCCCATTTGGCTACGGGCCGGGTGTTCACCAAATTAGACCTCAGGGAGGCATACTACCGTGTCCGGATCAAAGCCGGCGACGAATGGAAGACGGCTTTCAATTGCCCGTTGGGGAGCTTTCAGTTCAGGGTAATGCCGTTTGGTCTGCAGGGAGCCCCCGCGGTCTTCATGCAATTGATTAACCAAGTCCTGCATGAACATTTGTACCGGGGGGTCCTGGTTTACCTTGATGACATCCTCATATACATGTCAACGCTGGAGGAGCATGTCGCCCTGGTTCGGTGTGTACTAACCAAACTGAGGGACACCCAATTATATGTGAAACTCTCTAAATGTGAGTTTCACAAGTCCCGGCTGGACTATTTGGGATATCGGGTGTCTTCAAACGGGGTGGAGATGGACCCAGGGAAGGTGGAAGCCATCCAACAATGGCAGGCCCCACAAACCCGGAAACAGTTGCAGAGTTTCCTGGGTTTCGCTAATTTTTACCGCCAGTTCATCCCGAACTTTGCTTCCATCGCCTTGCCGCTCACAGATCTGCTGTGGACAAAGCACTCGGCAACACCGCCGCGGCCAGGGCAAAAGCTGGCGTGGACCACTGCGTGCCAGCAGGCTTTTGAGATGCTCAAGGCACAATTTGCTAAGGTGCCCGTCCTACGATACCCGAACCCTGACCTGCCCTATGTAGTGCAGGCCGATGCGAGTGACGTGGCTGTTGGAGCTGTCCTTCTGCAGCAGCATGCGACAGGGGAGCTACGGCCCTGCGCCTATGCTTCCAAGAAACTGACCACCGCGGAGAGGGCTTGGGCTATCTGGGAGAAAGAGGCTTTCGCGGTCCGCTGGGCCTTGGGGACGTGGAGACATCTGCTTGAAGGGGCTAGCCAAGAGTTCGAGGTATGGACGGATCATAAAAATCTGGAAGCCTTACAAACGCCTCGCCGACTGTCCCCGAAGCACGTGCGGTGGGCCCAGTACTTTCGGCGCTTCCGGTTCCGGCTCAAGTATGTGCCCGGGGGTAGGAACTTCCTGGCAGACGCCTTGTCCCGGCTACCTCAATATGATTGCCGGAAAGAGGAGGTGGTGCAGGCACTGGTACCGCCACCCCGCCCGGTGGACGGGGCGGAGCACAAGGCCAACGCCTTAACAGACAACTTCCAGCAGGCCTGTGAGGGGGCACTGGCAACTGATGAGTGGATGCAGGCGCACCCCGGTACTCTCACGATGCGGGATGGCTTAGCTTGGCACGGGGCCAGACTGTATGTGCCTGCGGTGGTACGGGATCGAGCGCTCTATCAGTGCCATGACGCCAGGCAGGCAGTCCATTACGGATTCGTAAAACCCCTACATTTGGCTCGCCGCCAGTTCTGGTGGCCAACCATGAGGCGAGACATCAAGAGCTACGTGCAGAGATGCCGCGTTTGCGCAACCACCAAGCCCTCCACCAACAAACCGGCAGGCCTTCTGCAACAGGTGGCGAACCCCATACGGCCTTAGCAGGACATTGCCATGGATTTTGTGGTCGAACTACCAGAAAGCAAGGGGTACAACGTTTTGTGGACAGTAGTAGACTTATTCTCGAAACAGGCCCATTTTATCCCCTGCAAGGGGTTGCCTTCGGCCTGTCGGTTGGCCTGGCTGTTTGTCCAACACATTTACCGTCTCCACAGGGTGCCACGACGTATCATCTCGGACCGAGGGGTGCAGTTCACGGCCCGGTTCTGGAAGGACTTTGTGCGTTACATCGGAGCGACACAGGGCCTGAGCTCGGGGCACCACCCAAGCACAAATGGGGCTGCAGAACGTGCAAACGCAGCAGTGGAGCGATACCTGCGTTGCTACGTCTCTTACCAGCAGTCTGAATGGGTGGATCTGCTAGCCTTTGCGGAAGTAGCCTACAACAACGCGGTGCATAGCAGCACTGGGTTCTCCCCCTTTAAAGTAGTCTCAGGTTATGAATTCGTCCCCATTGCAGGTTGCGATCAGGGTGCCCCTGCATCCTGCACACCTGGGGAGTGGATGCATCGGTTGGAGGAAGTATGGGGGATGGCAAAGAAGGTGTTAGAGCGGGCTGCAGGGACATACAAAGAGCAGGCAGACAGAAAGAGACGACCTTTCGCACTCCCTAAAATAGGTGATCTTGTATACCTCTCCACGAAGTACCTGCGGCTACAGGTGCCCTGTAGGAAGTTAGGGCCCAAATATCTCGCCTGCCTCCCCGGCGGTCCACGAGGCTCCCGAGGTCGCGCCGGATGGGATTGGCTCCGTAGCGGCCCGGAAGGCTCCGGGGGCCGCATCGCCTCTTCGACCGTCCTCCTCCACCGCCGCACAACAGCTGACTTCGCCTGGCGGCACGTCAGCAGCCCGGAGGGTTCAGGAGGCCGCACCACCGCTTCGGCCGTCTTCCTCCGCGGCACAGCAGCTGTCTCCGCCTGGCGGCGCGTCGGCGGCCCGGAAGGCTCAGGAGGCCGCGCCGCCACCCCGGTTGTCTTCTTCCGTGGCACAGCTGACCGGCGGAGGCTCGGGCCCACTCACGGCGGCCTGGGAGGGTACAAGAGCTACGGCTGATAGCGGGACCGCCGTTTCAGGAGCCCGCAGCACGACGCCGGCCCTTCCCCGGTTTTGGCTACCGGGACTACGTTTGGCAAGGCAGGCTGAGACACTGGACAGTCGGGCGCAGGGCTGTATGGCCTGGGAGCCGGCGGGTCCGTTGGGGGACAGGCCCCTTCCCGCCGCGGTGCCTGGGTGGCTGGGAGCCTCGGGCGTGAACGACCACGGGGGGTTTCGGAGTTGGGCGCGGCAGGGAGGTGGTGAGGGGGTGGAGCACGGTGGCAGCAGCGCGCGGGAGGAGGCTTACCTGGTTGGGCGATGGGCGAAGGGACTTGTAGGGGAGGGGTGGGAAAGTTATATGGAATGGGAGGGCGTGGACGTGTTTGGGTGGAGTATGGGTGGGTATTTTGGGTGTGTATATAACAGCGTTGGCAGCAGGTAGCGGCCAACACTGGCTTTGTTTCTTGTTGCGGCTGTTGCCTTGGAGAATAAAGTGCTTGCAGATCGCAGCGGAGGTCTCTCGTTCCTGTGTTCGGCACTCTGCCCTGCTTGCTGCAGGACGAGTTTTGACAGTGTGTGTGTGGTGCGCCGTGGGGCGTCAGGCCCTTCCCGGCTGGGGCTCCGGTGCCTCCGCCCTGCTGGATCCCGGCACCGTCGAGCGCGCCCCCCCAGATGTTGCGCCCGGTGCGGCCGGCCCCCCCTGTACCCCCCACGCTACGCCACTGTGTTTAGCAATCACTTACGCTTATAATGGTGATGAAAAAGTATTTTATGACTAATCCTCATATTTACTATTTTAACGGACATTTTACATGACAAGGAAAAAAGAGAAAAGCATATTGTGCAAATTGTCTATTTTATAGAACTGATCTACTTAACCATTTCTGAAGCTCTTAAAATTGGCTGCAAATAGGTCTTGCTTCAAGCCAATCAAATTTTCCCTGAGACTCTCTTCATTCCTGAGACAGAGACAATATCCTAGAAAGGCTCTCCTAAAATAGACTCTTTCTAGGAAATCACATCGCTGTCTCTTTAGTTAACTTTCACCGCCTCCGGATCACATGGTGTTGGGGAAAAAAGGGACAATAAGGGGCAGTTAAATACTTGGTGTCTATCTTTAATGATATGAACTCCAGTTTTGCTTCTGCCTCATGCAGTTCTCTCCTTCTGGAGGGAAAAATATGAAGGAAAATTAAAGGAAGATCAGTAGGAACTAAAAGTGGCCACCAATAGCAGATTCAGCCTTCATCCTTGTTGCACAGTCATCCTGCTGGCTCACAAAGATTTATTTTTTATTTTATTTTTATTTTTATTACATTTATATCCCGCCCTTCTCCAAAGACTCAGGGCGGCTTACAAGCTTAGCAGTAGCCTTCATTCTATGTATATGCCTGCTTGTTAGGGCTTTCACACACACACCAAGCGGCATTATTACAAAGTCAGCTTAATTGCCCCCAACAATCTGGGTCCTCATTTTACCTACCTCAGAAGGATGGAAGGCTGAGTCAACCTTGAGCCTGGTGGGATGCGAACCTGCACTAATTGCAGGCAGCTGATGTGTTTATTGGCAGGGAAAAAGGAATGGTTGATTTGTTTGTGTTGTGCAAACACAAACAGTGGGATTTCCGGGAACTCTGACCCTTCATGCCAGAGTCTTAATGAGATTTCTATTTTTTAAAAGTAAAATAAATATCTTGTCTTATGATAGGAGTTGTGTTCTGAGTAAGAATGAATAACTAGATGTTATTCTTTCAGGGAATAATATCTATAGCTTTGTTGGTATACATTTAAGATATAACTTAATTACTTAATTACCTAAAAAATGAAATATCGAAGGTGAATCATGCCTATAAATGTTAGCTGATGTACCTTAGTAAATAGCATTGCTAGGCATTTTATATAGCACAGGTCCTGGCTTCTTCTTGCTAATGGAATCTGACATGATTAAATGCTCCAGCAATGCTGGCCACTTCCTGATTGGCTCTGAAGCTCCTTATGGTAATACCCTACGATAAAGAATTTTAAAAATGTTGCCAGATACATTACTTGAGTGTCTTACAGACCTAATAATGGCCATAGTTAAGTGTAAATTGAACTGTGTGGTAGCTTGTCTGTTTGTACTTTGTTAGGATGTCTGACCCATTCATATTTTATCCATAGACCAGGAATGGGGAAAACCGATTCTGAAGATACTGTGGAACTGAAACTCCTAGCCTACTTTTGTATTAATCATTCTGGTTCAGGCTGTTGTAAATCATAACTCACAATATCAAGTGGGACACAGTATCCCTACATTTGCCTAAAATCCAACAGATATTTGTCTCCAAGCATGGATGATATCAATGTATGAAAACTTCTGAATTTTTCTTATCATGCTGCCATGGTGTCAGGATAAATGAGAATGAATCAAGAGCTGCTGCTGGTTTCTAGGTTGATTGCTAAGTTGATTAAGTGCCATCAAGTCAATGTCAATGCTCAGCAATCATATAGATGTTTTCCATTATGATCTATCCCTAATGATGTTCTAGGACCGTCTTTGAATAATGCCCTTATCACCACTGGATGAGTCCATCTACTTTCTGCCGATTTCTTCTCTTTCCTTCCACATTTTCCAGTACTAGACCTTTCCCCAGAATTTTTTTAAAAAATTCTCTTAAACATTTAAATATATAGAAAGTAATTAAATAATTACATGTTTTCATCATTTTTGAAGCTAGTTGCCATTGAAAAGGGTTTGACTCTCAGTTATTACAAAAACAAATGCTTGATGTTCTGACCTTCCTCCAGCAATATCCTTCTGAGTATGGTCCTATAGTGTCTTCGATGCCATATATCTGTGGTCTTCTGATCCCACTATCTGTTAACTTCCTCTTCTTTTTCCCAGAAATTTGCCAAGCAAATCCATTTTTCCTCATCAAATGTTTCGATTACAAAAATGCATCCCTTGGCATGTTACAGGATTGTATATCACTGGAACATTATCTAGGGACAATGACCAAGCTCCTCTCTACCATGTAATTCACCAAATGAGCTTGAGCTGATTGCTCATTTTTAATCTAATTTGCCTCACATATATCTACAATAAGAATAAGATCTCACATGAATAACAATGTGACTTTATCCCTTTGATGTGTTGCGTTTTACCAGAAACATGTAATATACCTCAAAATAATAAAATTATACACCCATACACATACATTTTTCACACCCATATCATAGCCACTATCTGGATTTCTGCAGAAATCAGAGTGGAAAACATTGGGTCATATGGTCTGGCAGGGTATCTTCTTAAGAGTAGCCCAACATGCCTTAATGAAGAGCAGCCATGTTAAGGGTGAGGTAGCTGTAGGTTTTAATACAAAGCTATCTAAAAGTTGCTGGTGGCTGAAACTAATGTCTGTAGTTTATTTTTTATTATTAAAGGGTATTATAGTATAAAATAAAAATAGAAATGAAGATAATGAGGAATATGGAAAAGTAAAGAAGGGGAAGGGGATGCAAGATAAAAGGGAAAGAAAACAAAGGCAGTAACTTCCAACTTTGTTTGCTGTACTAGAATACAAAATACAGTTACAACGAGAACTTTTTGTTTTACCTACAGTGTTTAGTATTAGTACCAGGGCTTTTTTTGTCATAGAACACTCAGAACGGAGTTCCGGCACCTTTTTTTGGATGGAACCTTGTAGGGTAGGCAAGGCGGGTTGTATAACATGTGTGAATTCCGGCACCTTTTTCTTTTACAAAAAAAGCACTGATTAGTACATACAGTACTGAGCACATACAGCATTTAGTACACACAATATTTAGTACTACCCATTTCTATAACAATGTTAATCTAATCATCGAAACCAACATTTCATTTTTGTCCTGTTTGGAGGATAAAGTCCAGAAGTAATTTCCAAGTGGAAACAAAATGGAATAAATACTTTTCTTTAATTAAAACATCTTTCCATTACTTCTTCTATCCATTCTTCCATTGCGAGAATTAATATGTCCTTCCATTTCTCGTCATATATAATAGCAAATTAAAGGCTGTGGGCTTGACAGGTTTCTCTTGTGCCCTAAATCCTGACTTGCCTCTTTGGGTGATGCTTCATGCTACAGTGATGATGGTCTTTGCTATGTTATTTTTCCTCTCTGGAATCTTTTGGACTGAATGGGCTTTAGATTTGCTAGAGTTTGGGCTTATAATTATACTTTTGCTGATAAAGTGAACTGGGGACAGTGGCTTGAAGACTTTGATCATGAAAAGAAAATTTTTAGAACAGCTGCCAGTCCGATCAAAACAGATGCAAAGATGAAGCAGATTTCAATTCTGATAGATCTGAAAGCACCAGCCAGATCTTTCACTGCAGAGCTAGTTTCACCAAGCCAACTTAAAAAAAGAAAGAATCATCCTTAATTAAAATAATGAAGAGATCATGTTATTTCCTGTTTGAAAAATGGGTTCTTCAATTCATCATTATTTACCAGAACACATGGCTTTTCAATGTTTGTTTTTTATTTCCTCGGTTAAATAAAATAAGAAGGAGGATTTTCTTACGTTTCATTTTGCAAATGCCTCCACAAACACAAAGTGATCTATTAAACAAACTCTATTCCAATACCAATAGGAATTGGGCAGAGAGGACACTTGAAGTGCAGAAAGAAGGTTTGATCAAGAAAACAGCTCTGGCCAACTCAAACTCAGGAGCTATGAAGATCCATTTCTGGGGCCCTTCTTTTTATTTTTACAGTCATGAGTACTTAATAAATAATGTGTTGTCTGGGTCCATTGGTAATTCAGTGGTACATATTAACTTTCTCAGTCTAATTCCAATATTGCACCATCCAGTGCTTCCTTGATCCTCTCTTTTTCCAATGGTATGCATTTTTCCACACTGGGCAAATACAATTCTTGTTACTGTTAATACATATACAATTAAATATAGACATTTTCATCACATTTTTCTGGTATTATACATAATATTAATAGTGTCAGTTTATAATATCCTTTTTTGGCTAGAACAAATCTCAATTGCATTTGCACTTAAAATCCATTTTTTCAATCAATATCCTGTTTTTCCCACTTTTTTTAAAAAAATTAATTTTCCATCAATGTTCAAAATATCTCTATTGTTTATAATTTTCTCATAATAAATTATATTTGGGTAACCAAAAGCCTCCCTTATTCAAACCTTTTAGAATTTTCATATTTCCCATCTCATAACAAAGTATAATAGTCTAATTACAAATCCTATCCTTCTAATTATAATAATACTTTTATTTCTAACAGTTATCTATTTTAACCATATTCAAACATCTGCTTAATAGTATAATATCCCATATAATAGGTCAAACCTCTATTTTCTTCGTTCTTACTCTAGCTTTCTTCCTTTGCCAAATAACTTTCCAAGTCAGTGCATTTGAATCAAGTAATTCTTCCTCTGTTTTTGTATATATTGTTTGGAATGAGGAAGAAAATTTGAAGTATTTTTGGAAGAAAGCTCAACCCATTTATATTCATTAAACAGGCTCCATCCTTCTCCTTCAGTTTTTCTTTTCATTTCTTGTTTGTCAATATTCAGCATTTTTCCTAACAGCTTTATCATCCATTCGATCAGCTCTTCTTCCTCATCCTCAAATGTGTTCCGAGATGTTGACAAATAAGATCTCTTTTCCATTTCCAGTGTTATCACTTCATCTTCTAATTTTTCATTTGTCTGTATCTGTCTGTTAATTCCTTCCTTTATGTCCTCCATCTTTGGATAAGTTTCTTCTAATTTTCCTTCTGTTTTCTGGGTTACTAGTTCCTTCTTTGTAGCCATTGTCTGAATTTGTAAGTTTAGGTTAGAAAATTGTTATTTTAACTCATTTGCATTATTTTTAGTCTCATCATGGAATAAAACAATTGTCTCTTGGATTGATTTCAACATAGAAAGAATTTCTTTCTGAGATTCATTAACATTTTCTTGTTGGTATATCAAGCTGGGGGCTTTGGAGACAAGTGTTAAAGATGTTTTTTTACCATTTGAGGCTAAGTATGAAACACCCATTTTGTTTTTGTATGTAGTTTTTATAGTCCAATAGGGTCCCCAACACAGATAAGCAGCCCAATAGGGTTTTTTTTCCCTTTTCCCAGCTGTAATTTGTAAAAGTGAAAGTTTCCAGGAACAACAAAGAGTCTTATCTAAGTCTGGGCTTCAAGCCAAGTTTCCTTTAAGCATAATAAGTCGTAGTGCCATGATTCACCACTAGATGTCACTGACACCATCTTCCAGCTTTCCAAATCCAAGCCTTTTTTTACACACTTTCAAATATCTTTTCTAAAAAAAAAGTCAAAGGTATTTTTAGTCCCCAGATTTCAAAGCTATAAATCTGTATTAATTCCAAATTGATCTTGTAGTTTTCTCTAGTTTCCTCCAAAGCAATTAATTTGCCACTTTTCTTTTCCTGAGGGAACGGGGTAAAAACTTCCCCTCCCTCACTCATCGGGGAGGATTCTTTGCTTTGGGCATTCTTTTTTTCCAGGAAAGTAGTATTAAGATCATAAAAAGAGGATAAAGTCTCACCCAGTTCCATTCACTTTGCTCAAAAATTGCTAGTTAGTGCTTATCTTTGGTTGTCAGCAGCTTCTGGCTGGCCACACAAATGTAGCCAGTCTTTCCCCCACCAGTTTGGAGGGCTTCCTGAGATCCAGCATTTCATTTCATTTCATTTATTGGATTTTTATACCGCCCTTCTCCCGAAGGACTCAGGGCGGTGAACAGGGCATATAAATAGCGATACAAAAGTTAAAAAAAAGATTAAATACATTGCCCAATTAAAACAATCAAATATAAAAACCCATAAAAACCCAGACATTCCCCCACCAGGCCAGGCCAGCTTGTTCGAATAAATGGGTCTTTAACCCGCGCTGGAAGGAGCGGAGATCCGGTGCCATCCGGAGCTCCACCGGCAGTTGGTTCCATAAAGCCGGGGCGCCCACAGAGAAGGCCCTCCCCCTGGGGGCCGCCAGCCGACATTCTATAACCGGAGGCACCCTGAGGAGGCCCTCTCTGTGGGAGCGCACAGGGCGGAGGGGAGTCGATGCCGGCAGCAGGTGGTCCCTGAGGTATTCCGGACCCATGCCATGTAAGGACTTAAAAACCATCACCAAAACCTTGAACCTCACCCGGAAGACAACTGGTAGCCAATGCAGCTCACGGAGCAAAGGTGTAACATGGGAGTACCGGGAAACTCCCAAGACAACTCTCACGGCCGCATTCTGTACCAGTTGGAGCCTCCGAGTGGTCTTCAAGGGAAGCCCCATGTAGAGAGCATTGCAGTAGTCCAGACGAGAGGTCACGAGCGCATGAGTGACCGTGCACAGGGCATCCCGGTCCAGATATGGCCGCAACTGACGCACCAGGCGAACCTGGGCGAAAGCCCCCCTAGTCACGGCTACTATATGATCTTCTAGGTTAAGCCGTGAGTCTAGGAGGACTCCCAAGTTGCGAGCCCTATCCACGGGGGGTAAGAACTCACCCCCCATAGAAAGAGATGGAACATTTTGAATGTCCCGGGATGCCGGAATGCACAGCCACTCAGTCTTGTCGGGATTGAGCTGAAGTCTGTTCCTCCCCATCCAGACCCGAACCGCCTCCAGGCAACGGGACATCACAGCGAGGGCATCACTGGGGTGGTTTGGGGTAGAAATGAAAAGTTGGGTATCATCAGCATATTGATGATACCCAACTCCAAAACCACGAATGATCTCACCCAGCGGTTTCATGTAGATGTTAAACAGGAGGGGCGAGAGGACCGATCCCTGAGGAACTCCACAAGCGAGAGCCCTTGGGGTCGACCTCTGCCCCCCTGCCAACACCGACTGCGAGCGTCCCAGGAGATAGGAGGAGAACCACTGAAAAACTGTGCCTCCCACTCCCAATCCCCTGAGATGCCGCAGCAGGATACCATGGTCGATGGTATCGAAAGCCGCCGAGAGGTCTAATAGGACTAGGACAGAGTAATGTCCTCTGTCCCGGGCCCTCCAGAGATCATTCACCAGCGCGACCAATGCTGTCTCCGTGCTGTGCCCGGGCCTGAAGCCCGATTGGGATGGGTCGAGATAATCCGCTTCATCCAGAACCAGAGGAAGTTGATGCGCCACCACACTCTCAACAACCTTCGCAAGAAAGCGAAGGTTGGAGACTGGACGAAAGTTGTTTAACACAGCTGGGTCCAAGGCAGGCTTCTTGAGGAGAGGTCTCACCACCGCCTCCTTCAAGACGGCGGGGAAATTACCCTCACTCAAAGAGGCAGATATAACTGCCTGGAACCAGCCTCGTGTCCTCTCCCTAGCTGCATAAGCCAGCCAGGAAGGGCACGGGTCCAATAAACATGTGGAGGAGCTCAACCTCCCCATAATCCTGTCCACTTCCTCAGGGGTCACAGAATCAAACTCCTCCCAGATAACATTGACAAGACCGCCTGTGTCCTGATCGTCGGACTCTGCCCAGCTGGAGTCCAGACCGGTCCGAATCTGAGCGATTTTATCCGACAGATGTTGACCAAACTCCTCGGCACGACCGTGTAAGGGATCCTCCCTCACCTCCTGGTTAAGGAGGGAGCGAGTCACCCTAAACAGGGCGGCCGGGCGATTATCTGCGGACGCGATGAGGGCAGAGAAGTAATTACGCCTCGCCGCCCTCATCGCTGTGAGATAAGACCTAATATAGGTTCTTAGTCGCAACCAGTCAGATTCGGATCGGCTGGACCTCCAGCAGCTCTCTAGGCCCCGTTTCCGACGCTTCATCTCCCGGAGCTCCGCGGAGAACCATGGAGCTCGGTGGGATCTGCACTGGGTCAGGGGCCGCAAGGGTACAACTTGGTCAAGTGCCTCAGTGGCTGCCCTTTCCCAGGCTTCCACTAAGGCCTCCGCCGAGTTGTGAGCAACGGAGGCAGGTGGGGACCCCAGCGCTGCCTGGAACCCATCAGGGTCCATTAAGCGCCTGGGGCAGTACCATCTAGTTGGTTCCACGTCCCCACGGCGGGGGGTGGCAAAACGGAAGACCAGCCGCAGGAGATGATGATTGGTCCATGACAGGGGCATAATAAATGGAGAGCCCCCACCAAGATCATCAAACCACCGTCCAGATAAAAAAACTAGGTCAAGGGTGTGGCCTCCCTCATGAGTTGGTTCGGCAATTACCTGCGTCAGGTCCATGGCCATCATGGAAGCAATGAACTCCCGAGCCAACTCAGATGACCCTCCCAGGGATGGTAGATTGAAGTCACCCAAAACTATAAGTTTGGGGAACTCAATCACCAACCCAGAGAGGACATCGAGTAGCAGAAGGGCCACCATCCCTCCACGATAGACTAGGGTCCCCTCCTTCTTTGTTGCCCCTCCGGGGTGACTTTCGACCCTTTTTAGGGTCCCCAGCAGGGCAAAATCGAATGTGGAAGATGGAGCCCCGTCTTCCTGCGCCTGTTATACCGCAATGCCTAACCTGGAAGTCTCCATTTCAGAGGCTCTTCTATCAATCTTTCCATTTAGTTGGGCTTTGGTATTTTGATTTATGAAATAAATTTAAACAGCCTTTTGTCTTTCCAGCTTTAATTGCCACAAAATATATTCACAAACATATGTCCACCTTTTCCAGCACTGTGTTGCACATATTAAGATGAGAATAAATGAACTCTGGATGCATTTAAGCTCTACAAAGTATATGACTCAGGACTGTATTTCTTTTCTGTTCATTTATCTACGTCCCAACCCCTGGGCTGAAGCCCACTACTGGGCCTTGAACCATTCGAAACTGGGCCTCAGAAATAGCAGGTGAGCATGCACACATGCCCATCCCCACTTGTATGAGCAGTGGGAAAGAGTGCACGCACGCACTCCATTTGCACAAGTGGCAGGCGCGCAGAATCATCCCCTCTCTCCTGCCCCGGCTGGTCTGCAAAGCCGAAAGTTTTGAGAAATCTGCTCTAGGGAGAAAAAGTGAATGAGAGAAAGCCAATTCATAGTGCTAATGCTATAGAGCAGGGGTGTCAAACTCAATTTCATTGAGGGCTGCATCAGCATTGCAGTTGCCCTCAGGGGGCCGGGTAGGTATGGCCAGGGTGGGCATGGCCAGCTCTACATCGTTCGCATCAAGGGTGCCTATGGGGGCCTGGGCAGGAGTGGGACAGATCTGAGGGTCTCTGGCAGAAGGAGGGTCTCTGGGCCAGGGCCAAGGCAGTGGGGGCCATTCCCTCACTGTTTCCAGGATGGCTTTGCGGGCTGCATGAAACCACTTCGCGGGCCGGATCTGGCCCCTGGGCCTTGTGTTTGACATGTCTGCTATAGAGATTAAATACTAGGTATTTGGGTAGGTAGGGAATGAGATTTTTTTTTATCTCCCACCAAATTAAAGGATTTAAGGAAACAAAATGTACCTTAAATTTCATCTCTAATTTTCACTAAGAGACCCATTTTTTTTTTAAAAAAAATCTATTTGTATAGAATCATATTTTTGGTTTAGGCTATTTACACTCTCAAACCAAATCCTTCTGGTCAGAGCTGGAATCCAGATTAAAGTATCCTGAACAGATATGCCTGTAGTTTTTACTTGAATAGATCCAGTGAAGGGAAGTCCCTAGATAACTGGTTCTCCTATCGAATTGCCTGTACTTTTAGGATATTTATTTCCTAACATTCAGTTGGAATCAACTTTCCTATAACTCAGTTCCATAGTTCTATTAGACTTAAGATTCAGTCCTGCTGCTTCTTCCTGATCTTCCTGATTTTGTAGTAAAATACATAACCCCAATAAATGCTGTTGTTGTTAGCTGCGAAGTCGTGTCCGACCCATCGCGACCCTATGGACAACATTCCTCCAGGCCTTCCTGTCCTCTACCATCTTCTGGAGTCCATTTAAGCTCACGCCTACTGCTTCAGTGACTCCATCCAGCCACCTCATTCTCTGTCGTCCCCTTCTTCTATTGCCCTCGATCTTCCCCAGCATTAGGCTCTTCTCCAGGGAGTCCTTCCTTCTCATTAGGTGGCCAAAGTACTTGAGTTTTAGCTTCAGGATCTGGCCTTCTAAAGAGCAGTCAGGATTGATCTCCTCTAGGACTGACCGGTTTGATCGCCTTGCAGTCCAAGAGACTCGCAGGAGTCTTCTCCAGCACCACAGTTCAAAGGCCTCAATTCTTTGGCGCTCAGCCTTTCTTATGGTCCAACTTTCACTACCATACATTGCAACTGGAAAGACCATAGCCTTGACTATACGCACTTTTGTTGACAGGGTGATGTCTCTGCTTTTTAGTGTGCTGTCTAGATTTGCCATGGCTTTCCTCCCCAGGAGCAAGCGTCTTTTAATTTCTTGGCTACAGTCCCCATCTGCAGTGATCTTGGAGCCCAGGAAAATAAAATCTGTCACTACCTCCATTTCTTCCCCATCTATTTGCCAGGAATTGAGAGGGCCAGATGCCATGATCTTGGTTTTCTTAATGTTAAGTTTCAACCCAAGTTTTGCACTCTCCTTCTTCACCTGCAACAAGAGGCTCTTTAGTTCTTCTTCACTTTCTGCCATTAGAGTGGTATCATCTGCGTATCTTAGGTTGTTGATATTTCTTCCGGCAATCTTAATTCCAACTTTTGATTCATCTAGCCCTGCCTTTCTCATGATGTGCTCTGCATATAAGTTAAATAGGCAGGGCGACAGTATACAGCCTTGCCGGACTCCTTTCCCAATTTTGAACCAATCAGTGGTTCCGTGTCCAGTTCTCACTGTTGCTTCTTGACCCGCATATAGGTTTCTCAAGAGACCAATAAGATGGTCTGGTACTCCCATCTCTTTAAGAACTTGCCACAGTTTGTTATGATCCACACAATCAAAGGCTTTAGCATAGTCAATGAAGCAGAAGTAGATGTTTTTCTGGAACTCCCTAGCTTTCTCCATGATCCAGCGTATGTTGGCAATTTGATCTCTAGTTCCTCTGCCTCTTCGAAATCCTGCCTGCACTTCTGGTAGTTCTCGATCCACATACTGCTGAAGTCTAGCTTGTAGGATTTTAAGCATGACTTTACTAGCATGAGAAATGAGTGCAATGGTGCGATAGTTTGAACATTCTTTGGCACTGCCTTTCTTAGGAATTGGAATGTAAACTGATCTTTTCCAATCCTGTGGCCACTGTTGAGTTTTCCAAATTTGCTGGCAAATTGAGTGTAGCACTTTTACTGCATTGTCTTTTAAGATTTTGAATAGCTCAGCTGGAATACTGTCACCTCCACTAGCTTTGTTGTTGCTCAGCTTTTCTAAGGCCCACTTCACTTCACATTCTAGGATGTCTGGCTCGAGGTCAGTGACCACCTCATTGTGATTATCAGGGACCTTAAGCTCATTCTTGTATAGTTCTTCTGTGTAATTTTGCCACCTCTTCTTAATCTCTTCTGCCTCTGTTAGGTCCCTGCCATTTTGGTCCTTTATCATGCCCATTTTTGCATTAAACGTTCCCTTCATTTCTCCAATTTTCTTGAAAAGATCTCTGGTCCTCCCTATTCTATTGTTTTCTTCTATTTCTTTGCACTGTTCATTTAAGAAGGCATTCTTATCTCTTCTAGCTATTCTCTGGAATTCTGCATTCAATTGGGTGTATCTTTCTTTTTCTCCCTTGCCTTTCGCTTCCCTCCTTTCCTCAGCTATTTGCAAAGCTTCCTCAGACAGCCATTTTGCTTTCTTGCATTTCTTTTTCTTTGGGATGGTTTTGGTTGCTACCTGTTGTACAATGTCACGAACCTCTGTCCATAGTTCTTCAGGCACTCTGTCTATCAGATCTAATTCCTTAAATCTATTTGTCACCTCTACTGTATATTCAACAGGGATATGATTTAATTCATACCTGACTGGCCTAGTGCTTTTCCCTACTTTCTTCAGTTTAAGCCTAAACTTTGCAAGGAGAAGCTCATGGTCTGAGCCACAGTCAGCTCCTGGTCTTGTTTTTACTGACTGTATAGAGCTTCTCCATCTTTGGCTGCAGAGCATATAGTCAATCTGATTTCTGTGTTGACCGTCTGGTGATGTCCATGTGTAGAGCCGTCTCTTGGGTTGTTGGAAAAGAGTGTTTGCTATGACCATCGTATTCTCTTGACAGAATTCTATCAGCCTGTGCCCTGCTTCATTTTGCACTCCAAGGCCAAACTTGCTTGTTATTCCAGTTATCTTTTGGCTTCCTACTTTAGCATTCCAATCCCCCATGATGTTAAGAACATCATTTTTTGGTGTTAGTTCTATAAGGTGCTGTAGTGCTTCATAGAACTGGTCAATTTCATCCTCTTCAGCACTGGTGGTTGGGGCATAGACTTGGACTACTGTGATATTGAATGGTTTCCCTTGGATTCGAACTGAGATCATTCTGTCATTTTGAGGATTGTATCCCAGTATTGCTTTTCCTACTCTTTTATTGACTATGAAGGCTACTCCATTTCTTCTGAAGGATTCTTGCCCACAGTAGTATACCTGATGGTCATCTGAATTAAATTCACCCATTCCTGTCCATTTTAGTTCGCTGATACCTAAGATGTCAATGTTCAGTCTTGTCATCTCTTGTTTGACCACGTCCAGTTTTCCTTGATTCATGGATCTTACATTCCAGGTTCCTATGGAGAAAAAAATCTTTACAGCATCGGACTTTCCTTTCACCACCAGACACATCCACAGCTGAGCGTCCTTTCGGCTTTGGCCCAGTCGCTTCATTCTTTCTGGCGCTACTAGTACTAGCCCTCTGCTCTTCCCCAGTAGCATATTGGACGCCTTCCGACCTGAGGGGCTCATCTTCCAGCGTCATATCGTTTTGCCTTTTGGTACTGTCCATAGGGTTTTCATGGCAAAGATACTGGAGTGGGTTGCCATTTCCTTCTCCAGTGGATCACGTTTTGTCAGAACTCTCTGCTATGACCTGTCCGTCTTGGGTGGCCCTGCACGGCATAGCTCATAGCTTCATTGAATTACGCAAGCCCCTTCGCCACGACAAGGCAGTAATCCATGAAGGGGAAAAAAAAGGACACTAATGATCACTTATTTAAAATTATACTCTCAAGAAACATAATTAGCTGTTGGAGAAGGAATGGCAGAACACAGAGGTGGAGTCAAAAGAGGAATTAGCCTAGAGTTGCTATGCAGCCACAAAAGTCTAACTGTGTCTAACTCCTCTTGAATTCTATTGACCTTTAGCTAATGTCAGAATAGTGCTGTTAGTCCTGTGCATATGTTGTCCTGGTCTTTTTAGCCTGACATTAGCTCTGACTATTCCTTTCATTTTGGAAGGTTTGACAAAATGGTTAACATTTAAAATATTCATATTTTAATACGTACTTAAACTCTTGCATACTTTTAGTGATTTATGGTAGAAATCTGAAACAAAACAATTTTAGGATTAGTGTTGCATATTTCTCACTTAGCCATTCAGGGATGGGCAATTAATTTTCTCAAGGGGTCACATGAGAAACTGGGACTGTTGTGGAGGACCAAACCAATAGGACCAACATATTAGTGTAAAGATGCATAGACACACATGCACACACACACAAGTAAGTTGGGGAAAAAGCAGTTGCCTTCAATATAAAAGCAATGCTGTTGTACTGCAAGGAAAGTGTACACTTAATTTACATTGGATTTTTAATTTCTGATTGACTTCACATGGGCTGGACAGGGACAGCCAAAGGGTGGGATGTGCCCCAGGAGCTGTAAAATGCCCAGGTCTATAATAATGCAACCTTAGTTGTTTAACCAAAATAGAATAACATTGTTATTAGCCTGGAGAAAAAAAGAATTACAGAGAAAAAGAAATGCTTTGTCTTAAATCAAAATTTCTCAAAGGCAGGGATGTGTGTGTGTGTGTGTGTGTTTGTGTAGTTAAAAATGATATATTTTTCTTGCTAAGTGAATAATTACCTTTATTTGTACGTCCACACAGCCTAATTTATCCTTTTTATAGGGTAAAAGTAATCAAAGTTAGACAACTTGTAGGAAAACAAAGATAGAGCAAAATTAAGTCACACATCAACACTGTGGTTGTAGTTATATAACAGGAGTATACAGTAGTAAATTTAGCTGTCTTTTTTCCAGAGCTTAATGGTAAATTGTTAATTATTCTCCAGAAGCTAAATCTCATTTTCTAAGTTCCTGTTAAAAATAGAATTAACTTTACTTCAGGTTTGAAAGAAGAGTGGGAAACAGATATACTAAACACTTGGAGAAGAATATAACTTATTTTCACCAAGTAAATTCTTAACTTTGCTACAAGAATTCTATAATAAGATTCTACACTGTTAAACTTAATGAGAATATAATATATGTCACATATGCAACAATTTGTTGAGTGAACTATAGAAATATGTTTTTCAGCTTTGTTGGACATGTAACAGAGCATCTAGTTTATGAGAGAAAGTTATTGATGAAATAAAAGTTATGACTAAACAAAGAATTGAACGCTCTTTAATTTTTTTAGATATATTAGACAGAATAAAAAATGGAAACAAAAAATTAGATTGTTACTGGCAGCTGTTTTCAAATATAGCATGAGAAGTTCTGGTCAATTCCTATGCTTACAAAGATTTCTGAATAATACATATGCCGGATAACCACAATGTAGAAATAACTTTTAGTACAAGAGAAGTTATGTCTTTATTTGTTCTGCAAGCAATAAGCATATCTCTTTAAAAATAATCTGGCTTTGTGTACAATATGGTAGATTTATAATGGAGCATGAAGTATGTCAGTAGGTTTAAACTAGATGCAGAACGTATTATCTTCAGTGAAAATGAAGTCATTTAAAAACTCCAACACCGTGCCTTTTTTTGTTTTAGGTTTCAAAGGCTAAGATACATTTGATTATGTCAGCCAGCATGCCTTTTTGGATGACATGCTGTCTTGTCTCACAGACAGCTTAGTCTGTAGCTATTGAACCCAGGTCATCATTAATGCCTTGTTCTACTCAGCTAAAATTTAAATATTAAGAAATAGCAATAGCATTTATATACCGCTTCACAGTGCTTTACAGCCCTCTCTCAGCGGTTTACAGAGTCAGCATATTGTCCCCAACAATCTGGGTCCTCATTTTACCGACTTTGGAAGAATGGAAGGCTGAGTCAGCCTTGAGGCAATGAGTCTCAAACTGCCAAACGGCAGGCCGCTGGCACTCAGCAGAAGTAACCTGCAGTACTGTCTTCTAAGCACTGCACCACCATGACTCCAGAGACAGATGAAGTCACCTGACATTCAGATATAGCAGCTTGGGATCCTCCAGAAATGAGAGGGAGCTCTGTAGGTACATAGCTGCCTTCATCAACCTGGCACCCCCTCAGACAGATCAGAATACAATTCTCATCATCCTTTGCCACCAGCCATGATTTGTGCCATGATTTTATTTATTTATTATTTATTTACATACTGCCTTTATTATTCTTTTAAATAACTCAAGGTGGTGAACATACTGAATATGCTTTCCTCCTCCTATTTTCCCCACAACAAAACAACAACAACTGTGAGGTTAGTTGGGCTGAGAGAGAGGGACTGGCCCAAAGTCATCCAGTTGGCTTTCATGCCTAAAGTGGGACCTTGAACTCCCAGTCTTTTGCTTTCTAGCCTGGTGCCTTAATCACTAGACCAAACTGGTTTGCAGTCAATGCAGTCTAACATGTCTGCAGGAAACCTGGTTTGGGAAAGCAATCTCATTCCTCAGAGGTAAGCTTTTTCAAGTAAGTTGTTATTCCAGCCACAAAGAAAGCAATGAGAGTGGGAGAGGAGCTTGCTTTATGGCTGCTTCAACTGTTAACCAGATAGGTTCAGAGTTTAGTTTAGTTTAGTTTAGTTTTATTTGATTTCTATACCGCCCTTCTCCCTAGGGACTCAGGGCGGTTCACAGGGCATATATAAATAACAATACAAAAGTTAAAAGGAAATTAAACCAGTGCCCGATTAAAAACAACAATAATAAATACTAAAAATCAATTTAAAAACCCATATTCCCCCATCAGGCCAGACCAGCTAATTCAAATAAGTGGGTCTTCAACCCGCGACGGAACGATCGGAGGTCTGATGCCATCCGGAGCTCAACCGGCAGTTGGTTCCATAATGCCAGAGCGCCCACAGAGAAGGCCCTCCCCCTGGGGGCCACCAGTCGACATTCCCTGACCGGAGGCACCCTGAGGAGGCCCTCTCTGTGGGCACGTACTGGGCGGAGGGAAGTTGACGCCGGCAGCAGGTGGTCCCCGAGGTAACCCGGACCCATGCCATGTAAGGACTTAAAGATCATGACTAGGACCTTGAACCTCACCCGGAAGACAACTGGTAGCCAATGCAGCTCGCGGAGCAAAGGTGTAACATGGGAGTACCGGGAAACTCCCAGGACAACTCTCGCGGCCACATTCTGTACCAGTTGGAGCCTCCGAGTGGTCTTCAAGGGAAGCCCCATGTAGAGAGCGTTACAGTAGTCAAGATGAGAGGTCACGAGCGCATGAGTGACCATACACAGAGCATCCCGTTCCAGATAGGGCCGCAACTGGCGCACCAGGCGAACCTGGGCGAAAGCCCCCCTAGTCACGGCCACTATATGGTCTTCCAGAGTAAGCCGTGAATCTAGGAGGACTCCCAAGTTGCGAGCCCTATCCACGGGGGGTAAAAGCTCACCCCCCATAGAAAGAGATGGAACATTTTGAATGTCCCGGGATGCCGGAATGTACAGCCACTCAGTCTTATCAGGGTTGAGTTGAAGTCTGTTCCTCCCCATCCAGACCCGAACCGCCTCCAGGCAACGAGACATCACAGCGAGGGCATCACTGGGGTGGTTTGGGGTAGAAAAGAAAAGTTGGGTATCATCGGTGTATTGATGATACCCAACTCCAAAACCACGAATGATCTCATCCAGCGGTTTCATGTAGATGTTGAACAGGAGAGGCGAGAGAACCGAACCCTGAGGAACTCCACAAACGAGAGACCTAGGGGCCGATCTCTGCCCCCCTGCCAACACCGACTGCGATCGTCCCAGGAGATAGGAGGAGAACCACTGAAGAACTGTGCCTCCCACTCCCAATCCCCTGAGACGCTGCAGCAAGATACCATGGTCGATGGTATCGAAAGCCGCCGAGAGGTCTAATAGGACTAGGACAGAGGAATATCCCCTATCCCGAGCCCTCCAGAGATCATTCACCAGAGCGACCAATGCCGTCTCCGTGCTGTACCCGGGCCTGAAACCCGATTGGTAGGGGTCCAAATAATCCGCTTCATCCAGGACCAGAGGGAGCTGATGCGCCACCACACTCTCAACAACCTTCGCAAGAAAGCGAAGGTTGGAGACTGGACGAAAATTGTTCAATACAGCCGGGTCCAAGGCAGGCTTCTTGAGGAGAGGTCTCACCACCGCCTCCTTCAAGACGGTGGGGAAATAACCCTCACTCAAAGAAGCAGATATAACCGCCTGGAGCCAGCCTCGTGTCCTCTCCCTAGCTGCATAAACCAGCCAGGAAGGGCACGGGTCCAATAAACATGTGGTAGAGCTCAGCCTCCCCATAATCCTGTCCACTTCATCAGGGGTCACAGCATCAAACTCTTCCCAGATAACATTGACAAGACCGCCCGTGTCCTGATCGCCAGACTCTGCCCAGCTGGAGTCCAAACCGGTCCGAATCCGAGCGATTTTATCCGACAGATGTTGACTAAATTCCTCGGCACGACCCTGCAAGGGATCCTCCCTCACCTCCTGATTAAGAAGTGAGCGAGTCACCCTAAACAGGGCGGCCGGGCGATTATCTGCGGACGCGATGAGGGTGGAGAAGTAATTACACCTCACCACCCTCATCGCTGCGAGATAAGACCTAATATGGGTTCTTAACCGCAACCGGTCGGGTTCGGATCGGCTAGACCTCCAACAACTCTCTAGGCCCCGTTTCCGACGCTTCATCTCCCGGAGCTCCGAGGAGAACCATGGAGCTCGGTGGGATCTGCACCGGGTCAGGGGCCGCAAGGGTACAACCCGGTCAAGTGCCTCAGTGGCTGCCCTTTCCCAGGCTTCCACTAAGGCATCCGCCGAGTTGTGAGCAGTGGAGGCAGGTGGGGACCCCAGCGCCGCTTGGAATCTATCAGGATCCATTAAGCGTCTGGGGCGGTACCATCTAATTGGCTCCGTACCCCCACGGCGGGGGGTGGCAAAACGGAAGACCAGCCGCAGGAGATGATGATTGGTCCATGACAGGGGCATAATAAATGGAGAGCCCCCACCAAGATCATCCAACCACCGTCCAGATAAAAAAATCAGGTCAAGGGTGTGGCCTCCCTCATGAGTAGGTTCAGAAATTACTTGCGTCAGGTCCAGGGCCGTCATGGAAGCCATGAACTCCCGAACTAGCTCAGATGAGCCTCCCAGGGATGGTAGATTGAAGTCTCCCAAAACAATAAGTTTGGGAAACTCAACCACCAACCCCGAGAGGATATCGAGCAGCTCGGGCAGGGCTGCCGCTGTGCGACTAGGCGAAATGTACACCAGCAGCAAGCCCAACTGCGCCTCAGAACCAAATGTCACAAAGAGAGACTTACACCCGACTATCTGAGGAACGGTGGTCTCCCGCGGACATAAGGTCTCCCTCATAGTCACCGCCACACCCCCACCCCTACCATGAGCTCGTGGCCGATGTAGCACCCGGAAGCCTGGTGGGCAGAGGTCAACCAAAGGGACCCCACCCTCTGGGCCCAACCAAGTCTCCGTGATGCAAGCCAGGTCCGCGTGCTCACCCTCAACTAAATCCCTGACGAGGGGAGCTTTGTTAACCATGGACCTGGCATTCAGGTACACCAGCCGGAGCTCAGGAGGCTGCACATCCTTGCCCCCGGAACCTCGAGGAAGAGGCAGAGGGTCGGAGCGCCTCACCGCTTGCAAATAGCGGAGACGGCCCTCCCGGTAACGATACAGCCCTCTGTCTATCCACCTGCTGCCATTCCCCGTCGTGGGAATCGGTAATCCCACGACCCGCTCATGAGCCCCGGAGACAACCACACCCCGTTCTCCCCCCGAGCGGTCGGACCCAAGTCTGGCCTGAGCCATGGTTGATTGGCCACCCCCCAAAGCCAGACAACCCTTATCACCCACCCCTCTCCCTAACCCCATAAAAAATTTAGATAAAAAAATGATCAGAGGCCTTCTATTAAATTTATGTTGATGGCCCCTGCCCCTGCCCAGCCATCTCTCAGGGTCCCAAAACTCGGGCCCGTCATCGAGGTTGAAAGTGTTTAAGGAGGCGGGTCGCACCCAGGAGAGGGGGGCTCCCCTGAGGGCATACAAGTCCGTGCTAGTATATTTTCGCATGAGTCTAGCAAGTCCAGGATAGGCGTCCCATTAGTTATGTCCATGGGAGGATCGAAACATAAAGACAGATATCTAGGTCCCCACCCAACTTCACTGCCACTCAGTTGGGTGCCCCCAGAGACAGGCCGCCCCCGCCCTCTCACGACGGGTTGCAACTCTGTTCCTGGAGGTGGACCAGATATCCTCTGGGTAGGCAAACCCCATAGAGCTCCCACCTCCATGGGGCTGCAAATGGAAAAAGTCAAGCCACTCTCCCACCGTGGCCGATACCCAGGTGTGTCCAAAATCCAAGGGGAGAGGGGGGAGGGTAGGCAGGAAGATGATAAATATATATGTCCATATGTCCGAGGCAAAAAGGGTAGGCAGGCCAGGATAGTGAAGATGGTCCAAAATCGCCGTCGTCGCTGCAAAAGCAGTCCAAAAGCGGTGCAGGAACCACATCATCTTTGCACCATTATGATGATCCGCGGTCGTCTTCTCCGCCACTAAATGGCCTGAAGACGCCATCGCCGCCAAGATGACTGACAATCGCCCTCTCCACCGCCGAAACGGCCCGAGGGCGACACTGCCGCTAAAAAGCGGCCCAAGGCGACCTAGGGCAACGTGGGGACCCCACCGCCGGCGAGAGGGCCAAAAGCCCAAAAAGCGCAAAGCCAGCCACCGGCCACCGCAAACGGGGCACACAGTCCCAGGAGCGCCGGTGCCGCCGAAAGCAGTCCGAAAGCAGGCCCCCGAAACGTCCCACCAGCTGTTGGCCGCCGAAGACGGCCAGAACACACCATCTTTGCCGTCGCCGCCGAACACATGTTGCCGCCGCTGCCGCCGAGCGCGGGCCGCCGTCGGCGCCAAGCGCGGCCCAAAGACCACCGCAGCCAGCGCCGGAGATGACGCCCACGCCGTCGCCACCATTGCCGCCATCACCGCCATCGTCGTCGCCTGAAATCGCTGCCACCCGAGCAGACTCACGGGCGTCCTCCCCGACAACCGGGGCCAGTCCGGGAGCGCCAAGGCGGCCCAAAACGGCCCGAAGTGCAGGAAAACGCCGGCGTTGGCCACGAGCAGCCGCAGACAGACCGGGAAGGAACAGCTCGGCAAGAAAGAAAACAGCCGGCGTCAGCCACAAGCAGCCGCAAATGGTCCGGAAAGGCAGCAGCAAAGAAAACAGCCGGAGGACAGCAGGAAGCAGCCGAAAGACAGCAGGGCCAGCAGACGGTCAGCTCGGCAGATGAAGTAGGTCACTGCCAGCTTCGTCGACCTCCTAATTGTCTCGCTGCCTAATGCCATAATCCCCCAATCCCCATCTCAAAAAGCCCGAAGGCTCATGAGGGGCTCCCAAGAGATGCCTAGCAGCTGGTGCTCATGGAGCTCAGCCGAGCACGTCCGCCATCTTGGGTGGGGAAGTCTCATTTGTACAAGATTCTTCCGAGGAATTTTCCTGACATCGAATGTGATCATGTCAGCACCAGAAATAATGAGAAGAACTGGCAGCTGTGATTTCATATTTCTGCATATATAATAATAATAATAACAACAAATTAACTTCTGTAGCTCCTGGGGACTAGGAGGACACACCTGTATGTGTGTGTTTTTCTCACTTATATGGAAATATTTTCCCATTGCTTTATTGCAGGAGTCATTAAAAATACTTCCTGGGATTTCCTGCTGGTCTCCCATTCATTTATTAACCTGGCCTATGTTTATTTAATATTTATAACTGCAGTCAAATTCAGTAAATGTTGCCACCCACTGAAGTTTCTAATACTATATAAAATTATTTTTATTTGCTTGGGCATTTTGATTCTTTGAGTGTGAACTGGTTTTATTATGATTTGCTCCACTTTTTTATATATATTTTATTTTGAAGGCAAGTGCTGCTTTTTTAAAAAATTGATTAAATGTGATATTCTGTACCTCACTGTTTTGATGTAATCTCTCTCTGTTAATATATGCAACATCACTCTATATATAAAGCGTATATCTATAATGGAATGGAATATTTAATTTGGCCAGGTTTGATTAGACACACAAGGAATTTGTCTCCAGTGCAGAAGCTCTCAGTGTACATTCAAAGCAACAGAATAATGATAATAATATCAACAGGAGTGAGGAGTAAGAAGGATAATAAAAAGATAAATAATAATACTACAGCTGTACTGCTTGGGTTAATACACATAGTCATTAAACAGCTTTGTGAGAATTAGATATTCAGCAGAGAGATAGCCTGAGGGGAAAAAAATGTCCCTGTTTATAGTTCAGGGGTAGGCAACCTCGGCTCTTTTATGACTCATGGACTTCAACTCCCAGAATTCCTCAGTCAGCTATGCTGACTGAGGAATTTTGGGAGTTGAAGTCCATGAGTCATAAAAGAGCCGAGGTTACCTACCCCTGGTCTAGTTGTTTTGTCCTGCAATGCCCTGTAGCGCCCTCCCGAGGGGAGGAGTTGAAACAGTTTATGTCAAGGATCACTAAACCAGTAGGCATGAGCTTAAATGGACTCCAAAAGATGGTAGAGGACAGGAAGGCCTGGAGGAACGTTGTCCATAGGGTCGCGATGGGTCAGACACGACTTTGCAGCTAACAACAACAACATGTCAAGGATATGAGGGATCTGCAGTTATCTTCTCAGCCCTCCTCCTGACCAGCGCAATATACAGGTCTTCTATGGAAGGCAGGCTAGTTGCAATTATTCTTTCTGCAATCTTATCTATCCAGTGGAGTCAGTACTTGTTCTGTTTGTACCAAACCAAACAATTATAAACTATGAAAGAACGTTTGATTATGTGCTATTGCATTGGAGTCTACTTTCTACTTTCTTACATAGATTGTCTCCAGAATGTTCTGTCCCCAAACTGGTCTTTCAGGTCTTCCAACAATTCCGCCTATTGCTGATGTAATTGATGTTATAATTGAGTCTTCCCCATGGCTGTTAGTCATCCTTCCCCCCCCCATTTTTTTCTTCTTCCATCCTTCCTAGCATTGTAGACAGCTAGAGACAGCTAGAACTTGGTATATTTTTTCCAAAATATGATTATAGAAACCCCATTAATGGCAATAAGCCCTGTGATAGCTGTAATGAGGTTAGCAGAGGAGCCTTAAAAGGTAAAAGGTAAAGGTTTCCCCGCACATGCGTGCTAGTCGTTTCCGACTCTAGGGACCGGTGCTCATCGCCCTTTCAAAGCCGAAGAGCCAGCGCTTGTCCGAGGACGTCTCTGTGGTCATGTGGCCGGCATGACTAGACGCCAAAGGCGCACGGAACGTTGTTACCTTCCCACCGTAGTGGTCCCTATTTTTCTACTTGCATTTTTTAAGTGCTTTCGAACTGCTAGGTTGGCAGAAGCTGGGACGAGTAACAGGCGCTCACTCTGTTACGCGGCACTCGGGATTCGACCCACCAAACTGCCGACCTTCTGATCGACAAGCTCAGTGTCCTAACCCACTGAGCCACCGCGTCCCTTAAGACAAGCCAAATATGTCCTTGGAACTTGTCCCAACTTTAGATAAGAAGAGATAGCTTTCACTGAAAGCCTTGGAAGTCTTGAATGAATGTTCTAAACAGAAAGCACTCCTTGAAAGAGGAGAGACATTGGAAACTTGCAACCAGAATAAGCAGACAGGAAGTCAAATGGGACCAGGGAAATCTATCAAGGATCTAATTTGGGCAGGAGAGCAGAGAGAAGAGCATATGGATCTCCCATCTAGAGATTAAGCATCAAAATTAGTAAGGAAGCCAGTGCTTCAAAAATCCGTGGTGAACTTTTAGATCAAATAACTCCTGGAGAACAAAAGTATAAAGTTACCAACAATAACTATAGGTAACTTTTATTATCTCTGGTTTCATTATTACTGTTCTGTGTATCCATAGTTCAGATTTTGGTGTACACATACATGTATTTCATCGTGTCTTTAATTACTTTAAAGGTAAAGGTAAAGGTTCCCCCGCACATGCGTGCTAGTTGTTTCCGACTCTAGGGGCCGGTGCTCATCTCCGTTTCAAAGCCGAAGAACCAGCACTTGTCCGAGGACGCCTCCGTGGTCATGTGGCCGGCATGACTAGACGCCAAAGGCGCACGGAACGCTGTTACCTTCCCACCGTAGTGTTCCCTATTTTTCTACTTGCATTTTTACGTGTTTTCGAACTGCTAGGTTGGCAGAAGCTGGGACAAGTAACAGGCGCTCACTCTGTTACGCGGCACTTGGGATTCGACCCGCCAAACTGCCGACCATCTGGTCGACAAGCTCAGCGTCCTAACCCACTGAGCCATCGCATCCCTGTAATTACTTTACACATGCATAAATTGGTGGGCAGGCTTTTGTGCAAGCATAAAGTATATTTTTAAGTGTTTGAATTGGGCAGTTTGTACAAGTCTGTCTTGTATTCTTTCTTCTTTTTTTTGAGATCGCAGCTTTGTATGGCTTCTTTGGCTCTCTAGGGATGGTAGGCTGTTTATTGTATAACCTTCATGTGCTTCCTGTAACTTGCAGTAATCATGGCATATAATTTGGGGGATTGCTATTCATTCTTGGTATCTGGGAACTGTCACAGTGTACTGGTGAGAAAAGATAGCTGTTACCTAGTAACTAAAAAAGGCTAGGTAACTATAGGAAAGATTATTAGATGGCATGGACAATACATTCCTTATGCAACAAAGTTGTTCTTTTGCTAGAGCACAGAAGCATAAGAGCATTTTGATATCACCGCTGGATGTCATGAATGTTATCCTTTACACAGCCATTCCTGTGCTGGATGCCTCCTTTGTAGAAGCCTACACAAATCAAACAACAGTTCTGAAAGGTAGTCCACACAGTATCCCATAGCAATGCAGACTTTTGTGGATGTTACGTATTGCATTGTCATGGCAAAATTCTGTTTTCATCAAAAAGAATCCACAGGTGACCCAAAGGCAGCTTCATCTTTGTGTATCAATTAAACTGAAACTGAAATTTTGTGGCATTATGATCCAGTAGTAGGTTGTCATTGCAACGGAGTTGCTGGTATTCCCCACTACTGCACTACTTAGAAGCAATATTCCAGATCTTGATATTATCTAATGAACATGCTCTCTTCACTGTGCACTGAAAAATCTGAGATCTGTTCAACTAGTCAAGGATCAGAGCTAAATAAGGGCAGTATCTTATGACCCTATAGATCCTTGGTGGAGCAGTGGGCTAATGCCTCCTTAAGTAACACCAGCTGCCTCCAATTAGTGCAGGTTCGCATCCCACCAGGCTCAAGGTTGACTCAGCCTTCCATCCTTCCGAGGTAGGTAAAATGAGGACCCAGATTGTTGGGGGCAATTAAGCTGACTTTGTAATAATGCCGCTTCGGGTGTGTGTGAAAGCCCTAATAAGCAGGCATATACATAGAATGAAGGCTACTGCTAAGCTTGTAAGCCGCCCTGAGTCTTCGGAGAAGGGCGGGATATAAATGGAATTAAAATAAATAAAAAATAAATAAAAATACTGGATGTCCTCCTTTTCACCTCAGTGAGCGCACTAGTTGCACCAAAGAAAAATGGCTAACGTGTATGTACATATGGTGAGCTGAGGGACCTGTCATTTTCTATTCAGTTGCATCAGAGGAAAGCAGTGACCACACCCAAAGGTCTCATTTTAGCCCCCACGGAGAAAGGAATGAGTTCCCACCAACAGGAAGCTTCCTGTCTGCCTGCTCTGCAGTTCAAAGGAAAGAGTTCAAATCCGTTTTTGTAGAAGCTCCTCTGCAGCAAAGCAGCATTTAAGTTAGAGGTTAATCAGTTGAGTTGCTAGGGACGCGGTGGCTCAGTGGGTTATGACGCTGAGCTTGTCAATCAGAAGGTCGGCAGTTTGGTGGGTCGAATCCCGAGTGCCGCGTAGCAAAGTGAGCGCCTGTTATTCGTCCCAACTTCTGCCAACCTAGCAGTTCTAAAGCACGTAAAAATGCAAGTAGAAAAATAGGGACCACTACGGTGGGAAGGTAACAGCGTTCCGTGCACCTTTGGCGTCTAGTCATGCCGGCCACATGACCACGGAGATGTCCTCGGACAAGCGCTGGCTCTTCGGCTTTGAAACGGAGATGAGCACCGGCCCCTAGAGTCGGAAACGATTAGCACGCATGTGCGGGGGAACCTTTACCTTTACCTTTACCTGCTATTCCCCTAGCCTAGATCAACATTTCATAGGATAAGAAAGGGATGTTGCAATTCTTCTGCATAGTAGGAAGAAAGTGGTCATGGCAGCTATAGGTTTCTTTCTTGAAGTCCTATCAGAAAATGGGCCTTTTTATCTTAAATGGCCAGGTGTAAAGACCGAGCCTTCGTATTTTCAGTCTGTCATAGTTACTTTTTCAGATTTGGATGGCAAAAACTGGCACCTTGCTCCTGTTGGCGTTGGAGACTGATGAAAAAAAAACAAACTGCGAAGGACAGTCTGTTGAAGTGGTGTTTATACTGGTGTGCAGGCAAAAACATTATAAAAGGAGACGATTCTAGCTGCCTGCAACCACAGATCAAACTGTAATTGGCTGCAATGAGAATGTCATTGAGTGATAGACAGCCGATTGAGGGAAGAAGAAAAGGGGAAAGACAACAGATAAGATGGATGTACAAGATTCAAGAGATTACACAGGCAGCATTGCTACTGGTTACTGCTGGAAACAGGTTGAAAAAGCAAGCATTTATTCATATAATCATCTGGACTCAACTAATGGACAATTAATTAAATACACAAGAAACCACACTGCAGATCTCTATATGGATATTTACTTGACCATTTAGATTCAAATCAAACCATCTTAACTTCCTGCTGTTGGTTGGAGTCCTACCTTGGTTTTTTTAAGAAAGGAAGGCACATTTTTTTTAAAAAAATCTCCTACCAACTGGGCAAAAGATCGAATAAAAATCAATGGTGCCTATTTAAATCACTTAAGGTTTGCAGATGATCTGGAACTCTTCCCACAAGACCCAGAAGAAGAGGTGCAAAGACACCTACAAGAGCTGCACAAAGCAGGAGAAACATTTGGCTTAAAGATAAACCTGAAAAAGACCCAGGCTATGTTTAATAAATTCACCAAAGAAAGAAAATAATTTATATCTAGAGAAGAACTAGACGTAGTAGACCATTACATATACCTTGGCCAATAGTTCTCAATGGAAGGTGATACAATAAAAGGAAATTGAACGGCAAGTTAAATGTGGTTGGCAGGCATTTGGCAAGCTAAGCATAATTTTCAAGAACAACCTCCCCCTATGCTTGAAGAGAAAAGTTTTCGATCAGTGTGTGCTACCTGCTCTAACATATGCCAGTGAAACATGGACCTCACAATCGATACAAAAGCTAAGAGTGGTGCAAAGAGCCATGGAAAGATACATGCTCGGCATTACAAGACAAGATAGAAAGGCCTGCACATGGATTAGAGAGCAAAACAAAAATATAAAATATCATCAAGAGAGTAAAAGAACTGAAATGGAAATAGGCTGGTCACATAGCAAGAAGAACTGATGACAGGTGGACTGAGGCAGTCATTAGAATGAATATTCTATTCTATATTCCTCTGCGATCACACAAGCCTGGACTTATATAACAGTCAGCCCCAAATTTAATCATTTTGCATTCTGGGGACAAAAAATCCTGTTTAAAAATCTGTACTGCTTTATGGCCTCTTTTCAGGGCAACTACGATAGGGTTGACGGTAGAGTCACAGATGTATCCAGACTCCGTTCCATGGTCATTAGCCAGTTCTGCCACAGCCATTTCTCTTCCAATGTTTGCAATCTCAAGACCAGATCCCTTTCTATCCTCCCCTCATCTTTTAAAATAAAACTTGAACATATATATATATAGTTGGTGCTAAAGGCTTCTCCAGGAAGGAGGGGGTTAAAAAAAACCAAGATGGTGTTTGCAAGCATCTGATTAGCCTCGACTTACCAGCATAAGTTTGGCGGGTTGAATCCTGAATGCCGCGTAACAGAGTGAGGGCCTGTTACTTGTCTGCCAACCTAGCAGTTCGAAAGCACGTAAAAATGCAAGTAGAAAAACAGGGACCACTATGGTGGGAAGGTAACAGCATTCCGTGTGCCTTTGGTGTCCAGTCATGCCAGCCACATGACCACAGAGACGTCCTCAGAGAAGCGCTGGCTCTTCGGCTTTGAAACGGAGATTAGCACTGGCCCCTAGAGTTGGAAACGACTAGCAGGCATGTGCGGGGGAACCTTTGCCTTTACCTTTACCACCATAACTGAGCCCCAACCCAATTTTACAATCTTTGTTTGCAGTGGTTGTTAAGGGAGCAGACACCAGTTTTCAGCAAAAAAAAAATGTCGCAAATCACAGTCGCGTGATTGCGTGATGCTACATAAAGCTGTAAAGGTGGGTTGGTGGTTGAGTGTCTGAAATGGAATCATGTGACCGCAGGAAAGGAGCAGCCCATGGAATTTTGGAACTAAGGTTGCAACTACCTTTTGGGGAAGGGGGTCTGTCATAACTTCGAACAGTTGCTAAATGACCAGTTATAAATAGAGGACTACTTCTAACCTGCGCATAATATTAGAGACTTCTTCTACTCCATTTTTCTTTCTTTTCCCCCCTCTGCCCAAGCATCATATTCCATTGCACCCCCCTCTCTCTCCGCAAGTAATCGCTTTATATAACAATGGGGAAGTAAGAGAGAAGCATTTCCCAAGACCCTCCTTAGTTTTGGGGTCAATTGCCAGGGGTTTCACTTAATAAGGTTTAGCTAATGTCAGTGATCAATTGTTTTAAAACTTCAAGCCCCTGAACTTCAAAAAGCTTCTCGATATCCTCTCAGGGCTGGTGATTGAGTTTCCCAAACTTATGGTTTTGGGAGACTTCAATCTACCATCCCTGGGAGGAGCATCTGAGTTAGCTCGGGAGTTCATGGCTTCCATGACGGCCATGGACCTGACACAAGTAATTCATGGACCGACTCATGAGGGAGGCCACACCCTTGTCTTGGTTTTCTTATCTGGTCGGTGGTTAGATGATCTTGGTGGGGGCTCCCCATTTTTTATGCCCCTGTCATGGACCGATCATCATCTCCTGCGGCTGGTCTTCCGTTTTGCCACTCCCCACCATGGGGTTGTTGAGCCAACCAGATGGTTCCGCCCCAGGCGCTTAATGGACCCTGAGAGGTTCCAGGCAGCACTGGGGTCCCCACCTGCCTCCTCAGCTCACAGCTCGGCAGATGCCTTAGTGGAAGCCTGGGAAAGGACGGCCACGGAGGCACTTGACCGAGTTGTACCCTTGCGGCCCTTGACCCAGCGCAGATCCCAATGGGCTCCATGGTTCTCCGCAGAGCTCCGGGAGATGAAGCGTCGGAGACGGGGCCTAGAGAGCGTTTGGAGGTCCAGCCGATCTGAGTCCGACCGATTGCGACTAAGAACCCATATTAGGTCTTATCTCGCAGCGATGAGGGTGGCGAGGTCTAACTACTTCGCTGCCCTCATCGCGTACGCAGATAATCGCCCGGCCACCCTGTTTAGGGTGACCCGCTCCCTCCTTAATCAGGAGGTGAGTGAGGAACCCTTGCAGGGGCGTGCCGAGGAATTTAGTCAACATCTGTCGGACAAAATCGCTCGAATTCGGACCGGTTTGGACTCCGACTGGGCAGTATCAGACGATCAGGACACGAGCGGTCTTGTCAATGTCACCTGGGAGGAGTTCGATCCTGTAACTCCGGAGGAAGTGGACAGGATCATGGGGAGGCTGAGCTCCACCACATGTTTATTGGACCCGTGCCCTTCCTGGCTGGTTTATGCAGCCTGGGAGGGGACACGAGGCTGGTTCCAGGCGGTTATATCTGCCTCTTTGAGTGAGGGTAGTTTTCCCGCCGCCTTGAAAGAGGTGGTGGTAAGACCTCTCCTCAAGAAGCCTGCCTTGGACCCGGCTGTGTTGAATAACTTTCATCCGGTCTCCAACCTTTGCTTTCTTGCGAAGGTTGTTGAGAGTGTGGTGGCGCATCAGCTCCCTCTGGTCCTGGATGAAGCGGATTATCTAGACCCGTACCAATCGGGCTTCAGGCCCGGGTACAGCATGGAGACGGCATTGGTCGCGCTGGTGAATGATCTCTGGAGGGCTCGGGACAAGGGATATTCCTCTGTCCTAGTCCTATTAGACCTCTCAGCGGCTTTCGATACCATCGACCATGGTATCCTGCTGCGGCGTCTCAGGGGATTGGGAGTGGGAGGCACGGTTCTTCAGTGGTTCTCCTCCTATCTCCTGGGACGCTCGCAGTCGGTGTTGGCAGGGGGGCAGAGGTCGACCGCGAGGCCTCTCGTTTGTGGAGTCCCTCAGGGGTCGGTCCTCTCGCCTCTCCTGTTCAACATCTACATGAAACCGCTGGGTGAGATCATTCGTGGTTTTGGAGTTGGGTATCATCAGTATGCTGATGATACCCAACTTTTCATTTCGACCCCAAACCACCCCAGTGATGCCCTCGACGTGATGTCCCAGTGCCTGGAGGCGGTCCGGGTCTGGATGGGGAGGAACAGGCTTCGACTCAACCCTGACAAGACTGAGTGGCTGTGCGTACCGGCATCTCGCAATATTCAGGATATCCCACCCCTCACTATGGGGGGTGAGTCATTACCTCCTGTAGATAGGGCTCGCAACTTGGGAGTCCTCCTAGATTCCTTAGAAGACCATATTGTAGCTGTGACTAGGGGGGCCTTCGCACAGGTTCGCCTGGTGCGCCAGTTGCGGCCCTATCTAGACCGGGATGCCTTACGTACGGTCACTCATGCGCTCGTGACCTCTCGTCTTGATTACTGCAACGCTCTCTACATGGGGCTACCCTTGAAGACCACTTGGAGGCTCCAGCTGGTACAGAATGCAGCCGCGAGAGTTGTATTGGGAGTTTCCCGATACTCCCATGTCACACCTTTGCTCCGCGAGCTGCATTGGCTACCAGTTGTCTTCCGGGTGAGGTTCAAGGTGTTGGTAATGACCTACAAAGCCCTTCATGGCATGGGTCCGGAATACCTTGGGGAGCACCTGTAGCCGGCGTCAACTTCCCTCCGCCCAGTACGCTCCCACAGAGAGGGCCTCCTCAGGGTGCCACCGGTCAAAGAATGCCGACTGGTGGCCCCCAGGGGGAGGGCGTTCTCTGTGGGTGCACCGGATTTATGGAACCATCTTCCGGTCGAGCTCCGGATGGCGCCCGATCTCCGCTCCTTCCGGCGCGATCTTAAAACCCATCTCTTTAAACAAGCTGGCCTGGCCTGATGGGACGGGGTGGGATTTTTATAAATGAACTTTAATTTTAATTTGTATTAATTTATGGGCATTGTTTAATCATGTTTTAATTATTTTTAATTTTTGTATCTAGTTTTTATGTATTGCCCTGTTCACCGCCCTGAGTCCTCCGGGAGAAGGGCGGTATATAAATTAAATTAATAAATAAATAAATAATAAATAAAACAGGAAAGGGAGGAGTGGATGAGTAGGAGGGCTATGAATTTCTGGGAAAAATTGAATGAATGAGAGGACAAATATACGCTTATTTCTTGTTGACTTGTTAATGTCTGGATTTGTGCTTATGATGGTGAAGAAGGGAAAGGCTGATAACACTAGCAAAAAGTGTCAAGGTAAAAAACACCTTTGTAGAGGGCGACGGACCGTGCCTCAGAGAATGCATGATACACTTGCAGGAAGGCAAGAAAAACACGACGCATAATCTTACTAAATACCTTTTACTAACAAAAATATAAAAACTAAATATATATTATACAGAGCTAGCTCACTACATCTTAACGTAACAGACAGTAATAGCAAAGTGAAGAAAAACAATACAGATAATAACTCTGGGAACTTCTTCTAGACATGCGCACTAAACAGACTGAAACCATAACATAGCTAGTCATATGGGATTCACTATGGTTACCAGATAAGTTATCACAACAGGTGCAGAGAGCAGGGGAAATGTACAGTTAGAAATGAACTTTTCTGACGAACATAAAAAAACGTGCAGTGACATTCCCCTTCTTTCGTCAGCAAAGTGAAGACTCAGGTAAGGCACATCTTCTCACGCAGATACTCATGCTGGGCTGTAGGAAGTGGTTTGTTCAGCATGTCAGCAATTTGATCACGTGTAGGCACATACTGTAACGTCACAAAACCTTGTTTAACCAGTTGCCTTATGTTTTGATATCGGATGTCAATGTGTCTGGACCTTGAACCTGTAAAACGTGTTTCAGAAATATAAACCACAGATTCATTATCCTCCATTACTGTGATTGGTCGAATCGGATGTGTCCAGATATCTGTGACTAAAGCATCAAACCAGGTTAAAGAATTGCATGCATCAGACACACAAGCATACTCAGCTTCTGTAGAGGAACAAGAAACAAAATTCTGTTTACGCACATGCCAGTAAACAGGACATCCATTTAAAAACATCATGTAACCCGATGTACTTTTCCGTGACTTCTTATCACTCGCCCAATCTGAATCTGCAAAACAACATAACTCTACATAGTCAGTATGTGTTGGTTCCAACAACAACTTCATGTCTTTGGTGTGTTTTAGATACCTCAATAACTTTTTAACACATGTCCGATGAAACTGTTTTGCCTTGCCTACTTTTCTGACGAACATAAAAAAACGTGCAGTGACAAAAAGAAAAGGCAAAGATATATTGAGGCATCTATTAGGGAGGATAGCACATTTTGGCATGGAGCCACCCTAGTGCCGGGGTGACCCTGATGAATGGACAACCACATTTGTGAGAGCAGTTCCTTCGCTACCATAGTGAGTGGCGGGTGACACGTCTAGCAGCTATATGTAGCCATTGACTTACAACCATTCATTTAGTGACAGTTCAAAGTGGTAATAATGGCATTGAAAAAAGCGTTGTTTTTTTCACACAACTGTTGTTGCATCCCTATGGTCATGTGAACAAAATTTGGATGTTTTGTTGACTGGTTCATATTTATGAGGGTTGCAGCGTCCCAGGGTCATGCAATCATCTTGTGCGATCTTCTGACTTAACAACGGCAACGATTCATTTCACCATTGAACAATGGCGGCAAGAATGGTCATAAAATGGTGGAAAACTCACTTAGCAATTGTCTCGCTTAGCAACAGATTCTGGGCTCAGTTGTGGTCGTAAACCGAGGACTACTTGCAGTTTAGAAATAGCCTAACTTTCGCTTAACTGCTGGACTATAATGAGGCCCTATCTAAACTGGCCCCAGTGACATAGATGGGAGAGATCTGCTATTCAAAAGCGTTGCTCTGTTCCTGCTGGGTGGAACTCGTGTTATTTTCAGGATTCATTCTGTTGCCTCTGGTTAGAATTGGGCAGTCAGGAAGGGAGAAGAGGAATGCCAGCTGTTTAGCCCTTTTCTCTCTAAATTCAGCCTCCAGTTTCAATGGGCCTCTTTGTTCACAGGTACCTTTCCGCAAAGTTGATTTTCCATATCCCACTTATTTCATATCCCACCTACAGATGCATACACTCTAGCTCTATAGGGAGGGGTGTTTTTTTTCTAAAAAAAAAGAGAGAGGTAATCGTCTCTCTAACGTTTCTCTATTTTGGTCTGGAGAAATTTGTTGAAAGGAAGCATTGCATTAAAGTACACTTTTAACATAAAAAAGCCATCCAGTTAAAATTGCCTCCTTTCCAGTCTGCTTTTACAAGAAACAACTGTATGCTGCCAATATTATTTGAATAAAATATTTGGTGAAGCATCCAAGAAAATATTTTGAGACTCTGTGTCCAGGTAATATTAAAAAAAAAAATCAGGCCATTTTGCTCAGAATCCTATTTTCCAAAGCAGCCAACCAATTTCTGGAATGTCTGTTTAATGTGATATATAATGTCCTGCTATGCTTATAACAGTTAATTACTTTTATTAAGGAAAAAATAGTTTCAATAGATACGTGCACAGTGAGCAAAACTACAAGCCTGGCTGAAAAGCTGCTCCCGTGATAGCTGGTTTTGAGATATACTGCTTCTAAAGTTGGAGGCTTTACTATAATCTTAATTACTAGCAGCTCTTAATAGAATTATCTTCTCTGGTTTTATTTAGTACCCTTAAAGTAATCTAAATTAGTCATAATGTTACATGACACAAAGTTGTATGATGTTTGGGGGAAAAAAACCTTCCCTTTTTTTACTCTACTAAATGCCTTGCCAGTTCAAGAGCATAATTTGAGTTCCAACACTGAGTTTAATCCTCTCTAATCACTTGCCATCTCTATGATTGTCCTGTTAATCTTTAATTTAAATGATTAAGAGCCCCCAAACAGTTTAGCTTTTCACTGTAAGTGCAAGAGAAGGAAGATGCTTATTTGTTTTCTAAGGAAAAAAGAAAGATAAATCAAGGTTATGTCACGTATTGTTTGACTAACGTAACTTTGCAGGTTGCAGTACCTTTACACAGAGTGAAACCTGTTGAATATAACAGGATTTACTCCCTGTATCAGCATTCCTAGGATTGTGTTGGTAAGAGCCTAAGAGCTTTTCCATAGGGCAATGCTAAATTTCTATTACTCAAATCAGGAACTTGCAGAAAACATTGCTAGCCTAAAGAAGATCTGGCTACACTCCCAGCTTCCCATTGTGTCAGCAATAAAGCAGAATAAGGTTCTGTCTGCATTGGAATTGGGGTACAGAGGAGAAAGATAGGGCCCTTGGGGGATCATTGGCTGGGAGCAGAAGACCTGTGGGATCAGAGGACTGGCACCAAAGGAGCTGTTCTCTGTCACTTCTTCTCCCTTCCCACCAACATGCCTCCAATGTCACCCATGGAAAGAGAAGCATGGAAGAATAAGGACCTGTTCTATCCTTTCCTCCTCACGTTTCTCACTGAGGGGAAGAAGGGTGGAGCAGCCCCACAGTGAAAGTGCCCATGGCTTCGTCTTGGAGGTCCTGGCAGAAGAACTGAAGGTGGCAGTGCCAGAGTGAAGCTGCCCATCCTCCTGTTCCTTAGGCGCTGCAGTGCCTAAGCTTCAAGAAGGCTTTGAACTAGAAGCACACAGAGGACAATGGCTCACCTTCATGTCCTCCCTAACAGTAGGGTGTCATTGCCCTGTAACAAACAGGAGGTATGGATGAGCCCTTGGAAAAATTTTGTATTGTCAGCAACCTACTGAAATCTGTCAGTAAAAATCAGAGAATCTCAAAATAGTAAGTGACTTAGAGCAGGGCTTTTCAACCAGTGGTATGGGCACCACCTGTGGTACATTGGCATCTGGCAGGTGGTACAAGACCATCCTAGAAAAGTGGTAGTGGGGGAGGGGAATGAGCTGAACCGGTGGCAGCACCGCACAAGCCTGAGTGAGAGACGGCTGGAGCTGCAGGGCTGTCAGGGCTCAGCGGAAGCGCCAGGATCAGCGCTTCTTCAGAGCTGTCAGAGCTCAGTGGAAGCGCCTGGATCAGCGCCAGGCTCCAGCTGGAGCTTGGCGCTGATCCTGGTACTTCTGACCCCAGAATAAGCGCCGATCAGCTGGAATGTTGCAGCATCTCCAGGGTCTTGTGATTTACATTCAGATGCTTGGCAACTGATTTATATTTATGATGGTCACAGTGTCCCAGGGTCATGTGAAGTGACCAAAACCTGCTGCAACCACCCAGCAGAGGGAGGGGGGAATAAAAACCAAACACACACACACACATCCCGCTGCCAATCCTCAACAGAAATGCTCACAACAATGAAAACCTGACAGGAGGAAGAGCGCCGCTGGGCAGGCAGGCAGGTGTCTTGCTCGGCTGTGGCTTTTTGATCATCAAGTTTTTGATACCTTGCTAGGCAACTGGTGGTACTCAGATGTTGCCATAGCCTAAAAGTGGTACAATGGGTGAAAAGGTTGAAAAGCCCTGACTTAGAGAGGCCTCAAAGCAGTAGATCTTGTCAAATGAGGCACAGATTGGTAGATTTCTCCTTGGCTACCTTCTGTCTGCATCCCCAATCACTTCAAGCCAGATCACATACGGTATTTGCTATTGCACTTGCCTTGTATTAAATAGGGTTTGGGGGTTTTTTGTGATCTTAGAAGGGAGGGAAATTAGATTTATGTGCTTTAAATACAGGTAGTCCTTGACTTACAACAGTTCATTTAGTGACCTTTCCAAGTTACAGTAGCACTGGAAAAAGTGACCTCTGACCATTTTTCAGACTTATGGCCCTTGCAGTATCCCCATGGTCATGTGATTTACATTTGGGTGCTTGATAACTGGTTCACATTTATGATGATTGCACTGTCCCAGGGTCATGTGAAAACCTTTTGCAACCTGCTGACAAGCAAACTCAATGGGGAAGCCAGATTCCTTAACAATTGTGTTGCTAACTTAACAGCTACAGTAGTCCAGTTAACAAATGTGACAAGAAATGTCATAAAATGGGGCAAAATTTACTTAACAAATGTTTCACTTAACAACAAATTTTGGGCTCAGTTGTAGTCATAAGCCGAGGACTACCCGTAATGGCAATTTTCTCACATTTATGAATTTTCTTGAAATACAAATGTGCTTCTTTCCTTTGGCACACATTTTGACTTTGATTCATTTTAATTTATTTATGTCTAACAGTTTCTTATATTTGTATAATTTCAGAAATAGGGCAAGGAATAAAGAATCTGCCAACAGTGCATGGGGAGGGTAGAAGAATCACAGAAACTCTGGAAAAGACACCCCTACACACACACACTCACCCTGTAGATGCACATATGGGATGCATACACGGACACCGCCTAAGGAACTGGGAAATATTTCATTTGTTGCTCTGAAAGGAATGCAACCTTTTTCTGAAGGGTCTTTCAGAACCAGGCAGGTTTGAGAATAAAGAGCCATTTCAGAAAGCAAAATCCTTGGCTCGCCTCCAAACGATGGAAGTATAGGGAGAAATGACACATCTAAAGCTGGAAAATGATGCTGCAAACAGTGAAATGAGCCATTCTTTCCCAGATGAACAAAATATCACATCACTGCCGTGCCATGAAAATGTCATTTTAATGCCTTTTGCAGAGCCTGCAAAACCATTTCACGAGCTCGGCTCGTGGAAGGTCTACTCTAGTTCACTGCAATCACATACAGTATCTTCAACTTTGTTCTGTAGCACAGAGCCTAAACGATTCTTCTGCCAAGCCTCTTCTGCAGTTTTCTGCAACTGTACAAAAAGTACAGAAGGTTGTGTGTATGGAGATTCACAATCATCATACTAGGTCATGGTTGTCCCAAAGATGCTTTTACAAAAGACAATTGGGCTTGGGTGTTTTTTTTTCAGTTTCAGAGTTCAATTCTTCAGAGAACTGAAGATGCTTCTTGGATGAGAAGTGAAATGTTTTCAAGGGGGGAAAAACCAAGAAAGTCCAGCTGCTTTTTGGAAAAGCAGCTCTGAGACAGAAGGTTGTATTCAGTATCATCGATTACCAGGGTGGTGGTTGTGGTGTTAAAAACATTTCAGATGATTATTATTGTGATAATTGTGTTTAGTGGTGCATTGAAAATGCCAGGCGAAATCTCAAGTACCAGGCAGAGAGAAGAAGAACGAACTTGGACATTAAGGTTGGCTAAGATTTCCAGAATGGTTTTTACCATCTTGTATAGTAATCCCTTAAAGTCTGCACTATGGTAAGGGACGCGGTGGCTCAGTGGGTTAGGACGCTGAGCTTGTCGATCAGAAGGTCAGCAGTTTGGCGGGTCGAATCCCGAGTGCCGCGTAACAGAGTGAGCGCCTGTTACTCGTCCCAGTTCTGCCAACCTAGCAGTTCGAAAGCACGTAAAAATGCAAGTACAAAAATAGGGACCACTACGGTGGGAAGGTAACAGCGTTCCGTGCGCCTTTGGTGTCTAGTCATGCCGGCCACATGACCACGGAGACGTCCTTGGACAAGCGCTGGCTTCTTCGCCTTTGAAACGGAGATGAGCACCGGCCCCTAGAGTCAGAAACGACTAGCACGCATGTGCGGGGGAACCTTTACCTTTACTATAGTAATCCCTTAAAGTCTGCACTATGGTAAAGACATAATAACAACTACAATAACAACAAATGCTAACCTGTTCTATTAGTATTACTGTATATTACAATCTCTCCTGGATTTTTCATTCATGTAGTCTGTAATACAGAATCCTGTGCCTTAATCTCCAGAGGGCCCTTGTTCAAGATAAAACAAGCCGGTGATGGCTGTTCAGTTGCTCTGGGGTTAAACCTTACCTCAACTACCTTTAAGGAGAAACTTGAGAAGTTGCAGTCTCAACAGTGATCCTAGTCCTAGTAAACCTACATGGGAGAAGAAAATGAGAACAGTGATTGCCCCTATACAGGATTTTGGTGCTTCCTCACTGGGAGACTGGAGGGAGGAGGGAGGGAGGGAGGGAGGGAGGGAGAGAGAGAGAGAGAGAGAGAGAGAGAGAGAGAGAGAGAGAGAATTTCACCTCTTGCTGATGACGTGACCTTTGTAGTTTCTTTCTATTAGTCATCCATCGATGCAACTGACAAAAGAACCACAATATCTTGATGAGGTACTACAAGGTTTATTAAAGGCCTTCAGAGTCACCGCTTTGGTGGTTTTACAAAGAGTTTGACAATGTATTCCACAGGACTTGTGTAGCCATTTAGAGTTTTTCTTTAACCAAATACGAAATTCTTTTTCTTTATTTTGTATGCCCTCAGTTATCCTTCTCCTTTTGCTTCCACACTTGTTATGTCTTTCTCATACGGCATTTTTTATTTTATAATATGGAGGTTGTATTCCATAAGATGTCACTCTAGGCTGCAGGGGAAATGACAATAAAAAGTGTGTGTGTGTGTGTGTGTGTGTGTGTGTGTGTGTGTGTGTGTGTGAAAACCAGTATTTATGATCTACAATGACTGGATAAATTTATTTATTTATTTATATCCCTCCTTTATTATTTTGAAAAATAACTCAAAGCAGCAAACATATCTATTTAATACTCCATCTTCCTCCTATTTTCTTGGAGAAGGCTATCATATGAAGTTGCCCATATATTGTAAATCAGTCATAACAAATTAGACTCCAAAAAACATTCCATCCATTTGCAAGTTAACATAGCTCCAAAGGCTTTCTAAACAGGTATCACTTTTTAAAAAATATCAATAGCTCAATATGTAACATAACATATTAATGTTTTAATTAAATATTTTTGGAGTGTTTGCAAACTGTTTGTCATGCATGATGGTGTCAATAAACTGATGTATTTATGAAGAATGGCTCACTCTAAACAAATACATGAGTTCTGGATTGTAGTAATGGAGCAACAGGCTACCAGGAAATTGAATTTTTGGTTTTCAGCAATAAGACCCAGAGAAAGAGGTACGTTTCAGGAGAAATGCCAAAGGATATTTCTCATTTTCATTGCCTCATTTCATGCTTCTTGCTCAGGAGTGAGAACGCTTTGTTAATTCCAAAGCACATTCCATGCTGCTGCTGAAGACGTATTGGAAGGAGATTTTTTTGGGAGAAACGAGTGGCTAAGAAAAACTATTTGCAGAGCTGTGGAATGCTCTGGTGTTTTGAGATGCTTTCCTTAAATCCTTGCTTTCTCTGACAACCAACCTTTCTGCCAGACATTTTTCATACCTGCCCATTAGGCCAGAGGAAATATTTTTGGGAAAGTCTGAGGTTAGTTTGCAATGTCATTTTTGACTTGCATTTCTCAAAAAGACAGCAGGGGAGAGGAGACAGTTTTTGCACTTGAGGAAAAGTTTAATTGCCACCTGAACCACCTTGGCTGGTCCACCTCTCAATCAAATAAAGATATATTTGTATTGTAGATATTTTTCCTGAGGGGTGGGTGGGAGGAGAAGGGCAAGACATTGTGGTGGCTTTAAACAAAGGTCTGTGAAAAACAGGCAAAGGAGAATAGGCACTCGTATGCCTGACTCTCCAGTAGAACTCCAATATTTCCAATAAAGAGAGTCCTCAACTTACAACCACAAGTGAGACCTGAATTTCCATTGCTAAGCAAGATTGTTGTTAAGAGAGTCACTCTCAATTTTATAAACTCTTTTTTTGCCATGGCTATTAAGTGAATCACTGCAGTTGTTTTGTGTATCATCCAGTTGTCCCATTCCGAATCCAGCTTCCCCATTGACTTTGCTTGTTGAAAGCTGATTGGGAAGGTCACAATTAGTTATCACATGATGTCTAGAACTGATGAGGTTACCTAGTTTGGTTAATGAAACGTCTGCAAGAAAACAACCAAGCTCAGAGAACACCAAGGACTCCTCAGTTATCACATGACCCTGAGATACAGCAACTGACATAAATCCATGCCGTTTGACGAGCACTGAAATTCTGGTCACAAGACTGTTGAGATGCTGTGACCTATTGTAATTGTGAGAGGGGGAAAAAAGTAGGTCACTTTTTCAGTGCTGTTGTAATTTTGACAAGTTGCTAAACAAATTGTTGTAAAGTTGAGGACTATTTGTACAGAAGAAAGGAAGCACGACAAATACTTTGCTTCATTGGTGGCGGAAGAATTGTGCATAGAATGCTACAGTATATGCTTCTTGGAACATCAGTGGAACATCATCCATATAGCGCTCAATATTTATCCCAGTCTTCTGCAAGTGTAAGTGGGTTCGAATAGCACAAGTGATCCGGCTACATAGGGAAGAAAGTAGTAGAGGAGGTTTCAGATGCAGCCTAGTACAGTGCAGTATTTATATCTTTTAAATATTAACAGTCTGTGCATCAAACAAATTAAGATTTAAGGAAAAGTAATTCAATATATGGGGAAAATGCCATCCAGTTATAGATAGACCGGAATGTTTTTCTTTCTCACATATTTGAGAAATGTGAGTTTGGGAAACCAGAGTTTGGAACGAATCTTTTCTGGCACCTCTTGGCAGTTGTTTTCCCCTGGTGTTCCCTTCGTGTAACATGGAGCACCCATGTGAGATCTCAGTGACCAGGCAATTAAAACTCGCTGCAGGAGTTTTAGGCAGGATCTGTTTATTCAACAAAATTAAGCAGCAGAATCTTGAATAAAGGAGAGACATTATATGTAGACCTCCATGTAGGATCACAACCGAGCCCAATGTTTCTGTTGCTAAGTGAGACATTTGTTAAGTGAGTTTTGCCCCATTTTACAGCCTTTCTTGCTACAGTTGTTAAGTGAATCACTGCAGTTATTAAGTTAGTAACCTGGTTGTTAAGTGAATCTGGCTTCCCCCAAGGACTTCGCTTGTTAGAAGGTCGTAAAAGTTGATCACATGACCCCAGGACACTGCAACCGTCATAAATGTGAGTCAGTTGTCAAACACCGGAATATAAATCACCTGACCATGGGGATGCTGCAATGGTCGTAAGTGTGATGTACAATCATAAGTCCCTTTTTTCAGTGATGTTGTAACTTCAAACAGTCACTAAGTGAACTGTTATAAGTTGAGGACTACCTGTAACTCCCACACCCAGCTCCTGGTTGGTTCTTTTACACCTGCAATGTCATTGCATCAGGAGTAGGAATGTCCCACGAAAACTCATCATGTGAAGCTAAGAGAGGGATCATCTGCTATGCTTGCATGTTCTCTCCAATGTGCTTTTTTCTTAGACCCAATATCTCGTCTGACTGATCATGGCCATCTCACAATATCTTGCTTTGAGACCTCTTCAAAAAGGTCCCTGTGGGGGTAGTGAGGGTTAGCAGAGTAAGAAGTGTCTCAAGGTAGTTGCATATTTTGGTCACAATGAAACTGTTATTCCAGGCAAAGAAATAGGAACACAATGGGAAGCGATTTGGTCCAATCTGACAACTTGTCTTGGTCCACCATGTGAATAATTTCTAATTTTTGCATGTTTTACCTTTCTTAAAGGGACGATTACAGGAGGCCTGCTGAACAGCTGGCAACTTTATTCTTAAATAGTAGCACTTCTGTTCATTCCAAATATCAGCTTGATCTTTTCTTCCTTTGAATAACTAAGATAAGAATTCCAAGTCTTATATTATTGGGATCCAGTAATCAACTTATCAGTATTTTCTCCTTGCTTGAGCCTTGAGCCTGCTTTACACACTCTTCCGAAGCAACTTTATCATTCAGAAGTAGGATAGAGAAATTGTGGCACCTTGCCAGAACACTCAAAGCAGTCAGTTAGCCTAGACATTTGCTTATATATGAAGGTGAAATCAACAGAGGCCTACTGTCATCTCTCAGGCCTGGACTGGACTGGGGATGAAAGGAAACAGCAAACTTCATTCTAGAAAGGTTCCATAGATTTATTTATTTATTTAGTTTTATATACTGCCCTATTCCCGAAGGAATCAGGGCGGTTTACAGGGCAAAGTTAAAAGACAAAATAAGAGTTAAAATAGAATTAAAATAAGATTAAATAACAATTAGTAGCCCAAAGTTTAAAAATTTAAAAGTTTAAAAATTAAAACCCCTCAGTCCAGGCCAGATAAATCAAATAACCAAGTTTTTAGGTCCCGGCGAAACGAAAGAAGGTCGGGGGCGGTCCGGAGTTCCACAGGCAGATAGATAGATAGATAGATAGTCTTCAGCTCTGGGTATCCATCTCTGGACTCATGAATGGCATGGACACACACACATATACAAACACACCTATGATATATCTGTCTGTCTTGTCAGTGTCTGTAACGTTTGGGTATACAGACACATAACACCCACAAAGAAGCATCAGCTACCTTATATTATCGCTTTATGGCAACTGATATGGCAACTACATGATGTTTTGTAATGTCTACAAAATGAAGGATTCTCTCCCCCCCTCCCTCAGCTACTAAATCTCTTGGGGGAAGACATGATGAGGACCCTTTTCAAGCAGCTTCTGTGACTATCAAAAAGGGAGCCTCCAGTGCTAAACACAATTACCTGAAAAGGTAATATTAAGTTGGAATGACTTCATGTCAACTATCAGCCCAGGTCCTTTTATTAGGCAGAATGAAGTGACTCTCTAACAGGGAGCTCTGACAAAATGGAGAACAAAACTGCATATATTAGAAAGTATGTATTCCCGGGTGTTCTCAGCTAGGGTCAAGGAAAGGAAAGCTTATTCCAATCTGATATTTAAGTAACCCAGCTAAACTGGAAGGGGCATGGCTGTATTGGATTTTGCCTGAAGAAGCAAAATATTTGAGACCAGCACATTTGTACAGGGTCATCTTCCTCTACCTTGAAAAGTGCATCATACAATTGGATGCAGCTACCAGGGGAAACTGTAAGTTGTGCAAAGTTCAAGGAAAGTAGATTTATTATTTGTATGGAGGAATAATTTAAAATAAGTTGTAAAATGAGTATTGGATGCACCAAGATATGCTGGTAGAAAGAAAGGAGAGAAAATAATTTAAAATTATATTGATGATTATTTCTGTGGGAAATTACTGATTTATTTACTAAATGTTTATGTATTGCTTGGCTGGCAAGATGCTAAATGCAGTGAAATCTTATAATTAGTACCTTATAATTGTAAGAGCTAGTTTGAACCGTAGTAGTTAAGGCACCAGGCTAGAAACCAGGAGAGAATTTTAGTCCTGAGTGTCTTTGAGCCAGTCCCTCCCTCTCAGCCCTGAGAAGGAGACAAGGCGAAACCATTCTGAAAAACCTGGCCAAGAAAACTGCAAGGGCTGGTCCAGGCAGTTTCCAGAAATCAACACCGATGCAATCCCCTGACCATATTAAAATTTAATATACCTGACAGAAAAAGAGGGTTGTAAATAATGTTTCTGTATCTACTGATTCATAAATGTTAGGACAATTACTCTGGGAGATGATTCAAGGAAGGGAGGAGCATATTGGCAGGCGATCAACTGATGCATTTTTTTGAACCCAACACAGCCAAGCAAGAAGCAAGAATTTTAGAGATTTCACTTGAGGATACAAAAGTAAATTGATATGCTTCTTTCTTAATGCTCGCTTGGAGAGACAGTTTGGTGCAGTGGTTAAGGCCTCGGGCTAGAAATTGGGAGGCCATGAATCTACTCCCACCTTGGGTGTGAAGCCAGCTGGGTGACCTTAGTCTAGTCACTGTATCACTTCCCTAGGTAGGATGCAATGCCAAACCACTTCTGAAAAATTTTGCCAAGAAAAATGCAGGGACTTGCCCTGGCAGTCTCTGGGAATCAGACATGACTGAATGGAAGGGGAAAAAAAATGCTCATCTGGGAGTAGATACAATATCTTGGAATTTCTCACCCTCTTTTATAGGCAGTTAATTTAGACAGAAAGACTTTTTTAATGCTTTGTAATGCTTTTTCTTACTACCGGGACTGATATGCCATTTATGAGATAAGCTGCCAACTGACTCAACCACCATCTCATGATGGTTATCTATTGCTTAGAAGATTTTGCAATCCTGAAATCTCAGTTACCCAAGAGGGCCAACGGTAACAATAAAGGGGAATATTTGTAGCTCAGGCTTGAAATGAAGGGTCCTTGGTGCTCTCTGAGCTTGGTTGTTGTCTTGCAGAGGTTTCATTTACCCAAACTAGGTAACATCTAGTTTGGGTTGTGAAATGACTGCAAGAAAATGAACAAGTTCAGAGAGCACCAAGGACCCCTCGGGACCAACAGTGGACCAGGAATTACCAAGTCAATTCTTCCCTCCTTTTTTTTCCCCCACATAAAAGGGAGGGGCATCGTATTGAAGTAGATGATGCCATTGTGATAAACCCTGCTTGATGTCATTTCTTCCGTTATCACAGTATCAAATTCCAAATCCGGCTTGCAATACTTTCTTTTACTAATTTTTCTTAAATAAACAGCGGCGTGGATGTCTATTAGTTGCACGTTCCCAATCTGGATTAGTTATCCAGATGTTTGCCTGGTACTGAAGCAGCAAGAGGACAACAGCCACTTCTCTATATCACTAAGCTTCTTTATCTTTTCTTCTACTTCTTTACTGAAATGATGATGATGATGATAATGATGATGATATCAAATATTATAATAATAATAATAATAACAACAACAACAACAACAACAAAACAACAACAACAACAACAACAACAATAATAATAATAATAATAATAATAATAATAATAATAATAATAATAATAATAATAATAATAATATAGCCAAGATATTGCAATGGGGTTTGGCTTGGACAAATGTGCCACACTTACTCTCAAACAAGGAAAAATAGGGAAAACTGAAGGAATAAAAATGCCTCACGAAAATAACATTAAAAGTCTGGATGAGGAAGATTACTACAAATACTTGGGTATCCTTCAAGCTGACAACATCAAGCACACTGAAGTCAAGAAAAAGATTAGAGGTGAATACATCAAGAAAGTGAAGAAGATCTTAAAGTCCAAACTCAGTGGAGGAAATACTGTGAATCAACACCTGGGCAATTCCAGTCATTAGATACACAGTTGGAATAGTGGACTGGACTCAAGCAGAACTAAAAGCAATGGATAGGAAGACCAGAAAAATAATGACAATGAATCATGCTCTTCATCCACGCAGTGACATTGACAGACTCTATCTACCAAGGCAAATAGGTGGACGTGGAATGCTGCAAGTACATCAGATGGTTGAAGAAGAAGAAATGGCTTTGGAAGAATATCTGAAGGACAATGATGAAGATGCACTGAAATTAGTATATCAGGAAGGCTTACTGACTACTGGAGAGACCAAACTGGCCTACAAGAAAGACCAAATGAAGAACAGAATAGAGGCATGGGAAGACAAAGCACTACATGGCCAGTACATTAAAAAAAAGTAGCTGGGAAAGCAGATAATAACAAGACCTGGCAATGGCTAAAAGCAGGAAAGTTGAAGAAAGAGACTGAGAGACTAATTCCGGCTGCACAAGACCAAGCCTTAAGGACAAATGCATACAAAGTCAAAATTGAGAAGACAGCAACAGACAGTAAGTGACACCTATGCAAAGAAGCTGAAGAAACAGTAGACCACCTGGTAAGCTGCTGCAAGAAGATCGCACAGACTGACTACAAACAGCGGCATGACAAAGTAGCAACAATGGTGCATTGGAAGATCTGCAAGAAATATCATTTGCTTGTAAGCAAGAACTGGTGGGATCATAAAATAGAAAAAATCATAGAAAATGATAAAGTTAAACTGCTCTGGGACTTCAGAATTCAAACAGACAAGCACTTGCAACATAACACCCCGGACTTAACAATTGTTGATAAGAAAGACAAAAAAGTCTGGGTAGTGGACATGGCAGTGCCTGGAGACAGCAGAATAGATGAGAAAGAACTGGAGAAGATAACAAAATACAAAGACCTACAAATAGAAATAGAAAGACTGTGGCAAAGTCAAAAAGTTGACTTTGTTGGAAGTCCCCCTGGGAGGGTTATAAATAGCAAATCACGGTACAAGGATCATAAATACATGCCAGTTGCCAAATACCCAAATTTTGATTGCAGGAACACTGCAGTGGTTGCAAGTGCAAGGAACTGATTGTAAGTCACCTTTGTTTAGCACTGTCATAACTTTGAAAGATTGTTAAATGAATGGCCATAAGTCAATTATAGATTACATCTTCCCTTCTGATGACATAAAGCATCTTCCACATCATTCAGCCATCACTGAGAAAATACCACATTTGTCCTCATTATTGTTGTACGCTTAGCATTTAATTTAAGGAGCTGTAGACATGAGTTATATGAGCACCTATCTCTTTCTTCAAATTTGCAGTGCTCTATTTATTACTCCTACAAAGATTTTAATGTATGTAGGATTTCAGCCACTAGAGGGCTCTGCTTCATCTGAAGGATGTCGTAGTAATGCATCTATGAATTTTTTTTTATAAATTATTAGATTTAATGAACTAAGTCTCAAGGCCCTTTCCTGCTCTTATTATTATGGCAAAAAATGGCTACTCCTTTGAAACGTATTGTACTTTAGATGTGACAATTTCACATCAATTTCAATTATCTGCAGGGCCTGCACAAGCCTATGATGTCAAGGCTGAGGAGGTATTTGATGATCTGAGAAGATTTCATATAATGCCATCAACTATTAGTTTTGGGAAGCAAGCCAATTTTTCCCCACTACCTCCCCATTTCCAAATAAGTAAGGGAATGAATGAATGAATGAACACAAGTCACACAAACAAAGAGAGACAAAGACAGAAAGACAGACACTTAGACAGAGAGAGAATACTTTTGGAATTTTCAAACTGTAAGATTCTGAAGAAAGGTTTGTCTCCCTCTGTCAAGCAACAGAGAACAGCAGCAATAGTATTAAATTTTAGGAGGAAGCAAGACAGATGCTTGAAGATCATTTAAATATATCAGAGTCAAATATATGGATTTAATGCGGAAAACCATTAAAGCTTTCAGAAAAAAGCTTTGTTGTTAACTAAGATTATTCCTTTTTTATAATGGAAAAACTTTTTAATTATTTAATAATCAATATTACAACATAAGGATACCGTGCACACACATGCATACATACAATCTATTTATGTTCTCACATAACTTCATATGTTTATGAAGTCCAACATTTCAGCTCCATCAATGTCCAGTTAGGGCAATACCTTCTTTTTGCTGCTAAAAAGACTGGCATTCAGAACCATACTGCCCTATTTAACTATCCAGTTAACAATGTTCATCCCATTTACTGCATATTTCCCCTCTCTACCAAAAGCCACGATGAGGGGATAATACTTTTTCTGGGAGCATTCAAGCATTGCGACATTGCTAGCAAACTAATTAGACAATGACCACTATTGTAATATTTGAACAAAGGAAAGGATTGCTGTTCTTATTCAATAAACTAGTTACCTAGAAACTATCACTATCCTGGTACACATATGAAAATATACACATGTCTATTACACACAGAGTTTTTTTCTCATAGAACGCTCAGAACGGAGTTCCGGCACCTTTTTTGGATGGAACCTTGTAGGGTAGGCAAGGCGAGCTGTATGACATGTGTGAGTTCCGGCACCTTTTTCTTTTACAAAAAAAGCACTGGTTACACATGTCTGTTACTCAGTGTCAAGTATGCACTGAGATACATATTCCACTAAAGGGATGGTCGAATATATGCATGCCCATACTTGAATGCACACAAGATTTTACCATATCAATAGCACATCAATTCTTTGAAATTAGAATTATTCAGCCCGCTTTCCTTAACCATTCTAAGTAGGCCAGTAGCTGGATACAAGCAGTTTAATAATAAGACAATAAATAAAATTCTAAAAACTAAACCAGTACTTAAAAATATTTCATACTGCAGAAACCACTAAATCAATGTATCAGTGGTAATCATTTTAAACAGCATACAGCTGTTTAGACACTAAGATTTTTTCCCGATTTTTGTTTTTCACTGTACGTCTCTATTGCATGAACGGTCATTAAATAACTGGGAGATGTTCCACAGAGAAAAAGAAAAGAAAACTCTATTCAAAATTAAATGTCATTCCCACTTTCCCATGATGTTGTCTTCTATCTCTCAAAACTGGATTGTGAAGAGTTTGCTAATACAGACATTTAGTCAATTGATCAGCTAAATCAGGGCTTTTCAACCAGTGGTACGGGTACTACCTGTAGTACATTGGCACCTGGCAGGTGGTACGCGACCATCCTAGAAAAGTGGTAGTGGGACAGGGGAATGGCAGCACCGCACAAGCCTGGGCGAGAGATGGCTGGAGCTGCAGGCTCCAGCTGGAGCTCAGCGCTGATCCTGGCGCTTCTACTGAGCCCAGAAAAAGCACCGATCATCTGGAATGTTGCAGCATCCCCAAGGTCTTGTGATTTACATTCAGATGCTTGGCAACTGATTCATATTTATGATGGTCACAGTCTCCCAGGGTCATGTGAAGTGAGCAAAGCCTGCTGCAACCATCCAGCACACGGGGAGAATAAAAACCAAACACCCCCCACCCCCACCCCCACTGCCAATCCTCAACAGAAATGCTCACAACAATGAAAACCTCGGACAGGAGGAAGAGCGATGCCAGGCAGGCAGGCAGGTGTCTTGCTCGGCTGTGGCTCGGGGGGCACTTTTTCAGTGCCATGGTAACTTCGAACAGTCACTAAGCAAACTTTTGTAAGTTGAGGACTACCTGTACTTCATCCCTTTTTTCCTTTTTTTTGGTCATCAAGTTTTTGACACCTTGCTAGGCGACTGGTAGTATTCAGATGTTGCCATATCCTAAAAGTGGTACAATGGGTGAAAAGGCTGAAAAGCCCTAGAGGAGGCATCAACTACAATATATTTACTTGGTTGAGAGTCATATCTTAAATCAAGCAGGTTGAATCTTGCAGTCTCCTGTCATGGGGGGGGGAGGCTCTGAAAAATCCAACAGGTGTGCACCTGGGCTTCTGTGTCAGTTGTGATATTCTTCAACATCTTTTTCCTAACTCTGGGCTTTTAATTATTAGTGATGAACAGATATTTCTTCTGGCATAAATCAACCCTGTGCACCTGGGCCAAAAATTCCTGCATTGAAGCTATAATATGTTGGCCAGGAAGACAGAAATTAACAGCCCGAGCTGACAAATAAACAATAAGGGGGGAAATGGCCTGGTTTGCTTTAGTGCGTTTAGAACAGCATGAAGACATCAAGTGGAAGCCCCATTTACAACATTTAGATAAAGTACAGGCTGTCCTCGATTTACAATCACAACTGAGCCCAACTTTTTTGTTGCTAAGTGAAACATTTGTTAAGTGAATTTTGCCCCATTTTATGAGCTTTCTTGACACAGTTGTTAAATGAATCACTGTAGTTGTTAAGTTAGTATCATGGTTGTCAAGTAAATCTGGCTTCCCCCATTGACTTTGCTTGTCAGAAGGTCGCAAAAGGGGACCACAGGACGCTGGGACACTGCAAGGGTCACAAATATGAGTCAGTTGGCCAAGTGTCAGAATTTTGATCACATGAACATGGGGATGCTGCAATGGCTGTAAGTGGGAAAAATGGTCATGTTACATTGTTCAGAGCCGTTGTAACTTTGAACAGTCACTAAATGAACTGTTGTAAGTCAAGGACTACTCTGTGTGTTTATCAGTCAATCACAGCGGTTCCCAGCTTGGGCTGCCAATCTGAGTTCAAGCATGAATCCGCTTCAAGGTTCTTGACCCACAGGCTGTGAATCTAAGTTCATAGATAAGATAGGAAATGAGCATAAAGTACACATTTAAAAAACAAATGTTGAAGAATGCAAAAATGATAAATAAGAGTTAAAGGCTCTTTAAATCTTTAAAAAGAGGTCTTGATATATATCGCAATGAATAGATTTGCAAATTAGTTTGATATTTGCACCCTATTTGAATTCTTTCCGGTTTAGATTGTCAGTAACGTCTGATTTAAAATGTACTAGCATTTCATACATTCCATACTAAATTGCACATGCGTATCTTTTTTTTTATATTCGTGCTGAAATCTGAAATGCATCATTTGAAAAGGAAACTAATTCCAATTCAATTAAACTTTGCTTACTAGAAAAGCAGTATTCTGAAATCAAAGCCGCTTAGCTAAAAACCAAAGCAGAACCCAGTAAAATGGCACTAAACATGATGCGGCATCATGTGGCTCAGATGTGAAGTGAGCTCTAATATGCTCTCAGCACTGGCAGATTGTTACTTGTAAAAAAAATTACACAACCAGTGCCAACCACTTCATAGACTGCGAATGAGAAGCTTCTGAATTTAGGCTATTTTTGTTATTTCACTCCTCTCTCTTACATCATAATACCCATTTGGACACTAACAATCTGAACTGTCTTCTCAGGGCAAATTTGGAGAATGAAGGAATGACAAAATGAAACCCTTTCCTTTTTTTGCTTTCCTTTGTTTATTTCCTGTGGCAAGGAACTGAAACCAGTAAAAGCCTATCAAGAGTTTAGAAAGCCATCTCTATCATAATAAGTAATTTGTCTCCAGCCAGTCTAAACGTTACCAGGTTAAGAAAGGTTGGGCTAAAGGGCTGTTGCTATCTGATTGTGAAGGGTTCGTTTTCTGACCTGACCTCTAATGGATATCTGCACTTCTGCAATCCAAAGTTGACCTCCCCGCTTGTGCCTCTGTTCCATTCCATCATTACTCTGCCTTGTTTAGATGGCGAAGGTAGGAATCAGTAAAAACTGGAATGCTTTGTGCAGTACCATCACGTATCTGTCACCTCACTGCAAGAAAACACAGAGGGCATTTAAAGTAGGCTTGTCTTAATGACAGGTTGGAAAAAAAGAGAGATAAAAATAGGATTCACAAACGACACACACACACATGTATTATTAAAATCTACTGTTGCATTCAGCAAGCACTGAGTTACTTCCAAGCCTCAGTGGAATAGCTTCCCTGTTTAAATCCAGTGGGGTGAGCAGAATTCATCCAGTTCCGAATTAAAAGATGAGGCATCTCTGCCATTGGTTAATTGATGGGGCATAATTTCAGCATTCATGGCCAAACAAGGGCAAAGCTCACTGGCTCTTTTTACAACCAAGACTGTGAGTTATTTTGGTGGGAAGGTTCATACCACGCTGTGGCCATATTTGCTGCAAGCACACACTGTGGCTTTTCATGAGCATTGAAAAGTTGGGAGCCTTCTTCAAAGAAATCCCTGATGCATTAATGAGCATCAAAATTACACGATCGACTTTTTTTTGGTCTTGTGGCAACGATCATAAGACACGATTGAAAGTTTTTGGTATGGAAATATTAGGGAAGGTGTCAAGGTATTGAAGTTTATATTTGTCTGGAGTCATCTTTTATATATGTTCATTTCTTTTAATTTTTATGTTTATTTGTACTTCTCTCTTTATTTTTTTACGTTTTTCTTATATTTCTTGTATTAGTCTTTTATCTTTGTATTTGTAAACTCTAATGATAATTATAATGAAAAAGAATATTATTTGTTAAATCAAATTCATATGACTGTCCATCTCGTGGAAAATGCCATTGTACAACGTTCCAATAAAATAATAAATATAAGACAATTGTTACATAAAACCATTATAAATAATTACTTTTAAAAAATATTTATTAATAAAATGTGATATGCATTTAGACTACTTTGTGTAAATGAAGAAATTAATGTAACTTCTTTAAATGTTTTGTCTGCTCTGATAGGTTTGCATTTGCAACTTTTTTCTCAGGCCCTTTCATTTTGTTCTTTGTCTCTAGGATCACTTTGTCCAGCTGGGTGACTTTAGGCCAGCCACTCTCTCTCAGCCCAATAGACCTCACAAGGTTGCTGTTATGCAGAAAATAGGAGGAAGAAATAGAGGTCTTGGTTATGTTCGCCATCTTGAATTATTTGTAAAAATAATAAAAGGTAGGATACAAAATAAATAAAATAATTATCTCCAAGCTACAAAGATCCATGTATTGATGTTTTGTGAATTTAAGTTTCAGGAACAATGCCTTTGAATTAGTAGAATTCTGCTTTGGAGCTTTAATTCATAAATCACGTGATTTTGTGTCCATTATGCACTCTGGAGCCCGGCTTCTGCTTGGGGAGGAAATGGCAGAGAAGAAAAATGTAATCTCCACTTTCTCGTTCGCATATGATCAGTTCCAAAGGCAGCTGCTTCTTTACAAAAAAATACAGGGGCATACTAGTTTTTCAGTTGTTGCCCAAAAAGCATCTGGTAAGAGCAAAGGATTGAACTTTGTTCACCTAACTGCTGTTCTATTAAAAAAGGATGTGTTGGAGAGTATATAGAACTGTTTTGTATCTGGCTTGAAAAAAGGTTTAGTCACATAACTAGAAGACTGATGCATCAAAGAAGGAGTTGGAGGATTTCTGCCAACTCTGGGCATCTCCCAATCAAATGTTAAAACAAATAGAAAATCATATAAAACTATAAAACTAAATAGATAAAAACATTAAAAACAACAAAGATCTGGCACCAAGTCAAATTCATAATGTGGAACTATCCAGTCTTATCCCAGTGCTTGGGAGAAAAGCCAGATCTCCAAAGCTTTATGAAAGGATAGAACAGGGGTAGGCAACCTCGGTTCCTTTATGACTCATGGACTTCAACTCCCAGAATGCTGACTCAGGAATTCTGGGAGTTGAAGTCCATGAGTCATAAAAGAGCCGAGGTTGCCTACCCCTGGGGTAGAAGATCTGCCCAATTTAGATGACAATGCTTGGGGGAAAGGTCTAGGTAGAGCTTGCCCAACCTATCTGTTCAGGTAGGATGGGTAGATGTCCTTCGGGAAAGGTAATTGTGCAGATAACCTGGCCCTGTGCCATTTAAAGGTGATGACTAGCACCCTGAATGAAACTGGAAGCCGCTGCAGCTACATAACAAAGGTGCGACATGGACACACCTAGAGGCCCCCGTTACTGTGTATGTTGCTGCATTTTGGACCAGTTGAAATTAGGAGGTGCCTCGACTTGACAGTTACTTTCTCTGCAGGCTTTCCCACTGAACTACATTCCTTCCATGTGCACAAACTCTCATTCCAAAATAAAATATCCTTCCAGGCTTATTTTATAGTTTTTTTATAATTTAAGAGAAAATGCACTATTTTAATTGGTAAAAATAAAATTGCGCAAACTAAACACAACACCAAACTACCTCTGAGTAAAACTGCACTGCAACTAGATTATTTCATCATTCTCAAACTTGAGGCAGAAAACTTGTATTTTGGACTTAGCATTAGGATACCGGATCTGGACATGAAGTGTGTTAATACTACTTTACAATGCCTTGGTAAGGCCACACTTGGAATACTGTATCCAGTTCTGGTCACCACGATGTAAAAAAGATGCTGAGACAAAGAGTACAGAGAAGAGCAACAAAGATGATTAGGGTACTGGAGGCTAAAACATATAAGGAGCGGATGCTGGAATTGGGTATGTCTAGTTTAATGAACAGAAGGGCGAGGGGTGACATGATAGCAGTGTTCCAATATCTCAGGGGCTGCCACAAAGAAGAGGGAGTGAAGCTATTCTCCAAAGCGCCCGAAGGCAGGACAAGAAGCAACAGATGGAAACTAATCAAGGAGAGAAGCAACCTAGAACTAAGGAGAAACTTCCTGTTAGAACAATTAAATCAGTGGAACAACCTGCCTCCAGAAGCGGTGAATGCTCCAACACTGGAAGTTTTTAAGAAGAGACTGGACAGCCATTTGTCTGAAATGGTGTAGGGTTTCCTGCCTGATCAGGGGGTTGGACTAGATGACCTCCAAGGTCCCTTCCAACTCTGTTATTCTGGACTACAACTTCAGAATGATTATTCTGAAGAAGCCCAAAGACACAAAACCTTGCTGCCACCTAGCTGGTCGTCCGGATAGGCTGCACTAGGTTCTCTGTTGGGGTTGTCTAGTCTTGCTTCTTTCCTATTTCCCTCCCTGTTTGGAAATTTCCCCCAGTTGGAAACTCCTCCCCCCCACGCCAATCATCTGCCAAGCAAAACGCTCCTAACGAAACACGGCTCAAACTCTCTGCCATTTATCCTCTTTCTGGGCGCCAAGCTTCAGCCACGTGCGCCGGAGAAGCAGAGTCAGGCCAGTTCAGCTGCGCGCGCAGATGGGCACAGTCTGTCCCGCCGAAGCCAGCAGCTCCGCCCTCTGCCCACCGGGCGCCTGCACTCTTTTTACTACCTTACATCCGCTGGAGATCAATCTGGGTACATGTCCGAAGCCTGGCTCTCTTCAGCTGGGACATGGGAGAGACCCTTATTGTTTGTCTTCCATGCGGTCCAGAACCCACTACACAATACTTATTGCTGGGGAAGGCGGCTGTCCACCAAAGGGGCTTCTGGGCTGCTGCCGAAACTTTTAGGTCTTCCTACATTTAGTGGGACTTAGTGTTGAGGAAGCTGACGCCCAGCCTTCACAGTCGACTTTTTCTCTCAAGAGAGATCTCGGGCACCAGCAGTGACATTTACCTTTGACCATCTTTTCTCTCCCGGGAAATGGCGATGCAGTCAATGGGAAGAGGACGGGAAGGGTTGGGATAGCGAGTATCATCGTGTGCAGTGGGGACATGGGGTGGGTAGGGGGTCACACTCATTAGCCGGTACATTTCTCATACCCCTCCGAAAGGGAAAAGGGGTCAGGAAGGGTGTTCTGTTGCAGGAACATTGTATCGTGAATTTAATTCCTTGTTAAGACACTTGCTGGTCTGTTTAAGCAAATTTAGTCACATTTAACGGCCCTTTCCAGACAGTGAACTCATAAAGCACCTGGTTCATCTGAAATACCTTTATTTTGCATGTAGAAGGTTACAGCAGAGAAGGTGTGGTCAGGTGAAGTCTGGACGGTACTTTAAGGTTGAAAGACAGTAACAGGATTACTGTCCGCATGGCTTGTGTTCAGATGTTACAATGGAGGATGGAACACAAGGGAACAAGGAGAAGGAGGAAGTCCAACCCAGAAGGGGTGGATCCTAGTACAGCATCATGAGCAGGATAGGAAATACATCACAAAGGGGGAAGGTACTGGTAGACCCAATTAGCATATTATAATTTCCCAAGAACAGCCACGTGGTGGCAGCACAGTCCCCGTTTGGTATTTCATAATACCACCATATAAAGCCCATAACGGTAGTTATGCAAATGCAAATGCAAATACACGTTTGTGGTTTGTTGTTGTCAGAAAACACCTAAGAAATATAAGTAATAAATCTGAGAAATAGATATAAAACTGAGAGATATAAAAATTAAACATGCATACATATAAACGTAAACTTCAGAGATATACAAAAAATAAACATGATATATGAGGCATAAAACCTGAGAGATATAAGAAGTAAACATGTGTCCATATAGGACATAAAACCTGAGATATATAAAATAAACATGCATATACAGTGCAATAATAAGAACTGCCATTCTAGGCTGAGGTTTTGCTTGTTGCGTTCAAGACCTGAAAGATATAAAAGAACATGCATATATATTGCAATAATAACAATTGCCTTTTCAGGCTTCAATAGTCTGGATCAGGTTGAAGGCACTTTTCTTCTAGAAGGCAGGATTCAAGAAGGAAAACGAGTTCAGTCTTCAAGAGGCAAAAAGCAGGACAAGTTCTGCGATGGTCTGGTGAAAGTTTTGGTGTCTTTCGAGTCTTGAGCTCGTTGGACATTGAACAGAACAAGGTCTCTAACTTGAAGATCGGAGTTAAGATGGGACGTGTGTGACTGGAGCATGACTTTGATGCTCCCCGCCATGCTGCTCCCCGCCATAATTTGAAGCAGGGTTGGATACAGGTGTTTGCTGTGTATTGCCTAGAAGTGGAGCAGGATGCATGGCCGTATCGTGGTTGTCGCTGCCACATTCTGTGCACCTGATGAAGGTTTTACAATTTTTAGCAAAATGGTCATATGAGGCACAGCACCTGTAGCATATTCGAAGTTTTTAGAGGACCTCTTTCCGCTCTTGTACAGTCATTGCTCTAAGCTGACGACATTTCCTGAGAGGGTGTGGTTTTTTTGAATAGGACACTGATGATTAGGATCATCATTCCCACCACCTGAATCACTCCATTGAGGAGGAAATGGTGCAGAATGTGAGATGTCACCACCTGAATCCCTCCATTTAGGAGGAGATGGTACAGGAGGCGAGATGTCCGTCTTTCTTGTAAACACAGCAATATGTGCGTCACTGTGTTTATCTGTGTTATTATCATACCTTGATGATGATGATGATGGAGCAGGCACACTGGATTGAGGGTGGTTGAAACTGTGATTGTTTCTTGTCCAGGTATGTCTGGATGGAGTGGCCACATTGGGTGCAGAGTGGTTGAAGCTGGGATCATTTTTCCTCCAGGCTTGTTAACAGATGAAACTGCAAAAAAATGAAAATGGGGGATAGAGGACACCATAGTGTTCTTTGTATTCTGATCCTTGTTGTGTCCATCTCTCCTGCAGGCCGTATGGCAGTTTTGACACCACTGGAATGACGCCATAGGAGGTGTCTAGGAAGGCTAGACCAGGTAGAAGTGGGTCTGCTTTTGCCGATTCTATCTCTGTGAGGAGATCACTTAGTTCCTGGAGCTTTCGATTGTCTTTATTGCTTATGTTCGGAAAGTTGTATAGTCTTTGTAAAATAGCATTCAGTATTGCTTCTGGGCTGCCGAAGGCTTGTTCAAGTCGAGCCCACGCATAGGCGAGACTTGTCTCTGGAGTCAGGGTACGCTGATCTCACTCTTGCAATAATGGCTGTAGATTCTGGCCCTAGCCACTTTATGAGTAGATCGAGTTACTCCTTGGTGGTAAGGTGGAGATCAGCAATAACGAGTCTGAAGGTTGATCTCCAAGATCTGTAGTTCTCTGGACAATCATCTAACTTTGAGAGGTTAGCAGTGATGAGGTCTCGACGAGTCACAAGTGTAGCATAGTTAAGCTGGTCTAATCTCTCATTCCTTGATTCCAGGGAGACCTGTGGTACCCCTTGGGTATGAAGTTGAGGTATTCCAGGATAGAAAGATGTTGCGGGAGCGTTCTGTTGTGGCGCGGTCCCTATGGCTTGTGCTGGCTGTCGATTAAACTGTTGTTCATTCGTGGCATTTACGGGAACATTGACAATAGGCACAGCTGCGTTGTGATGTTGAGGAGCAGGCCTTTGCAGGCTCGGGGTCCCTATGACATTCATAGGAAGTGCATAAGATGGCCCTGCAATGTAGTGTTGAGGTGTCGGCTGATGCAGATTTAGGGTTTGTGTGCTGGTGTTGGGAAGCACAGCTGATGCACCTGTGTTGCCTAGAAGAAGAGGTGTAGGCCCTGATAGGCGCGGGACTTCTGTGCTATTTGTGGAAAGCACGGTTGACACACCTGTGTTGCTTTGAAGAAGAGGTGTCAGCCCTGGCAGGCACAGGACTTCTGTGCTCTTTGAGGGAAGCACGGTTGACGCACCTGTGTTGCTTTGAAGAAGAGGTGTCAGCCCTGGCAGGCACAGGACTTCTGTGCTGTGTGTGGGAAGCACGGTTGACGCACCTGTGTTGCTTTGAAGAAGAGGTGTAGGCCCTGGCAGGCGTGGGACTTCTGTGCTGTGTGTGGGAAGCACGGTTGACGCACCTGTGTTGCTTTGAAGAAGAGGTGTAGGCCCTGGCAGGTGTGGGACTTCTGTGCTGTGTGTGGGAAGCACGGTTGACGCACCTGTATTGCTTTGAAGAAGAGGTGTAGGCCCTGGCAGGCGCGGGACTTCTGTGCTGTGTATGAGTAGGATAGGAAATACATCACAAAGGGGGAAGGTACTGGTAGACCCAATTAGCATATTATAATTTCCCAAGAACATCTACGTGGTGGCAGCACAAAGGGAGAAATTGAATGAAATTGGGGCAGGGGGAAAGGGGCGGGGGAGGGGGCAGGATTCTGCCTATTTGGTGGTTTGCGCCCACTCAGTTCAGGCAGCGCCACTCAACCACCTTATCCATCGCTGTGAGGTAGTCAAAACTCAGACCACCTTCCCGAGCCATTTCCCCAGCGTTAATTCAGAGTTGATCTGGGTCATAAATGCTCTATTGCCAAACGCCCCCCCCCACACTTTCCTTCACGTTAAAGCGGCGGAAAGGGTGACCGTAGAGGGAGGGGGAAACGGGGGGTGGTGAAAGAAACGGGGAGATTTCTTGGGCCAAGCTGGGAAACCATTCGCAAACGGAGGATTTCAACGGGAAATATCTAGCAGGCCAGGGAAGAAGTGATGTTGAAGCGTTTTGAGAGGGGGGGGGGAAGAAAAGGGGACGTGATGGACGGGTCTTGGGAAAGAGAATATTAACACTACTATTGATCAATCCAGATTAATTCTAGTTTCCAATCTGTTGAGTACAAGGAAGAAACCGTTTTGAAGCAACTGCATTTTCCCAATGCCAAAAGGAAAAAGGCCACGGGCCTAACAGTCAGGCGACAGGTGGGAGGGCAAAGCGCTCTCCGTCCAGACCGGACTGATCCTGCGCGCGTTTTTGTACAGGCAAGCTTTAAGAATCTGGATAGTAGTCAAGTAGTCCAGTCTCAATTGCCGAGCTGTAGAAAAATCGGATGCAAGAAAGCGGGAGACTGACTCTGCAGGAAGGGAAGTCAAGGCGACGCCGAAGTTCTTCTTTGCCTTCTGCCTCTCTTAGCTGAGCCGCTGCGCTCCAGCCAGATTCCCAGGTCGGCGGCTCGGCGCGCGCTCTTCTTCTGCCAAGGCTGCTTCTTGGAGGGCGAGAGATGGACGGGGGGGGGGGGGAGTGATGATGGAGATTCATTCATACGAGGTCTGCCAGCCGCCGAAGCGGGAGGGGGTGGTGGTGGTGGTGGTATGAGTATCTACGTATAGAGCGGGGGCTGGAGAGGAAAGAGGGCCACGCGACCCCTCCCTCTCGTCTGGTTGCCACCCGTTTTTGGCTGCAGGAGTTGCACTTGAGAAGATCGATCAGGAGGAGGGGTCTCGGGGACAAGGCTGAAAGCTCAGGTTACAGCTCAGCTGGGGGGCAGGGGAGGTCTGAGACCTGGGCATATACACGGGCTGCTAGAAGGCAGAGGGGAGCATCAGCCGCGGTGCTTCAGCCCAGAGCCCTGGGCAGTTAGCCGGGTTTCTGCTGGGCCTTTGCTACTTTTGGATTCTCTTGCTGTTTGTTAAAGACAACGGAGGATCGGGTGCATGAAGGCTCGGTAGCTACTGGGGGAACTACTACTACCACCACCATCACCATCTCCTCCTCTTCCTCCTTTCTCATCCACGCAAAGGTCCTGCATGTCTAACATTTAGACATGTTCAGCTTTGTGCATTCAAGGACTCTAGTGCTCCTGGCAGCTACTCAAGTAATTTTATTAGCAGTTGTCCATTGTCAGAATGAGGATATACGTAAGTTATACCTTTCTTCCTCTTTTTCTTCTCCAGAAAGCAGGTGAAAAGCAAGTGGTTGGGGAAGTATAAATTAGGGGAGGGGGGAAAAAATCAGGAGAACAAGCAAACTTTTTTTAAAAAAAAAATCACTTGTGGGTTTGTACAATTAAATTTCCTCCTTTGAGTTAGTCTCCCTCCATCTCCTTCTCGTTTCTCTTCTTTTGGCTCCTCAAATTCTTTCCTGCTGCAGAGAGATGCTGTTGCATCCTCACAATTAGTCTGAAATCCCAATCTGTTCTTTGTAATGCTTGGCTACTCAAAAACAAGAGCTGCACTTAGCACAATCTGATTCAAGCGCTGTACCATTTCTTCTCTGGGCCTTCCGGCAGTGAGTGGGGTGAGCTGGGGATAAGGTTATTATTATTATTATTATTATAAGTGATTAAATTGTTATATGCCTTCATCTAAAGATCTCCAGAAAAGAAAACGGTGTGGTAAAAAAAAAGTCATATTCTCAACTCGCACAGGATAAATGACCCCTCCAACCTCTTGGCGGAATGAAAGAGTTAACTGAACTGATTTGTACAGGGGCTCTCATAGGAGGGATTCGGACAAAAGAGAACATAGCAGGAAGATTTTGTGTGTGTGTGTGGGGGGGGAATCACAAAGAAAGATCTTTATGCATAAAATGTCCCTCCCCTAGTTCAGTTAAGGATGCGGAGTAAGGTGCAGATGGAGTTCCTGGGGAATTTGATAGCAGTTTTTTTTTTTGGTAGCTGAGGGAGTAGAAGGAAAAATTTCCCCAACTCAAAAGAGGCCACCTGAGGGGTACAAAACATTCCAGAGGCACATCAGTCCATTTGTTCTACTCTCACTCTTCAACACACACACACACACACACACACACACACACACGAGGGCGTGGGAATCCTTCCTTCCTGTATATTAGGGAATTGTGTATAACCATCCCAATCCCACCCACCCCTTCTTCTCCCCAAAACTTTTATCAACTTTCCCTTCTAATCCTTACAAAATCAAAGGCAGGTTATCTCTCTTTTCTGCCGCTCACTGGGAGAGCTTTTGTTGTTTGCAGTATTATTCAAAAGTGGAAGAGGGAAACTTGAATAGGTAGAAACCTGTATTTGGGGCAGGTTTTTTTTTCCTGTTTGAATTCCACCCTTTCCTCCATAATTCTCCAGACTGTAAATCAGTTGTGGGGATTATATCATGAAAGTGAGGTGAGGTGGAATTTCCTTTTTTTTTTGCTCCTGATCTCAGGCTTTGCTTTTTCCCAGTGCAAAATCCCAAAGAAAAGGAGTCAAGTTCTTTTTTTTATTATTAATACGCTATAATCTCTGCAGTTGAGTCTTCTGAGTTGGTAAGAGAAAGAGCCCTTGCCTCAGGGTGGGTCAAAAAAGGGGAATTGACCTAGGTGCTTAGCCCTACTGATCAAAAGGTATTGCTATTCTATTCTCTGCTTCTAACAACAAAAAACCGATCCCTTATGAAAATATGGGAGGGCTACAAGTGAAGAACAGTATAGGAAAACTGTGCCAGTCTATGGTGGCAAAAAAACTCCAGGAGTCAGGAGTGGCACTTTTTCTGAATAACACACTTTATTTAGAGGCACAAGCTTTCAGTGAACCAAGCAAGGCAATTGCATGCTGAAAGTAGCCTGGAAAAACTCTGAATCTTGGGAGATGATTTGTAATTCCCAATTGTAACCAGGTGCTCTTTCTCCTATTAATCAGCTGGTCTGCAGAGTGGTAAGTGTAGACTTTCTAGGTTTTGCATCTTTTGTCACATCATTGAAAGGATGATGGCTTGGAGATTCAGAAACATGCTGGAGAAGCAAAGTGTTCATCAGAAAATACCATTTAATTGTTTTTTTTTAAAAAAAGCATATTTTCATATTGTCGCTTTTTTTTTTTTAAAAAAGCATATTTTCATATTGTCGCGAAGGGGAAAGTTTTTAGTTACTTTAATCCTGGTGCTTATTTGGAGAGTCTCATTTTTTTTTTACACACTGGTTTTTTTTCCCAAGTGTTCTCCCAGGTTAGGGAGTAAGCTGAATCCTTGCTCTGTGCAGGTTTATTTGCCTTGAGCAGCAATAGCTTCCAGATGCTGAAAAGCTGCCCATGTTTATTTAAAGTAGTCCCTACTGGAGCAATGTGAATTGCACTCTGTGTGCATTTGAGAAAAGGTCCATTCATGAGTGGAGGGTCCCTTGGGCTCCAACTGGCTCTGCTGACTTGTGCACAATAGCCCCCCTGTCATATTGCTGCTGCTGTCAGGCTTTTGCTAAGAAGTTAAAGGGGGGGGGGAAGAGATGCAAGTGCAAATGAGGCACATTTTTCATGTACTTGTTTTTTCTGATCCTTTCCCTATGAAGCACAATTTCTATTTCACTAAAATAAGGAAGGGTGGGGCAGTGGGGGGAAGAGAATAAGAAGTGGAGTTAATCTGATGTTTAGATTAGAGCTCCAAAGTCTTTCTTCTTCTGCCTTCTGGTTTGAACTCTCCCACCACTCTCCATCTGCCATATCTTTCACTGATCTGACATTAGTTTGGTCTTCTGTTGCCTAAAAGAAAGACCACTGGATGTTATACTCTTCCTTAGAGTTATCAATTAGTGATTCTTAGCTGCAGGTTGAAACGGATTGGAACAAATTGGGTGGCCTCTAATATCCTCCCTTCCCCATTGTAGCCAAGAATTAGTGCTAGGGGTTGCAAAGTGAGTCAGTTATGTGGCCCGATGTAACTGTTCTTAAGCCCTAAATCTCTTCCACCAGAAATGCTGTCATTTCAGCCAAGTGGCTCATCAAACCACCATGGAACGTGAGACTATGCTTGGTCATGAATGATAGTTTGCCAAATGGAAAAGTCTGCTGAATGCAGATTGAGGGAACTCCAGCTCAGCATTCTTGGTAGAAGGAGGGGGGAAACTACTACAGTTGAGCTAAGATTTAAAGATAACTTACACACCTGTGGTCAAGTCTTTAGGATTGCCAGGTATTTTTTATGAAGTTGGTATCACTGTACCCAAGAGATAATATATAGCAAGCAAAATATGTTTGATGCAGCAAGAAGTAATAAAGACAATGCAGGAACAATCTTGGGCAAGTAATTGCTATTTTAGCTCTTACCCTGGAAGTAACTAATACTCTAGCAATATCTTACAGGGATCTATTACTCTAATTACCTTATAACTATCACTGGGTAATACATACTATTGCATACGAGTAGGCATTATCCTGCAGCAGAAGTAACTAATGCCCTAACCTTTATCTCACAAATACCTACTACCCTACTTATTACTTTGCAAGTAATTATTATCCTGGCTCTTACCTTGCAGGTAGCTATTACCCAAGCCATTACTTCACAAGTAAGCATTGTCTTGCCTCTTGCCTTTGATTTTGTAAGGATTAGAAGGGAAAGTTGATAAAAGTTTTGGGGAGAAGAAGGGGTGGGTGGGATTGGGATGGTTATACACAATTCCCTAATATACAGGAAGGAAGGATTCCCACGCCCTCGTGTGTGTGTGTGTGTGTGTGTGTGTGTGTGTGTGTGTGTGTGTGTGTGTGTTGAAGAGTGAGAGTAGAACAAATGGACTGATGTGCCTCTGGAATGTTTTGTACCCCTCAGGTGGCCTCTTTTGAGTTGGGGAAATTTTTCCTTCTACTCCCTCAGCTACCTATAGCATCCTAGCACAATTCATATAACTGATGGTGAGGATAAATGAAAAAAATGTAATGTGCTAAGTGTCTTGAGCCCACATATTTGGTAGGAAGGAACCCTAAAAGATACTGTATTTATTCAGCACTTCTAAGATCACAGCTGGGGTACTATCTAGGATTCTGGGTGCTACATTTCCAGAAGGGGATTCAAATGACAGAAATGATGACACAGGCATTTGTAAGACATTTCCTAGAGGATATACGGAAGGAACTTGGGATGTTCAGCCTGGAGAAGCAGAGACTGAGAAGAGTCACGATAGCCATGTTCAGGTACATGAAGGGAAGCTAAAGGAAAGTGTTCAAGACTGTTTTCCACAGCTATAGAAATTAGAATCAAAAATAATGGCCGTAAACTGCTGCTACCTAGATTTATTTTAAATATTTCCTGACAGTAAAACCTATGCATCAGTGGAACAGTCTACCCTGGGGGTTCTGGATTCTCCATCTCTGGGTTTTTTTTAAAGGCTGGAGAGCTACCTACCTTGGATGGTTTAAATTGGTTACCCTGCACATCGCTGAAGATTGGACAGATGTTCCTCATGATCCTTCCAGGTCTACAATTCTATGATAATCCCTACACTGGCATGAGATTTTTGGAGTTTACTTAGACTCCCAAGCCAGTATTGTTATCATCCTTGTTGTGAGGAACCCTGAGATAAATGTACGGGTTCTATTGATGTGGAGGTGGGGATGGGATTGGGAACGGCCAACCCAAGGCCTTTTCCCTCTATTTGGGAATAGCAAAATGCCCTTGTTGTAATCTGTGGGAAGTTGATGAGATGTTCTTGAATGGGGCAGGTTGGGAATAATGAAGGGCAATGTTGGATCGCTGGGACAAATGCTGCTATTTCTTTCGCTCTTGATTCCTGCTGCGTTTGTCTCTTTAACCTGCTTTCTCCTTTCCCTTTCCTTCTGGCACAGGGGAGGCAGGCAGCTGTGTACACGATGGGCAGACATATAGTGATAAAGATGTGTGGAAACCCATACCCTGCCAGATCTGTGTTTGTGACACTGGCATTGTCCTCTGCGACGATATTCTCTGCGAAGAAATGAAAGACTGTCCCAGGCCTGAGATACCCTTCGGAGAATGTTGCTCTATATGTCCAACTGATCAGTCCACCACCAGTGGTTGTAATTTATTTATTTCTATTTCATATAAATAAATTACCTGAGAGATAATAGCACTAAAAGAAGAAAGATTTAACAGCAGCCATGGATGTGACTCTCAGATGTTTTCGCATCCATGAAAGGCAATTGCTGCAAAAGGCTACTTCTCACAATTCCTCAAACTGTGTTTATGACATAGAAGAGATGAATTAGTTGAACCATGAATGTATGACAGGAGGAGATGGGAAGAACTGTTGACCAACTATTAACTTGTCTAAGGCAGCCAACCAGTCCATTAAAAGTACAGGCATTTTAGAGCGAGACACATTTCTAGAAATTTCAAAAGTTTTCCCCAGTAAATAGAAGGTTTTTAACAACTCCTGCACCAACTTTTTCTATGCCCAATTGTATTTACTGTTGCTTGCTGGGCACGTAAAACATTGAGGAAGTGGGAAGAAGCTTCATAATGCTAAATATATCTTCCAGTACACAATGTTGAACTGTGATTTCTGTGTCAGAATTTACAGGGTGACCTAGAGAATGGGAAATTCTTTTTTTACAGTACTATGAAAATGGAAAAGACTAATCGGGTATTAGTATCAGGCATCATCAGATGGCAAAACCTTTACCATGGGTTTTTTGAAGCACAAGGAATCTCATTCCTAATATCTAAATTTAATGATGTGCAGAAATTGCAGCTTGTGGCTACCATTAAAAAGTGATGCTGCTACTGAATGCATATTTATATAGTTTTATTAAAAAACACTAATAAAGTATTATTAGTGTACCCGTGTTCAATAAAACTGAAGGAGTGTTAGCAGCTAATCTTTTACATCCTATTAATGCCTCTGTGTAATTGGCACATATTTTCTAAACGGTACCCGTTGCCTTATGCTATAACAGCTTTTCACTTAGTATGCCAATCAAAGTTGCATAAATATATATATATATATGTAAGGGTCAAGTATGAGGAACAGTACAGCACTCCTACTGAAGGCTAGCATTGTTTGGAAGGGTGTAAAATCCTGGAGTAATTTTGGAGTCACTGAGCACATCACTCAAGAGATACAGTAGAAATAGATAGCAGTTCTCCTTTTGGAGAAATGTGTTTACGATCAGGATCAGAGCAGAAAATGTATATGGTTCAGCCTCAGGAAATCTACGAGGGTACGCTTAAAAAAAAGTCAAGATAATTTTGATAGAATGATCACAGCGGCCATTTTTTTACTTTTTGCACTCCACATGCACACCTGCCTAGTAGACAGCTCTGGCTCCTCCCATAGGTTAAATCTCTCTGGAGCCTTAAAGTCCCTTAAGGAATTTCTGGTTCATTAATTGAGGGAGTGGGGGAAGAGGCCTCAGCAACAAGAGGTCAACCTTTCCCCTTGCGTGAACTTCACAAGAATGACCTAACTTTCATACCTCAAGTTTGGGAGATGATTTATAATGCTTCCCTGCCTCACCTTGTGCTGCCTTGAGGTCCTCTTTTCCAGAGCAATGTCAGGAAAACATCCACCATTTTTCAGTTTCAAAAGTAGTTTCCCCACCCCCACCCCCTTCTTAACATGAGGAATTGTTGCAACTAGAAGTGGCCTTTTTTAACCCTTTCCCCTCTTCTGGCTGTCTGAGGCTCCGCTAATTAAAAGGGAAGCCTCCAGAAGCAGAATAACAGGGAGACTGCCAGGAGAAGTAAAGGGTTGAGACCTGCAAAAGTTAACCGTGGTTTTTCTGTGTATTGTTTTTTGCAATTAAGCTGATTGTGGCTTTTAACCTCTGTGTTTTGCCTCATGTATCTGTTTTTTTGTGTTTTTTTAAAAAGCCTACACTTCTCCCCCAAAGCTATTGTTTGCTTATTTAATTGATCTAACTATGTTTAATGGCGATGAGTTTCACTAATATTTTTATTATTATTTTGTCGGGAAGCTGCTTTTAAACAAGTAGTCCCATTTTGGAAATCCCAACTTCCTCCAGTCAGTGGGATTCTCAGTTCTCTCCTTCCATTCTATGCAAATTTACCTGGAAAGAGAGTTCTAAATGAATACAGTCTTAAAACAGACAACATTGCTTTGATAAACCTGAACTGCTGCAATTCCTGTGGGCAAAATGGAATTAAAGTTAGCTAGCCTGCTTTAGCATGGCTTGCAATGAATTATTCACAACACTATTATTCTCTCTGTGCTTGCTTGTTTTGTTACTTTACATTCCCAATGTAAAAAAAAACATCCTCTGCCCCTTGTATTCCTGGGACATCATTATCTCCCACAGAGCCATGATTTAAAATAGGGCAAGCACTGAAATAACGAAGATCTCCTGTCTGTTTCCTTGGTTTAGTTACAGGTTGCCCTATGTTCCTCTCCGTGTTGTCACATGCTTCATGAATGAACAGACTGAGGACATTTGTGTACTCAAAGTTTCATATATAGTTCTATTTTCAAAACAGTTCTGATGTTTTCTTCTTTTCTCTCTCTCTCCCTCTTTCATTCTTAACAGGGCAACCTGGTCCCAAGGTGAGACAACTAAACACTATTAATAATCACCATTGTCTGTTAGCACCCCCAAGGTTTGCCAGCTATGTGAGAAGTGCAACAGGGACTTGCATCATTGATTGCTGTTCAATTGGCAGCGTTATTAATTCATTCATAACTTCTGTTGATCTGCTTAAAAAAAGAAGTGTAGTATTACTTATCACTGAGTCCCCCAAAAGCTAATTTCTGCAGAATGAGATGCTATAAAAAACACTGTTGTGGCTACACATTCTTTTGGGCTTCGACTTCAGCCTGAGGGAGAAGACAGTTCTTCAGAACCAAACGATGCAATAGATAGTTATCATGAATTATGACAGAATCTGGCAATGAATATGAATAGCAATCTGACAGCCTCCTATTGAAATTGATGAAATAATTGCTTTGCTCCAGCCAGATGAATATTTTACTGACTAAAGTCTGTTCATGTTTTAGGTAAAATTATGCTTAACGTAGTTGCAAAACTTGGAGGTTAGATACTCTCTAACACTTTGAAACCTACAGTTCCCACAGGCTATCTATTGCTGTAGTGTTATAAAGTTAAAAATGTAGACTCGGAGTTCAAGATGCACTAATTGACTGGCTTGGGATGTTTGGTTTGGTTCCCACCCCTAATTTTACACATTTTTGATCTAGCAGGGTCAAAAGGGAGAACCTGGTGATATCAAGAATGTAAGTTTCAAATTTAATGCATCCCTTTCTAATTTTCCTTAAACCCTGATTGTACGAAATATATATTTGACTGAAGTGATTTTCTGTATATTTTCTTCTTTTTCTTCTCTCTCTTTTGGTTTAGGTTGTAGGACCAAAAGGCCCTCCTGGACCACAGGTAGTGGCGTATTCTGCTATCTTATTTACATGTATTGAAAAAAGAGGGTTTTTGTTTTAAAAAAGGGTTATTAATGCTCTCATTACCTTCTGCAGGGACCTTCAGGTGAACAAGGACCAAGGGGAGAACGTGGAGAAAAAGGAGAAAAGGTAAGACCAACTATACCTGTGTGGTATTTAATAAACTAAACAGGCTGCAAGTCTATTTATACTTAACTCAGAGTAAGTTCTAAGCAAAGTGGAGTTTGCATCCAATTCAGGGTGTCTAGTGCTGTAGTTGTAGAATACCATTCTCTATGTCAAATTAATATTTTTTTGCAGCAGTAATCCGTCAAACCCTCAAGGCAGGTCCATCAGCATTAAATCTTGGAGTTCATATTGAAGTCATACACATCACAAGAAGTGTGGAAGAAGATCACTTAAGTCATGATTGGGTGTAAGATGAGGGATTAATAACCTGACCGAATGTACTTCTAGACACCTCCCTTACCTGCAGAATTGTTGATTTACTGAACCAGCCCAAGGCATTTGGCTGTGTGTAGCTAAGCCTCTCCCATGCATACATACATCACTGCATTCAGCATCCAAGTTGTACTGACGATTGAATTCTGCTTTCAGTGCTCACAGTGCAATGACATTTTGGTGGCCCAGGATAAGCTATTTTAGGATTGCAGGGAGCACGGTATTGAAATGTTTCTTGATCTCCAACATTTATCACTTGAGATAATTACCAATGACTATTCTGCAATAGTCCCCATCCCTTCATGGATTACTGCCTTGTCGTGGCGAAGGGGCTTGTGTAATTCAATGAAGCTATGAGCTATGCCGTGCAGGGCCACCCAAGACGGACAGGTCATAGCAGAGAGTTCTGACAAAACGTGATCCACTGGAGAAGGAAATGGCAACCCACTCCAGTATCTTTGCCATGAAAACCCTATGGACAGTACCAAAAGGCAAAACGATATGACGCTGGAAGATGAGCCCCTCAGGTCGGAAGGCGTCCAATATGCTACTGGGGAAGAGCAGAGGGCTAGTACTAGTAGCGCCAGAAAGAATGAAGCGACTGGGCCAAAGCCGAAAGGACGCTCAGCTGTGGATGTGTCTGGTGGTGAAAGGAAAGTCCGATGCTGCAAAGATTTTTTCTCCATAGGAACCTGGAATGTAAGATCCATGAATCAAGGAAAACTGGACGTGGTCAAACAAGAGATGACAAGACTGAACATTGACATCTTAGGTATCAGCGAACTAAAATGGACAGGAATGGGTGAATTTAATTCAGATGACCATCAGGTATACTACTGTGGGCAAGAATCCTTCAGAAGAAATGGAGTAGCCTTCATAGTCAATAAAAGAGTAGGAAAAGCAATACTGGGATACAATCCTCAAAATGACAGAATGATCTCAGTTCGAATCCAAGGCAAACCATTCAATATCACAGTAGTCCAAGTCTATGCCCCAACCACCAGTGCTGAAGAGGATGAAATTGACCAGTTCTATGAAGCACTACAGCACCTTATAGAACTAACACCAAAAAATGATGTTCTTATCATCATGGGGGATTGGAATGCTAAAGTAGGAAGCCAAAAGATAACTGGAATAACAGGCAAGTTTGGCCTTGGAGTGCAAAATGAAGCAGGGCACAGGCTGATAGAATTCTGTCAAGAGAATACGATGGTCATAGCAAACACTCTTTTCCAACAACCCAAGAGACGGCTCTACACATGGACATCACCAGATGGTCAACACAGAAATCAGATTGACTATATGCTCTGCAGCCAAAGATGGAGAAGCTCTATACAGTCAGTAAAAACAAGACCAGGAGCTGACTGTGGCTCAGACCATGAGCTTCTCCTTGCAAAGTTTAGGCTTAAACTGAAGAAAGTAGGGAAAAGCACTAGGCCAGTCAGGTATGAATTAAATCATATCCCTGTTGAATATACAGTAGAGGTGACAAATAGATTTAAGGAATTAGATCTGATAGACAGAGTGCCTGAAGAACTATGGACAGAGGTTCGTGACATTGTACAAGAGGTAGCAACCAAAACCATCCCAAAGAAAAAGAAATGCAAGAAAGCAAAATGGCTGTCTGAGGAAGCTTTGCAAATAGCTGAGGAAAGGAGGGAAGCGAAAGGCAAGGGAGAAAAAGAAAGATACACCCAATTGAATGCAGAATTCCAGAGAATAGCTAGAAGAGATAAGAATGCCTTCTTAAATGAACAGTGCAAAGAAATAGAAGAAAACAATAGAATAGGGAGGACCAGAGATCTTTTCAAGAAAATTGGAGAAATGAAGGGAACGTTTAATGCAAAAATGGGCATGATAAAGGACCAAAATGGCAGGGACCTAACAGAGGCAGAAGAGATTAAGAAGAGGTGGCAAAATTACACAGAAGAACTATACAAGAATGAGCTTAACGTCCCTGATAATCACAATGAGGTGGTCACTGACCTCGAGCCAGACATCCTAGAATGTGAAGTGAAGTGGGCCTTAGAAAAGCTGAGCAACAACAAAGCTAGTGGAGGTGACAGTATTCCAGCTGAGCTATTCAAAATCTTAAAAGACAATGCAGTAAAAGTGCTACACTCAATTTGCCAGCAAATTTGGAAAACTCAACAGTGGCCACAGGATTGGAAAAGATCAGTTTACATTCCAATTCCTAAGAAAGGCAGTGCCAAAGAATGTTCAAACTATCGCACCATTGCACTCATTTCTCATGCTAGTAAAGTCATGCTTAAAATCCTACAAGCTAGACTTCAGCAGTATGTGGATCGAGAACTACCAGAAGTGCAGGCAGGATTTCGAAGAGGCAGAGGAACTAGAGATCAAATTGCCAACATACGCTGGATCATGGAGAAAGCTAGGGAGTTCCAGAAAAACATCTACTTCTGCTTCATTGACTATGCTAAAGCCTTTGATTGTGTGGATCATAACAAACTGTGGCAAGTTCTTAAAGAGATGGGAGTACCAGACCATCTTATTTGTCTCTTGAGAAACCTATATGCGGGTCAAGAAGCAACAGTGAGAACTGGACACGGAACCACTGATTGGTTCAAAATTGGGAAAGGAGTCCGACAAGGCTGTATACTGTCGCCCTGCCTATTTAACTTATATGCAGAGCACATCATGAGAAAGGCAGGGCTAGATGAATCAAAAGTTGGAATTAAGATTGCCGGAAGAAATATCAACAACCTAAGATACGCAGATGATACCACTCTAATGGCAGAAAGTGAAGAAGAACTAAAGAGCCTCTTGTTGCAGGTGAAGAAGGAGAGTGCAAAACTTGGGTTGAAGCTTAACATTAAGAAAACCAAGATCATGGCATCTGGCCCTCTCAATTCCTGGCAAATAGATGGGGAAGAAATGGAGGTAGTGACAGATTTTATTTTCCTGGGCTCCAAGATCACTGCAGATGGGGACTGTAGCCAAGAAATTAAAAGACGCTTGCTCCTCGGGAGGAAAGCCATGGCAAATCTAGACAGCACACTAAAAAGCAGAGACATCACCCTGTCAACAAAAGTGCGTATAGTCAAGGCTATGGTCTTTCCAGTTGCAATGTATGGTAGTGAAAGTTGGACCATAAGAAAGGCTGAGCGCCAAAGAATTGAGGCCTTTGAACATTGGTGCTGGAGAAGACTCCTGCGAGTCCCTTGGACTGCAAGGCGATCAAACCGGTCAGTCCTAGAGGAGATCAATCCTGACTGCTCTTTAGAAGGCCAGATCCTGAAGCTAAAACTCAAGTACTTTGGCCACCTAATGAGAAGGAAGGACTCCCTGGAGAAGAGCCTAATGCTGGGGAAGATCGAGGGCAATAGAAGAAGGGGACGACAGAGAATGAGGTGGCTGGATGGAGTCACTGAAGCAGTAGGCGTGAGCTTAAATGGACTCCAGAAGATGGTAGAGGACAGGAAGGCCTGGAGGAATGCTGTCCATAGGGTCGCGATGGGTCGGACACGACTTCGCAGCTAACAACAACAACAACAATTCTGCAATAGAACAAGACCTCCAAATTAGTAGACTTGTATGGATAGCACAGTATCTGGACAGTGCCATTTTCCACTTGTATCCTTCTTTCATTCTGGATGCTTTCTTTCCCCCCACAAAATCTATTGGCATATGTGTGTGAGGGAGACATGACAATATAGCCACCAAATGTCTTTTGACAGGTAAGGTGAGAAGCCAAGCTTCTGGAAGTATTTTTCTTTTGTAGCTTTTGCATTTAGCTGGATAATAATATACAGTTTCAATAGTTTTAAGCCAAATAGTGTAGGGTAGAATTCAGTAGTAGAGTAATGAAATGGGAACATTTGTGCTCATAATTTTATTCATCTATGAAACTTAACTAGCTGAATTTGAGCCAGATGCTATCTGTATACTTTACTTTTTCTTTTTTGTAGAGAGTATGAAAGACACTTTTATCTAAGATCAATCTGTTTCCTAAATCCTATTAAGAATTGGCACAATCTAATGGCATGGTATCCTATCCTATGCCAATTCAAATTACTAAGCAAAATTACTAATAATATATGCACAGGATTGACATACCAATATTAATATTAATCTTTAATGCAATGGAACTTTCTTTTGCATCATTTTGAGTTATAAAATACTGTATTAATAATTATGAGATAAGCTGCATTAGAAGTAGTGGTTTTTAAAAATGATGTATAAGTGAAATGTTAAGAGTGGACAGTCTGATATTCATGAAGATCTTCCTTCCTTTCTTCCTTCCTTCCTTCCTTCCTTCCTTCCTTCCTTCCTTCCTTCCTTCCTTCCTTCCTTCCTTCCTTCCTCCCTCCCTCCCTCCCTCCCTCCCTCCCTCCCTCCTATCCATCCATAGGGTGTTCCGGGTCCTCGTGGCAGAGATGGTGAACCTGGTACACCTGGCAATCCAGGGCCCGCTGGGCCCCCGGGACCTCCAGGACACCCTGGCCCTGGTGGAGTGAGTATTCTTGTCTTAGGAAAAGTTTTACTCTCACAGCTTCTGCCTATGAATGTTACACAAGAAATGTAAATACCTCTTTCACTGTGTTGCCTCTCGAGAATTCCTAATGGAGAAGTCTTAATTCAGAACAACTTGTGTAATGTGTTGCCTCCATTTCAAATACCCAAAACAGCAAGTAACACTCGTGATTATGTTTTAATCAACTAACAAGGCCTTTGACCCACTCCTGTTGCTTTGCTCTGTGAGTCTCTCTGCATGAAAGAATAACGTTCCCTTGTGTTGAAAAGCTCCTTGCACTGCTTGAAGAGGGGGGAAAAGCATCATCATAATCTATAATAATGTGAACAAAATTCCTTGCAGCATAGCTAATTCATCATTACTAAGTTTATTTTTCTGTGGGCCGCCACAAAGAAGCATTGGTTTTATAGAAGAACGCATTCTTAATTTTTGCCGGGTCAACAGAGGGGCACAACGGGGCGGACCATTGTTCTTTGTAAATTCAGAGTGTGCCCCATGACCCAGAATGCTTTGTAATACTAGAGTGTTCGATGGGCTCCCTCAGCAGGCTGGCTGAAGTGGGAAGAATTCCCTTAAAGAAGACAACCCATGCTTTAGAGACCAAATGCCTTTGTCAGTAGTTTGGACCGATAGCCCAGCAGTGAATTAGATATGCCCTAACGGATCGATTTCAGTAGGCGTAATTGCCTCTGTGTTTAGTTGTGTTACCAAGGTCCAGTTGATAATACAAATGGCCTCTCCTAACTTTGGGATCTGCTGACTTTGCTTCCATTGACAGAGAAATTACCAAAGATGTCTACTTAATCTACTGATTATCCTCTAGCTCCTTAACAGGGAAATATTTAAAAGAGTAATGTCTAATCCTTGAATAAGAAAGCATAGAAAGATCTAATAGTTTTTAATTTGGGGGCAGGTTTTAGAATGGTCAGGTGAGTGATGGCTATGGACAAAAAACATTTCTACTATTGGGGTTTCCGTAAAATCAAAGGTACAAGTACAGATTGGGTGAGACTTGGCTTAAAGAACAGTAACTGTAAGAAAGACCTTGGAGTCGTAGTGGACAATCACTTAACATGAGCCAGCAGTGTGCAGCAGCAGCCAAAAAAGCTAATACAATCCTGGATTGTATAATCAGAAGCATAGAATCAAGATCACGCGAAGTATTAGTACCATTTTATAAAACCCTACTAAGATCACACCTGGAATACTGCAGGTGATATGTTCACCATATCACAAAAAAGATGTTGAGAGTTTGGAAAAAATTCAGAGAGGAGCAACTAAGATGATCAAAGGCCTGGAGACTAAAACATATGAAGAACAGCTGCAGGACTTGGGTTTGGCTAGTCTAAAGAAAAGAAGAAATAGGGGAGACATGATAGCAGTATTCCAATATTTGAGGGGCTGCCACAAACACGAGGGGGTTATGTTGTTCACTAAAGCACCAGAGGGCAGGATAAGAAACAGTGGTTGGAAACTGATCAAAGAGAGAAGCAACCTGGAATTAAGGAGAAATTTCTTAACAGTGAGGACAATTAACCAGTGGAATAGCTTGCCCCCAGAAATTGTGGGCGCTACATCACTGGAGATTTTTAAAAAGAGGCTAGACAGTCACTTGTCTGAGATGGTATAGGTCATGCTGGCTCAGGAATTCTGGGAGTTGAAGTCCACAAGTCATAAAAGAGCCAAGGTTGCCTACCTGAGCAGGGGGCTGGACTAGAAGACCTTCCAGCCCTATTCTATTCTATAATATTGAACAAACACTTCTGTAGTAGAATAATCAATTACCAAATACAATCCCCCTTTTTTTTCCCTCTACCTGAAATTCTTTCCAGAAATATCTCCCAATAAAACACCTGCAGGAGTTGCAGGGAGAGTAAAGATGGAAAAAGAGAGCAAGCTTACCCATTTTCCCCCTCTGTAATATGGCAAAGATTGCCCATCAGATATAAAAAAAGGTCTGTGCTTTTAAAAGACCTTCTTATATTTCATATGGTACAAGTGTTCTCCATCTAATCACATCGTGTTCCACATCTCACTGAAATTATGTTCCTTTTGTCTTTGCAGAACTTTGCTGCTCAGATGGCTACTGGATTTGATGAGAAAGCAGGTGGTGGTGGTGCTCAGATGGGAGTGATGCAAGGCCCTATGGTAAGGATTAGGAAAGTTTCTATATTCCTTGAATATTCTACTGGTTTTATATCAACTTACAGGTCTTGGCCTAATATCCTCTAAAGAATCTAGAGCACTGATTTTAGTGAGACTGAGAAAGTTAAGTCATGATGATGGGCAAGGTAGGTTTGATAGGCTGTAGTAGCCTAATTTGACCTAGAGTTCATAACAGTTTTGCATATGCAAATGCATATGGATTCAAAGAGCACATTCAAAAATATTCAAAAATATTTTAATGTATATTTTGGTGAGACATATTGGCTTTCTTGTAAGCAAAAATGGAACAATCAAAAATAAACTTTCTAAGTGGGAAGTAATCACTACTCTAATAAGGTGATCTACATTGATTTCAAAATTGATGTTCAAAAATTGATTTTCAAAATGAAGACTTTCTGCAGAAAACAGACCATGCACTTCCTACTGGGCTTAGCGGTGTCACTTGAGCCTGTGATTTCATTGGCCAATCATACTGAAAAGGGTGGGAGGTACTTTCTCATAAATTGATTTGGTGTGATGTTGCTTAAAGATTTATTTTCACTCTGAGGTTCCTAAAGAACTTCATCTACCCTAAAATTGTGGCTGCTATAAAATTCAGTTTCATAGTTAATTTTAGTCCTGCTCAGCTAAAGAACAGTCTCAAGGGCTGTTTTCGAGTTATGTGGATATGGGATTTTTAGGGTCCAATAATAGACCTAGTCTGTGTGGATGTTCACCTGAAAGAAATAGGTTCTTGATGAGCCAGGAGTGTTTTTCCCGTTCTCATCTTTAAGATCCATGCAAGTAAATATTGTTATGGAGTGATGGTTCTCTACGAAAGTTGGAACTTTAGCAAATATTTTAATTTGCCATTCTCTGACAGTGTGAAGCATTGGTTAGGGGATACAGTATATAACAGCCTATTAAAATCTATAGAATAGTTATACTTTGAGCAACTTGGCATATCAAATGCCTATTTTTCTATTAGAAATTATGCATTTTGGCAAACCTTAAATAGATCAGCAAAATTGGTTGGCTATTACAGTATCAGCAAAGGCTGTGATGGTCATTTTATATTTCAAATTATTTAATTAATTATTTATTTTAGTTTTCACAATGATACAGTCTATGCAGATCTACAAAGCAGATAGATATATTCATTTTCTTCTTTTTAAAAGACATCAAGAGTACTTTGTGCTTGTTTAATTATTATTTCATCTTATTATTATCCTTTCGTCTTAAACAAAACTATATTTTCAGAAAAATTATAAATATAGATAATGAGGTTGTGCAATTTTTACTCAATTTGACATTAATAAAGATTCCAAGCAAGTGTATTAAATTAATTTATGCTGTCAAAAAGAAATATGTCATATTGTGATATGAGCTTTAACCTTAAAATTTTACAAGGTATTCTGCAGATGGCCTCAATTTGAGGAATTAGGTTATTATTTATGCATATATGATTTCTCGACCTTCTCAAGGCAGTCAGTTTTCTTTACAACACTGCTTGTTTTTCTTTACAAAACCAGAAATGGCAGGCAAACGTCTGTGTCATATACTTTATTATTTATTTTATTTATTTAATTAAATTTTTATACCGCCCTTCTCCCGAAGGACTCAGGGCGGTGAACAGGGCATATCTTAAAACTACAAAACTACAAAAGTTAAAAAAGAATTAAATTATTGCCCACAATAAAAACAATAAAAAATATATATAAGTATTAAAACCCTAAGTAATTCCCCATCAGACCAGGCCAGTTTGTTCAAATAAATGGGTGTTTAACCCGCGCCGTAAGGAGCGGAGATCCGGTGCCATCCGGAGCTCAACCGGCAGCTGATTCCACAAAGCCGGAGCGCCCACAGAGAAGGCCCTCCCCCTGGGGGCCACCAGCCGACATTCTCTGACTGGAGGCACCCTGAGGAGGCCCTCTCTGTGGGAACGCACGGGGCGGAGGGGAGTCGACGCCAGCAGCAGGTGGTCCCCGAGTTATTCCGGACCCATGCCATGTAAGGACTTAAAAACCATCACTAAGACCTTGAACCTCACCCAGAAGACAACTGGTAACCAATGCAGCTCGCGGAGCAAAGGTGTAACATGGGAGTACCGGGAAACTCCCAAGACAACTCTCGTGGCCGCATTCTGTACCAGTTGGAGCCTCCGAGTGGTCTTCAAGGGAAGCCCCATGTAGAGAGCATTGCAATAGTCAAGACGAGAGGTCACGAGCGCATGAGTGACCGTACACAGGGCATGCCAGTCTAGATAGGGCCGCAACTGCCGCACCAGGCGAACCTGTGCGAAAGCCCCCCTAGTCACGGCTACTACATGATCTTCTAAGGTAAGCGGTGCATCTAGGAGGACTCCCAAGTTGCGAGCCCTATCTACGGGGGGGTAAAGACTCACCCCCCATAGAAAGTGATGGAACATTTTGAATGTCCCGGGATGCCGGAATGTACAGCCACTCAGTCTTGTCAGGGTCGAGTTGAAGTCTGTTCCTCCCCATCCAGACCCGAACCGCCTCCAGGCAACGGGACATCACAGCGAGGGCATCAGTGGGGTGGTTTGGGGTCGAAATGAAAAGTTGGGTATCATCAGCATATTGATGATACCCAACTCCAAAACCACGAATGATCTCACCCAGCGGTTTCATGTAGATGTTGAACAGGAGAGGCGAGAGAACCGAACCCTGAGGAACTCCACAAACGAGAGACCTAGGGGCCGATCTCTGCCCCCCTGCCAACACCGACTGCGAACGTCCCAGGAGATAGGAGGAGAACCACCGAAGAACTGTGCCTCCCACTCCCAATCCCCTGAGACGCCGCAGCAGGATACCATGGTTGATGGTATCGAAAGCCGCCGAGAGGTCTAATAGGACTAGGACAGAGGAATATCCCCTATCCCGGGCCCTCCAGAGATCATTCACCAGAGCGACCAATGCCGTCTCCGTGCTGTACCCGGGCCTGAAACCCGATTGGTACGGGTCCAGATAATCCGCTTCATCCAGGACCAGAGGGAGCTGATGCGCCACCACACTCTCAACAACCTTCGCAAGAAAGCGAAGGTTGGAGACTGGACGAAAGTTGTTCAAGACAGCTGGGTCCAAGGCAGGCTTCTTGAGAGGTCTCACCACCGCCTCCTTCAAGACGGTGGGGCAATTACCCTCACTCAAAGAAGCAGATATCACCGCCTGGAACCAGCTGCGTGTCCTCTCCCTGGCTGCATAAACCAGCCAGGAAGGGCACGGATCCAATAAACATGTGGTGGAGCTCAACCTCCCCATAATCCTGTCCACTTCATCAGGGGTCACAGAATCAAACTCCTCCCAGATAACATTGACAAGACCGCCCGTGTCCTGATCGTCAGACTCTGCCCAGGTGGAGTCCAAACCGGTCCGAATCCGAGCGATTTTATCCGACAGATGTTGACCAAACTCCTCGGCACGACCCTGCAAGGGATCATCCCTCACCTCCTGATTAAGGAGGGAGTGAGTCACCCTAAACAGGGCGGCTGGGCGATTATCTGCGGACGCGATGAGGGCCTTAACCGCAACCGGTCGGATTCGGATCGGCTGGACCTCCAGCAGCTCTCTAGGCCCCGTTTCCGATGCTTCATCTCCCGGAGCTCCGCGGAGAACCATGGAGCTCGATGGGATCTGCACTGGGTCGCTGTGAGCGACGGAGGCAGGTGGGGATCCCAGCGCTGCCTGGAACCCGAGAGGGTCCATTAAGCGTCTGGGCCGGTACCATCTAGTTGGTTCCGCATCCCCACGGTGGGGGGTGGCAAGACGGAAGACCAGCCGCAGGAGGTGATGATCGGTCCATGACAGGGGCATAATAAATGGAGAGCCCGCACCAAGATCATCCAACCACCGTCCAGATAAAAAAACCAAGTCAAGGGTGTGGCCTCCCTCATGAGTTGGTTCAGAAATCTAGATTGTATCGGCCAATAAGAAATGGTTGATTAACCTTCATGGTGCAACCTCATAAATCAGGAACGGCTTTGAATCTCTTGATTGAAAATAACTTAAGATTATACCCCCTTTCCATTTATTTCTTTAAATCAAAAGGATCCTACATTTGAAAAACCCCACATTACTGAAGAGAGTTACACCCCTAGTTTAATAACCAGTTAACTAGCACAGGAGCATGGCAAAATTTAAAGTTGTGAAATGACTCCATCAAAACCACGACAATACCAGTGCAAAAAAAAAAAGGTTCGTTGTCAGAGTGATATTCCATATTGCTTGGAAAGAATTCCATTGCCATAGGATCAATTGGACCTATTGTTTAAAAGGCAAAGACAGAAGAGTGATCTCAGAATCTCCCCTCAGTTCCTGTGGAAATCTCTTCAGGCTTTCCATTTTCTGCCTTGGGAGCTCTCCACACTTTTAGATAAAAGTGCCCTGCTCGTTTTTTTGTTTTTTTAAAAAAAGATTTTCTTAGTTTGCATTATGAGATTATTCAAGAACCTGAGCAGGTTGCTGTAATATGGAAGTGGTTTTAGAAAATAGCTTTAGGCCTTTGTACTTTTTTTGCCAAAACTCCTTGAGGGCAAGGGCCCAAATCTTTGAAACAGATGATTATAGACAGGGAAGTAATAGAGAGGGTTGTTTCAGGAGCTCCCCCAGTGTTGCCCTTGGATCAAGGGCTGAAGTTATGCAAACAACTACTGTTCTTCAGGATCCACAAAACTTCCAGCAGGAAATTTCTCCTATCCTGCATTTCTTGGCAAGCTGTAAATGAAATTCAGTATAGTCAACATGGACCGTTTCCAAGAGAAGCTCTGTATGAGTGTGTGTGTAAGTATGTGGGTTTTTTTTGCCTCAGCATGCCTTCCATAGGTAAATATGGTTCTGCATGATGCAGAAGGAGAAAGAGAGAATGAAATGAACCAACATTATATATAGCGACAGCCATGGGCTTAGCCCTGTTCTCGATCGGGCTGAACTGTTCTCTTGTGCTTCAGTTATAAAACAACAATATTGATACAATCGGTTTTCCTTTTTTGTTGTTGTTTACATAGGGACCAATGGGACCGCGAGGTCCTCCAGGACCACCAGGATCACCTGTGAGTACAGAATCTGATACTTTTCCTTAGAGACGATCTTGCATGTCCAGAAAATAACACAGTACGAAAACAGAAGGATTCTTCTTCTATCTTGAGGCAATCATTGATAATGCTTCTGCCACCATTTTTTTCAGGGCCCTCAAGGATTTCAAGGCAACCCTGGGGAACCCGGAGAACCTGGTTCTGGGGTGAGTATCCAGGAAGCAGGGCTGTCTTAACCAAGGACAAAACGTGCGTGACGTTTTCAGCAGAAAAGACTGATAAACTGCTATATTTCAATTGCCATGTTTGCCTGCAGAGATTTCCCTTGAGCCTTCAGCCAATAGGAAAACTGACTGAAATATACAGTCTAAGAATCCTTAAAAGGTGTGAGCCTCAGGGAAGATAAAAGCACCATGCCTTTTTCCGCCTTACATATAGCACACTGAGAAATTGGGGATCTTGTTGAGGAGGTACAAAAGGTATCTCTGGTTGAATATGATGGATGGGTGGTGCAGGTGGTCCTTGACGTAAGATCCCAATTGAATCCGAAATTTCTGTTGCTAAGCAAAACACGTAGTTGTAGTTTTGCCCCACTTTACAATATTTCTTGCCACAGTTGTTAAGCGAACCACTGCCGTTGTTATATTAGTAACACGACTGTATTTAACACGATTGTTAAATGAATCTGGCTTCCCCATTGACTTTGCTTGTGAGACGTTCACTAGAAACGATCGCATGAACCCTGGACACTGCAAACTTAAATATGAGTCAGTTGCCTTTTTGGTCACGTGACCTTGGGGATGTTGCATCAAAGTGTGAAAAACGGTTATTAAGCCACTTTTTTCAGTGCCACTTTGAACAACCACTAAATGAATTATTGTAAGTCAAGGACTACCTGTACGCATAAATCCCTTTTTCATCTCTTGTTAACGCTCTTGGATTCATCAAGTGAAGGAAAGTTAAGAAGTCTGCCCTTTTTAAACACAGCTCAGCAAAACCCTTTATTACCTTAATAGTAACAGAAGGAGCATTGTACACTTTCATGAAGAAACATTCTGTGTTTAACATTTTTTTTCTCCTGTGTACACTTCTTCTTCTCAGTCCTTTCCCTTAGAGCAATCTTCTCCAGTTGCACTAATTTTAATCCTGGGGTCAAAAGAGAGAAATGGGAACACTAATGAAGCATAGGGTGGATGCGTCTCGGAGAGAGAGAATTGGGGATAACCATTCCCACTCTCTAGTTTGTTACTTTGCTCACTTTAGCACTATGAAGTCAACAATTCCATTATAGAAGATTTGGGGATGTGGATATGCTATTAAAAGAGCAGAGGCTTATTACAGATTTACAGGACCTTAGCTCAATCATCCAGATATTATGAGCCTTGGGAATTTTTAACCACATTCTCCCCATCGATCTATTTGAATATTATAACCATCATTCTTAGCCGATTGTATATTCCTTAACTTGCTCTTCCTCTATTTTCAAATCTGAACAGAAGTTTATACATTTTAGCAACTGCATGTTCATCATTAGTACAGAATTTGTTTTCAGATTTATCACATTCTATTCCTGGTGATTTTATATTAAATCTTTCTCTTAATTGTGCATATAGGAACCATTGAAACTGAAGCCCGCTGGCCCTCTCTCTATATTATTGGTTTTGCCCACTTTTCGATAATATGTTTCTTGAGATGAGGCCAACAACGGTATTTTGGGTATAATCTAAGTTTGTACCTGTTCTATATTCATGGTATGGCATTCCCAGTATAATGTTTTAATTTCTACATGTACTTTAACTTTGTCATACCATAACTAACCATGCCATCCAAGCTTCAGACAATGATCTTCCACATTTAAAAATCTTTTATTTCTTAACGAAAGCCTTTCCTGCATCCAAAACAAACAACAGGCAGCAAAATACAGTTTAAATCATTTCCCAGTCTTTCGCATTCCTTTTCATCTTGGTGAAGGTCTTATTTAACCCTTGTTTTTTCCTCTACCATATACATCTGGATATGTCTTTTTGTCACTGTTTAAATGTTGCATCAATTCTCAAAACAGATATTGTCTGAAACAAGAACAACAGTCTAGGTAACACATTCATTTTTACCACAAAAATTCTTCCCAATAATGACATTTGTCATTTCCCTCATCTTGATCAATCTTTCTTAACTTTATTCCATGCTTTAATAGAGTTATTTTGAAATAACATACAAATCATGTTAGTTATAGTGATACCCAAATATTTTACTTTTCTCAATCCAAAAACATGTTTTCACAGACAGTTATTTTTGGATTTCATATTCTCTGTCAACATCTTTATTTTTTCTTTATTAATTTTTAATCTAACCAATGTACCAAATTCTCTTAATTTTCCCATTAATACATCTGCCCTTCTAAATGGTCCTCCAAAATTAAAAACAAATCATTGGTGAATGCCTTTAGTTTATAAACTATATAAACTTTTTTTTAACTTTCCCTCCAGCAACACTCTCATATTGTCTTATATCTGTATTCAAATTGGGCATCTCTGCCTTTTTGTATTTCACCAGGCTTGGTAAATTTCTCACTCACAATTATTTGTGGCTTTGTGAAGTATACAGCTATTTCACCTGTGAAATAAAGTTCTCTCTAAAATTCATAGCTTCCAAAATTTTAAACAGAAAATTCCAGTTGAAATTATAAAAAGTTTTCTCTGCATCGAAAAATATTAAGGTTGTTTGTTTTTCACTGTGTTGTTCCAAGTACTCTTAATACATTAAGAACATTTTTACTGTTATCTTCTAATTGCCACATTGATCTTCATGGATAATGTTGAACATTTTCAGTCTTTCAGCTAAAATTATGAATATCTAATAACCGTTATTCAGTAATGATACTGGCCTATTATTATTTTTTTTGGCAAAGCCAAATCCTCTCCTTCTTTAGGAATCACTGTTATGGTATATATGTCCTTGTCCAACTATCCGGTTTCTTTCTAATATCTAAAATGGCATCATTTTTTGGAAAGGTAATAAAAGCTCATCCTTAAAAATAATTATAACAAGCCTATGATCCATCTGGTCCACAGGTTATATCTTTATTTGTCTTCTTTATAGCATCACAAATTTCCCTTTTTGTTATTGGTCCCTTCACCATTTGTCTTTGGGCATTTGTTGACTTGATAAATTTTGTTTCTTAAAATATACATCTGTCCTTGCAAATGAATTTTTTGTCTCCTAGATAGCATTGTACTATACTGATGAAATTTTATTTCAATACTTACACTATAGATCACCATAATTTTCTCGTTCTGTGATTTTAATTTTTTTTTCCTTTTCCTTTCTCAGGAATTTTGCTGAGTCAAAATTCCTTTGTATAACCAACATTCCATTTTATTTCCCCTCTCTCACACAATTAACATTGAAAGTCGACACTGTAGGAGTTTAATTTGCTGTGGGATATTTTCTTTCTCTCCAGAGATCTCATTAGTTTATTCTCTTTTATCTTTAGATTTAGAATTATTGTATAATTTCTTGTCTTTTTTTGTTCAGTTTATTACTCTCTCATATAAATTATCCTTCCGTGAATGCTTTGCAGTTTTTGATTCTTTTGAACTTGAAGTTTTATTTCATATACTTTCTTTTATTTTTAATGCCTGGATATTATTTACCGTGGCATATTTTAAACAATTAAACTTTTTTTTACTGACCCAGTAATTAAAATAGGCATCTATTGCTTTATCAACTAAACTATAGGCAGGGGGAGGGGGTCATGACAGTATGATATACAGGTTATCGGAAAGGTGTGGGCATTGCCACACAATGTATTTGCATCCCTTCTAGATTAGCTTGACTTCTAGGCAATCCCATGTCTTTGGCAGGTGAGCCAATTTATGGCTGTTTCAACTACTGTACAAAAGGAACCATCATTCTAAGGCCAGTTTCCAGATAGAAATGCTTGGTATTGAGGACAGGCTGTTCCCACACTGAAGTGAACTTTTGCCACTACTGTACCTTCACTGGGCTCTCGACTTCCAGCTAGCACAGAATAACCTGAGAAGAGAATATTGGCTTAAAAATTTCATTGATCTCACAGCTTGCCCAAAATGAATAGGGGTGAAAGTGACAAAACATGATCTTTTCTCTTAAGCAGCATTACAACTGCCTGCAAAGGCCTTCAGTCTGTTAGGTTCTTCTTTCCTTCCTTTAAAGAGGGGATGAGTGGATTTCCCCCCCCCCCATCATTATTGTTGTTAAACCTGTAGCTGTTTGGGGAGGAGCAACTATTTTCTTTCCATATTCTCAACATTTCTAAGTTGGCAGAATTGGTCATTGCTATTACTGAACTACACATTGTCTACAAATTAAACTTTATCTGTCTTTATCTATCATGAATCTCCCATTGTTTGCTTTCAATGAATAACCCCAGGTCCTGTATTACAGCAAATAATGTTTTTCCTTTTCCACACAAACACTGCTCTATGGTATCCCTCTTACTAAGCAGTTGTACTGTGATAAACTAAACTGCCAGAGAACATAGGCGATTCCTCATTAATACACATGGTAGACATATTTTCACTTGGTATTGGAAAAGATGTTTTCCAGGAAGTCAGTGCTTAAATCCCTGAGTCAGGACTTGGGAAGTCCTCAGCTTAGGCAGAATTTGAACCCACCTTACGTTGAGTTTAATATTCAAGGAATTTGAATGTCTCATTTGTTGCTCAATGCCATACCAAATCTAGAGGGTGTCATTACAACCCCTTATTTTATATTTCCTTCTTCTCAGTTATATGTTTCCTTGATCTTCTAGGGTGCAATGGGTCCCCGTGGGCCACCTGGATCGCCCGGAAAACCAGGAGATGATGTGAGTATTATTTTCTTAACATCCCAATAATAGAGTCGGCATAGGTGAATCAGCTTAGGTGAAGGAGTTTGCTAGAAATGTTATGTTAAAATGTTTACTTAAAGCTTATATCTTGATGTTTATGTTAATTACCTTACTCCAGTAAGTCATTTGTTCTCAGAAGGGAGAATGTGAATTCTAATATAACTATGCTGAGGAGGAAGGAGTTGACAGAACCCAAGATTTACAGAGGTACACCATTTAAAAGAAAGAAAGAATTGTTGCATCACAACCTACTGAGAACCAAAATGCAGAATAACAGAGTTGGAAGATTAGATTAGATAACCTTTTTTGTCATTTTTTTTTCTCCCTGTGGGCACCACGGCACACATTAAAAATGAAATTTAGTTGCTTTGCTCTCAAGGTGCACGCATACCTAATACACATTTAAAACATACTATATACTACATATGTATAAACCTACACCCTTACATATAAGTAAGATATAAATATTAATCACTGTCCATCTTGAATACGTAACAGAAGGAGGAAGCTTTAGAGTTCACAAGGTTAATACTATATGGAACAAAGCGGTGACTGAGTCTTGGGGACCTTGGAGGTCTTCTGGTCCAACCCGCTGCCCAGACAGGAGACCCTATACTGTTCCAAAGAAATGGCCGACAATCTCTTCTTAAAAACCTCCAGTGTCGGAGCACCCACAACGTCTGGAAGCAAGCCGTTCCACTGGTTAGTTGTTCTCACTGTCAGGAAACATTTCCTTCTTTCTAGACAGGATCTCTTTCTATCCGTTACCTTTTGTCCTGCCTTCAGGTGCTTTGGAGAATAGGTTGATCCCTTTTTCTCTGTGACACCCTTTCAAATATTGAAAGACTGCTACCATGCCACCCCTAGTCCTTCGCTTTGTTAGACTAAACCAGGGGTAGGCAACCTTGGCTCTTTTATGACTCGTGGACTTCAACTCCCAGAATTCCTGAGCCAGCCATGCTGAGGGGAAAGGGCGAGGTTTCCATGCTGAGCCATGCTGGCTCAGGAATTCTGGGAGTTGAAGTCCATGAGTCATAAAAGAGTCAAGGTTGCCTACCCCTGGACTAAACATATCCAGTTCCCAAAGCCATTCATTAACTGAGCATGTCTACTGGCTGATCAGCTGTTGAGAAGAAAAAAAACCCCCGAAAGCTTAAAAACTAGAGAAGAATGAAGTAGAAAGGGACATGACTGCCCCTCCCCCACTAGCCAGGAATACCCCACATAGCACTATTTTGTTCCAGATTCTGTTTGTCAGTCATATGCACAGTAGATAAGATAAGATGAGGCTTATTGTCATTATTTTTTTTACTGTGGGCACATTGGCACACATTGAAAATGAAATTTAGTTGCTTGCTCTCAAGGTGTACGCATACATAACACACATTTAAACATGCTATATACAACATATGTATAAACCTTCACCCTTACATATAAATAACATATAAATATTAATCATTGACCATCTTGAATACATTACGGAAAGAGGAAGCTTTAGAGTTCACAAGGTTAACACTGTATGGAACGAAACTACAACTGAATCTGTCTGCTACGGATACCACAAAGACTCCTCCCAGAATGTAACAGGAATACAGGTCATGAAGAGGATGTGTAGTGTCCCAGCACATGCACAGGTACACTCATACTATGGAATTGACATTTAAAATTTCCCAGTCACCTAACCCTGAGATAGACAATTCCATGGCATTCAGCTGCTTCTGAACATATGTTTTTAGGCATATACAAAATGAAAATATCCAGCCAAAACATTGTACTGACAATGGTCTACGTGTAGATCTGTTTCATTTAAAAATGGTACCTTATCTAATTTGGGGGCTCGTGAGGAGAAAGAAAAGCCAAAGCTGATCTGATTCTTCGGTATTTCTCTTTGTACAATAAAAAAACACTTCCCATACTTTAAAAAATAAAGATGTCCTTTTGCGTTTGCAGAGTTTTGATGATAGAATGCTGGACTTTATCATAGGTCAGGCCCAACCCAGCAGAGTCTTGATGATGTCTCATCTTCTTGTTTGGCGATATATTTTGTATAAATGGGATCCTTCCTAAATAAAATTGCATCCACTTTGTGTTTTTTTCAGGGGGAAGCAGGCAAACCTGGCAAATCAGGAGAGCGTGGATTACCTGGACCTCAGGTATGGCTGTGTCCTCCATATAGCAATAACACCTAGACTTATATACCGCTTCATAGTGCTTTACAGCCCTCTCTAAGTGGTTTACAGTGTCAGCATATTGCGCCCAAACAATCTGGGTGCTCATTTTACCAACCTCGGAAGGATGGAAGGCTGAGTCAACCTTGAGCCGAAGAGAATCGGAACTGCCAAACTGCTGACAGCTGGCAATCAGCAGAATTAGCCTGCAGTACTGAATTCTAACCATGGCGCCAGCACTGCTCTGCATTAGTACAGATAGCTAGATTCAGAAGCTACAATCATCCAATTTTATCTTACAGGTTATAAGAGGCACAGTATAAAATTATAGTGTTTGGGGCCAAAGTGTCTTTTTTTCCCTCTTCCTGGTGACAGGCTGAAACATGCAACCTTCATGATGCTAAGTGGGCAGGAATGATATCCTGCTTTTTCGGTACCTTTACTGCTGAATTGTAATTCTCTATATCCTAAATGGAAAAGACTGATGCTAAATCAGGATATTGAAAGGAGGAAGTAAATAACAGGGAGCAAGCAAAATATTCTTGTCTTCCCTTTAATGAAGAAGATAATCAGATTGAGAAGGAAATGAAGGGTTATAAAGGCTATTTCTTGACTGGCTTTGTTTTGTTTTCTTCTATTACAACAAACATCCATGGGTCCAACTGATCTACGTAATATGGCTATCAAATTAAAAACCTAGGTTTTTTTTCTTTAGCTTTTGCAGATATTGTAGTTTTTTTATCTGTTATGAAGTTACCAGTATTGTAGGAATTTTTGCATTTATGTTTTTAGAAGACGTGTGTCTATTTTTTTAACTGATTAATTTCTCATTTAAATTTAGGGTGCTCGAGGCTTCCCTGGGACCCCAGGTCTTCCTGGTGTGAAAGGCCACAGAGTAAGTTTGTATTTTGTAGATGAGATTTTTTAATTTTAATTTAATTCAGAATTGATCCCTATGCTTCTCTCTCTCTCTCTCTCTCTCTCTCTCTCTCTCTCTCTCTCTCTCTCTCTCTCTCTCTCCCCTAGGGATATCCTGGTTTAGATGGCTCTAAAGGAGAAGCTGGTGCTCCAGGTGCTAAGGTACGACCTGAAACTCCTATCTAAGATGTGATTGGTGAAAAGCCGGCTTTTTTAAGCACATTGTTTACATTTATTTTATTCATCTCCCACACACACTGAAATATTAAATTATAATTACCAATTCCTACGTTTTATAGGGAAGCTTTGATAACGTTGAATCCAATGGTTGCAGGCCGGAGAAGTAAAATTAACCATTCCTAGATTGAAATTCATTTGATATAAAAACAATCTCAGCTGCCATTTTGCTAGTCTAGATTTTTTTTTCCAAGGAAGTTACACGAAAGGGAACAGATGCAGTTATTGTAGTTGATAGAAGGGAGAAACACTCCCTGTTAAAATGGTGCTGATTTCTACTGATACTACATTCAGATACTAAACAATGAGATTGCACTTTTAAAGACTTGTATAAAAACATTTTTAAAAGAAAGAGCAAAAAACTGCTATTTGAAAACAGTGAAATCATGATTATATTAATTATGATCATATTAATACAGTGCATACTCATGTGTATTATTTTATGGCCACCAATTGGTGTTTCTTTTGCTAACTTCTGTGATGCCACTTGCTAACCATTGCATTACGACATCTCTAGCCATCCTATTCTTCTTAGAAACAATTGGTATTGTATATTAAGACACCTGCATTAAGAAGGAATATGCAGGAGGATTCCCAGGACACCCAGGTCCTCTTTTATACTGTGATAGACAATCAATCAATCAATCAATCAATCAACCAACCAAACCACCCACCAACCAGAATAGAGCTGGAAAGGATCTTGGAGGTCTTCTAGTCCAACGCTCTGCTCAAGCAACAGACCCTATACCATTTCAGAGAAGTGATTGTCCAGTCTCTTCTTAAAGATCTCCAGTGATGAAGCACCCACAGCTTCTGGAGGCAAGCTGTTCCACTGGTTAATACTTTTAACAGCTGATACTTTTGAACAGTTGAATAGCTGACCGTTGATACTCATTTCACCACTTATCCAAAATAACTCTCCGGCTCCAAAAACCAAGAAAAACATGCCTGAGTTTCTTCTAAGCGCCAAACTAAAGGAAACTACTGTATTTGCATCATTAAAAACATCCTCTGGAGAACTTAAAAGGAGGAGCTGCCTTGGCCCTCTTCCTCCAACCAAACTGTGTTGTCTCTTTGCTCTTCTGAAATGTAGAATCTCCCTTCAGGGAATCCAGACCACATTCCCACCTGAGTGACTTCCAGGTCTAGAAAACTGGAGTTCATTTGCAGTGAGAGAATTGACCTCAGGTGGCCCTGGTTTGGCAGTTGCCTCATTTAGATGCCACTCACAGTTCTGACTGTGATGAAAAAATAACTTTGAAGCCAAGATTCACATTTACGATCTTCACAAGTCTGTAAAGCAAAGGAAAGCTGAAATAAGATAAGCACGATCGTGGTTCCGCTTAGCAACTGCTTTGCTTAATGACTGAGTTGCAGGCTCCAGTTATGATCACTAAAGAGAACTACCTGTACTGCCTGAAAAGTGATTAAGTATCATAAAAACATGGCTAACTTGATACCAAGCTTTTGATAGGAGCTGGGCTAACCTCTTATAGAATCCAGTAGCTCTAGTCTAGAGCATCCTTGATATTGCATCTAATGATGATGTGTTGAAATCCCTAGCCTTCCTTTAGCTATTGAGGTGTTTTCCATGCTTGTGAATTGCCCTCTGGTGTTCACTTGATGTGAAAGGCAATAATGATTTTGCATCTGAGACCAACCAAGATATCCCAATCTGTTTTGTGTATTCTTGGACTGTTCGATGACACAAATGTCTAATAATAGTTTAGTTACCAATGTTTTTGTTTTTGTTTTCTCTAGGGTGAATCTGGATCTTCTGGGGAGAATGGTTCTCCTGGTCCTATGGTGAGGATGTATTGCTCAGTTACTTTTAATCATTATCACAACACTAACATTGTAGGTTGGTCACTGTCCATATATATTTATCCATAGTATACTTTGACCATCTACATATCCCTTCTTTGCCTCCTTTAATGCAAATAGACTGCATTTACGTTTTGTGTTCCATGGAATCTAGATGACACAGTGTAGAATTCTCATGTAAAGAGGTCTCCTACTCTTTACATAGGATGCACTGTATCGATTGTGGTAAATGCATATACACAAATAATAGGGTCTTACAATATTCAGATCTCTCTTACTACATCCCTTGCTTGTATATCCTAGCAGGCACTTCATCGGTGAATTATTATTATTTTTTATTGCATGGCACATTCATATCATGTTTCGATTAAAGCAAAAGATAATGCAAAATACAAAATATAAAATCTAAAATATTACAAACTTATGTCTAGATTACAGATATGATTTTTTGCTTCATTTGTCACAGGCAGGAAATCGGCAAAATCTCCATTATAAGCTCTATTTTGGCACTCTGTCACTATATGTTGGATAGTTTGTTTTTTGGGCAAACTATCACAATTCGGTGATGGTATAGACTACAGGGTGTCTGCACATCTACCATGGCCAGTGTGAATTCGGTTCAATTGTTGGTGAACTGTAAGATGAAACACACAGGTTACTAGTTTTCAGAAGATAGCTCTCTTGAAGGACAGTAGAATTGTAAGACCTTTTTAACTTTTGCCTCTACTATTTCTTAGGGTCCCCGTGGCCTGCCAGGTGAAAGAGGACGTCCCGGCCCATCTGGTGCTGCCGTAAGTATCAGCATAGTTTAAATGTTACAAATCCTGCCACCTTGACATGTTCTTGAGTGTTTTTTACAGCTACAGAATGCATACAGGCACCCATGCCTTCAGCAGAAAATCCCTCCCCTCTTTGCAATCACCATCTCATTCCCTGTGGCCAATTCTGTGTAAAGAATGAAGCAGAATTAATGCAGTACTATGGTGGCTGTGCAAGCAAAGCACGTAAACTTTTTAATGTACCCTTAGGATAAGGATGGTAGCATTTACCGTGCCACGAATAGTGAAACTGTAGAAAAGCAGTGTTAATTAAAGGGAAGCATTTCTGTAGAAAACAGCTTTAATTATCTTGTGGTCTGGACCTCAAATATAGAATTAAATCTTGTGCTAAACCTGTCCTGGGCACCTTCTATATGTGTGGACCTAATTCTCAGAAATGATTGTGCTGTTTAGAAAAGACTTCGGAAGTTGCTCAGACTGAGGAAGGTTGTAGTAAAAGAAAAGCCAATGCATTATAGGTCTTCCCACCTCTTCCTTCCTTTCTTCTTCCCCCACCTGCTTCTCCTTAAGTATCATACAGTGAAAGGTTATGGAGGCAGCAGGTAGCAAGGGTTGCCTTTTGGAGCATAGCTTCTAGGTTAATGCTTCTAGAAGCAATTTCTGGGGAGGCAGGAGAATATAGTCAACAGCATATTAACTTGGTGTAAATTTGGACGTGCCTGCAATGCTTAACCTTAAAGCTTATAGGATTAGTAAAGAGTCAGTTTGTGTAGTGGTTAAGGCATCAGGCTACAAACTGGGAGGTCATGAGTTCTAGTTCTGCCTTAGGCATGAAGCCAGCTGAATGACCTTGGGCCAGCCACTTACTTTCAGGCCTAGGAAAGACCTTTCCAAGAAAACTGCTGGGACTTGTCCAGGCAGTCAGTAGGAGTCAACACTGACTCAAAGGCACAAAAGTTATATAATCATGGGATTAACACATGGATTGGACAAAAGGAAGGGTTTCTCTGTAGCAAAGCTACTGGAACAGACCTATTCTATATATTTGCTTATTTTGTTCTTGAAGTGTACTGCAGGTAAGCTGAGTTTCAGGTACAGATATTTTTACAGAGCTCTAAGTTAAATAATCTATCCTTTTGGTCCATGTCACAGCTCAAAACATGTGATCCCTCATTTGTCATTGTACTAACTAAATATTGCATGAAATCTCTTTTGGCTTTTTGTTGCCACATGGTAAAATTTTCTCTAAGGGCTATTTTTGGTCCAGGTTCCAAACTGTTTATTTGTAGGAATTTGAAATGTAGAAGAAATTAAGAAGCTGAAATAATTAAGTTACTCAGCAGTAATCATAATCATAATCATAATAGTAAAGTTGAAAGGGACCTTGGAGGTCATCTAGTCCAACTCCCTGCTCAGGCAGGAAACCCTATACCATTTCAGACAAATGGCTGTCCAGTCTCTTCTTAAAAACTTCCAGTGTTGGAGCATTCACCACCTCTGGAGGCAGGTTGTTCCACTGGTTAATTGTTCTAACTGTCAGGAAGTTTCTCCTTAGTTTTAGGTTGCTTCTCTCCTTGATTAGTAAGTCCAGATTTCCAGTTGTAGGAAACAGTAGGATTTATTGTTTCCTATTACTAAATTTAAATCCATCCTATTGAAGAGATATAAGAAATTGTGAGAAAGTGAAGGACAAGATACATGGTTTATCTGAGAATAGGTGAGTCCAGATTTGAGACGTGGGGGGGGAGAAGAGATTTTGTTTTTACTAACTGACTACAATATATTTGAGGGTGGAAAATGACTCTTGAAAACCTACCCTGTTTTTACCTCAAAATAGTGTTAAATATATTTTCCTGAAATCTATATCATTTTTGTTTCCTTGGTTTTGCCAGCTACATGAAGCTTGGCAACAGGAAGGTAATTTCCTGGTGACTATTTTGTTTTGGTAAGTTTCTTATCACTTACCAAATACAGTTTGCATTTATAGTGCAAGGGAAAAAAGTTTTTTAACAAACAACAACAAACAGGCGAATATAAACTTTTGAAGGAGAATACAAATTATTTATTTAAATTACAGTATAAACTTGGGGATGTTTAAAAGAGGTTTTAAGTAGCTTAAGCAAATAATTCAATAAGATGTTTTGTTTGGAATTGAGTGATTCTCTGGATTTGCTTTTTGAAACCACAAAATGTTCCCTCCAAAGCTCTTCTGAGTTACCTGACACTTTATCCTTTAAGGAGTTACGTTTGCACAAATTGAGTTTTTTTTTAACTATAACTAATTATAGTAAAAAAATTATAGAAGACATGTGAAGGGGGCGTGTTTTTTTGTTTTGCTTTAAGTCCTTGGATGGCACCCTCTTGAAGGCTTTGGATTGTGCTGACAACAGTCACATGACCCTTCGGCCTCATTTTTCCATTTGTTTTCCTGGCCCATTGCCTGGGATAGGGGCAACTAGGCCAAGCAATTAGTCTTTAGTTACAGGAGGGCAGGAATGTCAACCCATTAGCTGCTGAGAAGGACTCCTCATAAGAGGCCCTGCTCAGGATCTGTGAGATTAGAACTACAGACCTGTAAAGTACAATCTTTTCTAAAACCTGTTGTTCAAAGAATAGCCATAGATATGACTGAATTGTCCTAAATTGAAGGATGTTGTTGTTTCCCATGATTTTTTTTCAAAGCTGGTAGATCTTCCCTTTTCTCTTGTGAACCAAAGACATAGATGATTTAAAAACCAGAATCTTTTCTAGAACAGTTATATAGAACTGTTAGCGTATCTAAATTGAAGTTTAAAGAAAGCTAATTTAGACCTTTTTATTCCAGCTTTTGCATGCCTCAAAAAAACGGGGAAGTTGTAGGAGTGAGCCTCAAAGGTCACTCCATTGCTTGTATTCTCATGAGCAGGTACCTTCTTCACATGCTCCATTTTGCCCCATGAGCAGTATGCGAGCAGATTTCTACTCATGTAATAGCTTTCCTCTTCCCTTTTATCCTCCTTGGCTTCCTTCCATGCCTCCAACTGTCGGGAGTAGATGTTAGTGTACTGATGGAGAACAAGGGAGGAGCACTCTTATTAGATAGCTAAAGATTTGCTTAGAATTTTAAATCCATTTGGCAGCAAAACTCCAAACATAACGGTACTACTATACCATGAAGTATACTTTTCTGAGTCAGTATTTTGTTCACACAGGGTGCCCGTGGTAATGATGGTCTCCCTGGCCCAGCTGGTCCACCGGTAAGTAATTAAATATTTTCATTTTTCCCATTCTGGTAAATGATCATGGTACTAGATATATTGTTATTACGATATGAAATAACTTTTTTGAAGAATAAAGTCCCCTCAGTTATACTAGTCATTATATAGTAAACAACATTATATAATAAAACCTATCTTCCAGGGGTAGGCAACCTTGGCTCTTTTATGACTTGTGGACTTCAACTCCCAGAATTCCTGAGCCATCATGGCTTAGCATGGAAACCTCTCCCTTTCCCCTCAGCATGGCTGGCTCAGGAATTCTGGGAGTTAAAGTCCATGAATCATAAAAGAGCCAAGGTTGCCTACTCCTATACCAAAGGCTGCAAGATGAAAGCTTTGCAAAAAGAGGGGGGGGGAAACATAAGGTGATATTTATAAGATGAAAAAATATGTTTTCATAATAACAGCAATAATGATAATAATAGGTGCCTTGGGTATGATGCCAAAACAAATAGAGCACCCTTTGAACACCATCAGAATTACAAAATTACCATCAGTCAATTGCAAAAGGCAGCTTTAGTCGGAACAGCTTCCATCCTGCAACATTACCTTTAATGCCATCAAAATCGACATCTGCCTATCCCAGGTCCTTGGGAAGGACTCAATAGGTGGATAAAAATGCCAAATCCAGTCTGAACATCTGGCTAACTGTGTGACAAACCATAATGATTATTAAAGGAACAGGGAAACCAATTCTGAGGCATATACTGTATCTATCACACAAATTGTGAAAGCAGAAGGAAACAGAAGCTGCTCTCCCAGGGGCAAAAAACTATGAGAAGTCTTGCTTTTATGTGTATATTTTTATGTAACCTGAGAGAACAGGAGACTTTTGCACACTGATTGATGATATAGTTAAAGAAGGAGAAGACCCCGCAAAAATGGTGTAGGGAGTCAGAGTAGGGTAAGGTTGAACAAGAATAGGTATCCACAAGGATATCAAAATCTATAAAATGGCAGATGTGGCATTGCAACTGAAGGCCTGCCCCTTTTATCTATGCATGATGCAACACTGTGCCTATTATTGTGTCACACACACACACACACACACACACACACACACACATACACCAGTGGACACTGCAGCTGAGAAGAACTAGAATTGGGATGTGAGGAGATGGAGAACTATTGTAGATATCTGAGGAAGATGCCTTATGGTCAAAGCAACAACAATTTGGGCATTTTCCTTTTGAATGGACACAACAGGACTGGGGAATATTAAGGAATATTAAAGCAAGCTGCAAAGAAAAAGATTGCTCTAACAAAGATTAAAGATAGCTTGAAAGATACCACTTCAGAGTGGTAAATGAAGGGGTAAAAACAGAGGTAGATGATTTTCTGTTTGTGGTACAATGAAAGGCAGCTTGACTTGACAGTAGAAGGGACAGAGGGAAGAAAGGGTGAATAATGACTTATTTTTCAAAATGTAAAACATTGTACTCACATCTTCAGAATCAGGGATGAAAGTGATTTTTGGAACAAAATATTCAATTAAATACTATTTAATATTTTGAGCATTTAAATAGATTTATGTTTCTTACTCCAGCTTGACTTGTGTAATAGAAGCTTTTTAATTTACAGTCATCTTTTTTTAAAGTAGTTATTTTTACTGGGAAGGAGGAAGCATTATTACACAATAAAGAACAGTTATGGAATGTTTGTACTGTGGTAAATTGGTATTGAAGGAATATTATTTTATAATTACTTGGTGGCCTTCTATGACTGTTCATGAGTCACTCAGATTTGGCAACAGTTATTCATGTCGGTTTCATTCTTCCCTTTTTCCAAATAATGTTATTAAGAATTATAAATAAAAGAAATAAAAATTAACACACACACAAAAGTACAAAAAGAAAATAGTATGAAAAAGAAAGAACTGAAAAAGAGTAACCTCCCCCTCATTCCAGCAAGTAAAAAACAATTTTAATAGCTTAGCTTGTCTCCATCTCTAAGTATAACATAATCTCTCTTCCCCCCATAGTTAATCTCTTAAGTAAAAAACATAAATCCATCAGCTTCATTGGATGTTCCTTGTCAGCAAAATTTCTGGGAAGGGAAGCAGATTTGACTTTTTCCCCTCTTAGCGCTGATCAAATAAACCAACTTTATAAATCTTCCCTGAATTTTTATTCAACTATCTAATGAATAACTCAGGAGAAGAAAAGAAAAAAGACTTCAAAGGTAGCTTGTTAGAAGCAAGGAATAACAATGATCTTATACTTTGAAACTAGACTGGATCTGACACAGATTCCAAATTCAAATCCCAATAATATCCAAGTCATTTCACTTGGTTATGATAACTATATTACCCAACTCTGGATTTGTGCTTTCCCCCCCTCCAGACAGCATCTATTACATCCATGTTTTCCTTGTGAACCTTTTTATATTATTATAAGCACTTTTTTTTTCCTGACCAAACTTCTAAGTACAAAAAAAATAATAATTTGGAACAGGTGGAGAACTGGGGCAAGTGAAGTTGAGTGGTCTTTTCATTAAATCTAAGAGTAGCTAAAAAACCTCAGCAACTTTATTTCTTGACTCAGGTTGACCAAAGATTTGTTTCAGGCCGCAGATACATTGGGGAAGCTCAGTTCAGCCACAACTATCCACCTTTACATTTAAATAATTCAATTATTATACTTTAGGACTGACATGCACAACTATTTAAATGAGTCTACAATTCTAAATGATTAAAAGAATTCGGTTCTGCTTTTTTTCAAGCTCACTAAAACCACTTCTTTTGTTTATTTTTTTTCAGGGACCTGTTGGCCCTTCTGGTGGCCCAGGATTTCCAGGTGCTCCAGGTGCAAAGGCAAGTCATGTTTCAAAGCCAAAGTAATGTTTCTGCAATTGTCTAGCATAAATTGCATCTACTGGTAATCCTCGACTTACAACAGTTCATTTATTGACCGTTCAAAGTTACAATGGCACTGAAAAAAGTGAGTTATGACCGTTTTTCACACTTACGACCACTGAAGCATCCTCATGGTTGTGTGATCAGAATTCAAACACTTGGCAACTGACTCATGTTTGTGACGGTTGCAGTGTCCCGGTGTTATGTGATCACCTTTCATAACCTCCTGACAAGCAAAGACAATGGGAAAAGCAGATTCACTTAACCGTGTTACTAACTTAACAACTGCAGTGATTCACTTAACAACAACTGTGGCAAGAAAGGTTGTAAAATGGGATAAAACTCACTTAACAAATATTTCACTTAGAAATTTTGGGCTCAAGGACTATCTGTATTTCTCAGTGTTCTGTATTTATTTATTTATTTATTTATTTAATTTATATACCGCCCTTCTCTCAAGAGACTCAGGGCGGTGAACAGGGCAATACATAAAAATTAGATACAAAAATTAAAATTATTAAAACATGATTAAACAATGCCCATAAATAATACACATTTAAAATTGAAGTCATTTATAAAAATCCCACCCCGTCCCATCAGGCCAGGCCAGCTTGTTTAAAGAGATGGGTTTTAAGTATGCAACTGTGCTGTCCCCACACACTGCATCTTTCATTCTTTTTATTAGTTTACCTGTCTGAAGAACAAGGAAAAGGAAGGAGTTAATCTCCCTGAATTTTTTTTTTAAAGAGGGAAGTCCGTACTGCATTTACATTAATGGATCTCTCAGGACTCATCTTTGATTTTGGGGATTACTTCTTTTGGGGCCTGAGAATTGAAAGGAATATGAATTACGCTGAAGAATTTGGAGATTCTATCTTGTCCTCTCTTGTTCTGTTTTATCTGCTTCTGTGGGTGCATAATTTGGTGCAGTGAGATGGAAAAACAATGAGTCTAGCTACGAAAACGGCAGAAGGAGAAAGCAAGTGTGGGATTTTTTCAAGGCCTTTAGAAAATGTCTTGAAATAGTGGCTAATATAAAACTTGTGAATATCCTGTATACGATAATGTGAAGACCTTTCAGTTGATGACAGATGAACCAATTTAGACTTTTTTTTTTTTAGCAATGATGATTTTGTTTGTTGGGGGAATATCCTTAACAGACTTAAGGCCCATTACTGAATAAGTTTAATAATGTGTTTTAAGAGTACGAGCCAAAACAATTTGTTTTAAATCATGTGAAATTCTCCCGTTCACTTCCTTATCTGGAATGTTTGTTCAAATATTTATTCTGCAATGATTATCAAGTCAATAAGAATAATAATTTAGACTGAAAAATATGCAGGTGAAAAAAATAATCTCATATCCATTTCCTGCTAAGTTTTGCTCTTGCCACAGGTCATAATATTCATTTACCATCAGTTTGAGAACAGATGTAGAAACTGCTGGCTGTCAATTTAGGAGTAGCTAGCATGCTTAGACACTTTTGTGCTCAGATGGAACCAACTCTTGTAAAAGCTGAAGAACGCTCTCTTCTCTTGTGTACTATCGGCTCTCTATGTGTATTGCATACACATTTTTCCAACAGTGTCTTCATTCCTCAGTGTACTTCATATTCCTTTCGAGAATTCCTGAGTATTTGGTTCAGACTGCCTTTTGCCCTAGGCTTGAACAGAACTCAGAATTTTGCCAAAGGGGCAAGGCAGTCAGAGGATCAACCCTCCAGGAGACCTACCATAATGTTATGTGCCTTGGCTCAGCTTCACAGATTTCCTTATTGTAAGGCCCATTAAGGAGAGGGAAAACACAGGGACAGCCGGAGAGAATGGCCTTCCCTTGGGAATTCCCAAAACCACATGGCTTCTGATTTTAGTGTGCTAATCTGCTAGTGGACTGGTTTCTATGGTTACTAGACAGTGAAGGGGGCCATGTGTCTATATGTGAGGGGAGGTAGAGATGGTAGGAAACGAGGCCCCTTGTGCAGTATCCCACAAGAACTAACAATGGGTCTTCTTCAGGAACAAAGTGCCCTTGTCACAAAAGATGAAGAAAAGAATCCGTCTGAAGGGAATGTCACAGATAATAAGATGGGGTGAGGGAGGGGAGAGGAATATTATTAGCATTTTGCATTTTAGGAATGGTGTTTTCATTGGGAGCTGGGGGAAGAGCAAGAATGGGAAAGCCTAAAGGTTTGGTACGAAATAACACGAGAGTATACAAGCTTTTAAGGTTCTCCAGAATTCTTTATTCATTGATCTGGTCCAAAAGAGGGTGGGAAAGAAGTGGACCAACCCAAAAAACATGTCCTGGCCGAGTGTTTTAATTTGAGGTTTTGCAATATAAGGAGTAAGATTTTAATTGTTCAAATTACTTACAAAAAATCAGGGTTTCTCCTCTCTCCACCCCCCCCCCCACCTATCACCCGAGGCGTGTTTTAGACGTCCTTTCCTTGGTCAAAATCAGAGCGGCTTATCCAGAAACCACGGTAATCTGTTATGATTACTTGATTTAATTTATTTTAAATAAAGAAATATTTCACATCACAGCTAATTTATTTTTAGCATATGGCATATCATGGACTAGCAATATATATTAACATTTCACTTAGATTAGTAAAGCACAATAAAATATAATTGTCAAAAAGATCTATGTTCAAATATCAATGTCTAGGCCATCTAACCATTGAAACACAGCACTGTTTATATTTTAAAAAAATCAGATACTGGACCGGCATATGCCCTTAGCTTACTGCCGGTCACAATATGATTACAGTTTGACGTGGGACCCTCACAGTCACACTGAGGGGAGGATATTGTGGCCCGTTTATACAGAGAGTCCCAGCAGATGCTGGGTGAGATGCGAATCTTATTCAGGAATGTCCATTGCTGATGTGGTCGTTCAAAGCCTGGCGCCTTTTTTGTGGGGTCATATATATCTCATATAGGGACGCGGTGGCTCAGTGGGTTAGGACGCTGAGCTTGTCGATCAGAAGGTCGGCAGTTTGGCGGGTCGAATCCCGAGTGCCGCGTAACAGAGTGAGTGCCTGTTACTCGTCCCAGCTTCTGTCAACCTAGCAGTTCGAAAGCACATAAAAATGCAAGTAGAAAAATAGGGACCACTCCGGTGGGAAGGTAACAGCGTTCCGTGCGCCTTTGGCATCCAGTTATGCCGGCCACATGACCACGGAGACGTCCTCGGACAAGCGCTGGCTCTTCGGCTTTGAAACGGAGATGAGCACCGGCCCCTAGAGTCGGAAACAACTAGCACGCATGTGCGGGGGAACCTTTACCTTTACCTTTACCTATATATCTCTACCTATGTTTGAGAATTCAGCAACCCATTTGGCTTTCCATTGGGAATCGATGTTAAAGTGGTCGGGTAGGTGTTGTGCAAGTGCCAGTGGGGGCTTCCTGCATTGGAGTCTTCCGGCTGATAAATGAGGAAGGTCGGTTGCACCAGTAGGAGTGAGTTGTTCATACTTTTTCTGCATTCTCTCACTAGTGCATCTTGCCTTCGTAAAGCTGGCTGTGCTATATGGCTCAGAACAGGAAGCCAACAAGTCAGGATGGTTTTAATACATCCTCTTATAATCCTGATGGTATTGCTGAGTCTGGCATCTAACTTACTAGTATGGCAGCTGTTAAACAGGGGCACAGTATTCTGCTGCGGAGTAGACCAACCCTGGTGCTGATGAACTCAGGGTAGCAGATGAAGCTCCCCATTTAGTTCCACATATTTTCTGGAGCGTGTTATTCCCAGTAATGATTTTTTTGCCACCGTATTCTCTCTAGATGCATCTTATAGGAGAGAGTCTGGTCCAATGTTACTCCAAGGTATCTAGGATGAGGATTATAGGGGAGTATGTTGTTGTTTCAGTAGACCTTCGGGGGTTTCATAATGCTAGTTTGTTGTTAAAATGGAAGCATGTAGTTACCCTTTTGCTGGTGCTAGGAGTGAGCCTCCAGTGAGTGAAGAATTTCCCCAAGATTTTAAGATCTTCGGACAGGAGGCTGTCTGCCACCTCCATGAGTTTTTCTTGTACTGCTATGGCCAAATCATCAGTGTATTCAAGTTTGCATCCCAGCTTCATGCCACTTTATTCATCCTAGCTTTATACCACTTTACAGGAAAAAAAAGTGAGATCTAAGGGGGGGAGGGTCTCCTTTAAAGAACAATCCAACCAACGTAGGACAATTATGTAACTACTGAAAATAGGGGGGAATGAAAAAGAAAACTATTTGCCCCAAGTTGCAAGCTCTTCTTATAAGATACTGCCTGACTATTCTTACAGGTCACAAAGAATCTAGTAGTTTTTTCCCCCCTGATGATATTTAAATGCTTATCAGTAGTATGACCCAGGAAAGCCTTTGATTGTCCAGCAGCAGGAAGTGTGTGCAAATACCATGAGTTCTAGGCCCTATCAATTCTATTGCACTATAGAAGGCCATGGCCCATAGAAGAGAGTTTTTAGGAGCTTTAAGAACTGCCTCAAACATTTGCAAGATTTCAGGCAGCCCCAAAGTTGCTTTTTCAAAAGGCAACTGGACTTCCTTTGTTTTTCTTTGAAAACATTTTGCTTCTCATCCAAGAAGCTTCATCGGTTCTTGGATTGAGACAACCATGATCTGGAAGACTGACTGTTATGTATTAAGCTTTATTGCAACACCTAAAGCTGTGTATAAGAGTCACCACCAGGAGGCGTTGAACTGTAACTGTTTTGGCGGGAAGCATTTCGGCAGGAAACAGAGGTTCAAACTGATTGGTTGGTTGAGTACCTGGCTAGGTACTGGCCACTACCAAACACTGACAATCTCCATAAATCATTAAGGCAGTCATTCTGCCCCTTAAACTCCTCTCAGCCACCCAGGAAAAAGAACCTCAAATGTTTGTCTCTACAGCCACATTGAGTGGCAAAATAGGTGGGTCATATGAATGCCATGGTCTGCCCTTCTTCCAGCCTTTCCTTTATGGATATCTTTGCGGGGGCTTTTTTGTAGTAATTTGTGTTCCTTTCGTTATATCTATTCAGGGTGAAGCTGGTCCCACTGGTGCTCGTGGCCCTGAGGGTGCCCAAGGCTCTCGAGGTGAATCTGGATCCCCTGGTTCTCCTGGACCTGCAGGACCTTCAGTGAGTATTCTGGATCTTAAAATAAGTTCAGGATCTGTTATGTATAAAAGCTTTATTGCAACACCTAAAGCTGTGTATATGAGTCACCACCAGGAGGCGTTGAACTGTAACTGTTTTGGTGGGAAGCATTTCGGCAGGAAACAGAGGTTCAACCCGATTGGTTGGTTGAGTACCTGGCCAGGTACTGGCCAGGTATATATAAGAGTGCAGGTAGCCCCTATTCCTGAGTACAGTCCCTTTACCTAATAAAGAGCTGCTATGCTGTACTCATCGTCTTGGCATCCTTCCTGCTCTCCAGAAGCCACAACACAATAGGATCCAGAATCTTTAGATGATATGAAGATGTCTTAGTTCACACATAGGCAATCTACAACCAATGGGTTGCTTATAATCCTTGGCCATTTTCTATGTAAGGAGGAAGGAGACCACAATAGACTCCCCCCCCCCCCCGCTTTCTGTTTGATCAGCCATCATTTTGGGATTGGGAATAATGGCTGTTCTTGCTGCTGTTAACATGTGAATGAGCATACATATATACTCAGACATAGCTGTAGGTGAAATTACCCTTGTTTGTAATTTGCAAATGCTACCAGTTTTAGTGGACTTTAGTTTAGTGAACTTTGGATGCAACACAAAAAATCTGTCCATCCACCATGTAGCTTTATGCATGTGTAAAGTCTCATCTGCCTTTTTACATTTGTGCAAAATTCGTAAAATATTTGTGCAAAATGCATATGCATAAAATCCCATTCCCATTTTAAGCTTACATAAAATATATACAATATACACATCTAAAATTTCTTTTGGATTTAACAAACATTCTGCTTTAATAAATACTTCTTTGCTTCTATTAATCTGCTAAATCTCAGGTTTATTGTATCTAGAAATATGTCTTACCATTTGGCTCACAATACTGAATTCTAAATTCATAAAGCACTAACAGTGTGCACAACATTTCAATGCTGGAATAGTGCCTTGTTTTTTTTTATCTGGTCCATCAAAGTCAAATGTAGTATGTGGAGCCTGTGTGATATATTTCACCCGTTCCATTTCTATAACAGTCACCTACAAAGGTTTGTACAAAAACCACAGTTACCTACACGTTTTCACACTATCATCTTCACTTGCCCACGATGATCTAATTATAAGAAAATAAAATGTGCCTACAAATGGGAGGGGAATCTCCCATTTGTTTGTCTCTTAATGAGATACAAATTATAACATTGGCAAGAATTTTGGAAAATTCAAGATAAGAACTAACATCTACTTTTTTCATATTAGAAACTCCTTGAATTTTTGTAGGGACTGAGGTTTTAGGAAGCAAATTCTAATTTGTTTTATAAAACCATAATAACAAGTTAAGCTGTAATTGCAAATTAAATAATTGTTCATTTGATAATTGTTTACTCCAAATTATTTTGACATATTTCAAGACCAGAACTTTTCTATCCATTGCTGTTTTGGGTTTCTTCACCTTTATCAGACTATTAGTTATGGTGAAAAAAATCCTCATTTGATACAATGTCCTTCATTTAAACACTTGTCTGTGAATAACTTGGGAAGGAAAAAATATGGTTGTGATGTTGTGCTTTAAGCCACCTGTTTATAGTTTGTTACTGTACGAGGCATTACTCTCCTATAATATTAATCAAACATATTCTAATCAAAAGATATGTATAAGATAATTTTGTGGGTTTCAATTAAGTCACATATTAGAAGTAATTAATGTGTTTTAGTTACTACATTTTATATTTTATAATGACCTTTTATAACTTGACTAAAGAGAAGGAATAGTTTACCAGTTGCTTTGCTTGCAATTTAGTAAAGTTAAGCAAATTATTTTCTTAAAATCTCCGAAATGACAACGATTTTTGAAAGGTATTTTGCTTACAGATTTCTTCTTGCTTTTAGGGCAACCCTGGCAATGATGGGATCCCTGGTGCCAAAGGATCAGCAGTAAGTAGTACATTAGGTGAACTATAAAGGCAAAGCTAATTGGAGACCTTGGAAGACTTGAGGAACATTCACATAATCTCTGATCTAAGTTACCTGTCAAAATTCTGAACATCAATTGTGATCTTTCTGAATAGCCTGCTGTGTCTCAGTCCCCCTGCGTTTCTCATTCCTAACTCTGGGTTTCTTGGTTCGATTAACAGGGCGCTCCTGGCATTGCTGGTGCTCCTGGTTTTCCTGGCCCACGTGGACCACCTGGCCCACAAGGTGCCACAGGACCTTTGGGTCCCAAAGGTCAGGCGGTAAGAAACTGTGAAACTGTGACGTGCCTGGTACTCCAATTGATTGCTCAGGATCCTGCCTCTTCAACTGGGCTGCCTTCATTCTGGGTGATTCGTATCATGGGTGCTTCATTCTGAGGCTGTTTCTGGATGGCTTCTTGTCATGCTGATCTTAACTGGGATTTGGCATGGATGGTTAAAGAACAATAACCACTTTTCATAAACTTTGCCTGCCTACAGCAACTATTATAATGGTTGCCGCTTGTCCATTATTTCCATAAAGTTTTACATGTGGAACTAAGGGACGGGGGTGCAATTTTTCCCTACTTGATTGTTTTGGAGGCATTTGAAAGTGATGAGAAATATATTTGAGTTTCTCTAAAACCTGGCAAGGAGTAATGATTGGTTTTCTTTTTGGTTTCCTTAACTTTCTATGAATCTCAGAAAATAAGGAGAAAAGAAAGAGAGAGAGAGGGAGATCCCTTAAAAACATGTGTGACAATATGAAGTATTGCTAAAAGAGCACAAAGAGACTACAGAAAATGTAATTAATTCTCACTGTACATGAGTTAAAGTTTGGGAAGATGACAGCTGGAAAATTCAATCCTAAACAAACATACTAAAGAGAAAGTCATCTTGAGCTCAAAGACTTATTTCTGGTTTAACTCGCTTGGGATTGCATTGCTGGTCAACTAGAAGGGATAAGAAATACAGGTATATGTTTTTATAAACTAATAATAATAATAATAAAAAAGCTTTGGAGACCTGAATGGAAACCCACCTGTTCCTGAAGAATTCTCCAATGTGAAATTATTGGTCTTCTAGACATGCACCTTATATCAACCTCTTTACTGAAGAATCATGATGTCCATGCAATAACCGACAGCATGATGGATTTGAGAAGCTGTAAAAGATTGCAGGCATATCCTGGAAAATTCATAAAAAGTATAAAAAATAATTACTGGAGGGTATTATATCTAAATAGGGAAATGAAGCCTATTTAATAATGGATAAGTAATAGGCTGAACTGAACAGGTGCTGTTACAAACCCCCTGGTTTCAAAATGATTGCTTTTCATCTAAGGAGTGAGCACCTTCTTTACTGTTAAAACATCCCCTGCATCGGATACTGCTTTAAAAGTTTTGCTGGTTTGATCAGTAGGTAGCCTAAAGTGATACAGATGTTGTTCTATTCTCTTAACATTTTTTCTTTCTATCTCTGTAGGGTGAGCCTGGAATTGCAGGCTTCAAAGGTGAACAAGGCCCCAAGGGTGAACCTGTAAGTAATTGATCATGTGCATGTCATTTTACGCTAGACTTGAATTTGTGCTCTTTTTTATACTCTTTGTCAAAGTTCTGTTTCTACGGAAACTCTCTAGGGAATTCTGAGAGTTGTAATCCCAGCCCATATGAAGGGCAACCATTGGGAGGAGGGTTGATTTCATTATATAATATGCAGAAATCACTGTAATTCTTCTGATAATTACAAGGCTCCTTTAATATGCTCAAAGGAGGCATATAATAAATCATTGGAAATTCGGACTCCAAATAGTACTTGGAAAAAGTTAAAAAAAAATTGATCATGCACTTGTAACTGAAATTGCATTTTTTTTCAAATCAAAAAGGTTGAGAAAGTGTTCAATAAATTTCTTCACATTTTTTTCTGTGTTATATGTGGATTTGGTGAATGAGTAGCCTGATGCTCATCAAAATAAATATCTGTATTTTCTCTGGGCTCGCTAGATTTTTATATAGGGATGGCTTGTTTGCATACTCCCTGTGTAGAGGGACTATTAGGATCAAATGTACAACTGAAATCCTCTACAAAATCTGTAAAGTTGTAGTTGCTAGTCTGTAGACTTATATTTAGATTTTTTCATTCTGGACAAAAGAAATGTTACATTTAACATAAAATGGGACAGATGCCAGCAGCAAGTAGGTGACTACAATCCCATTTTCTCATCACCAGCTTATGCCTAAAAGGTAGGATGGAACCAAGTTTATGCCTTTTCATTACTAAATAACTTTGGGCTACTCAAACTGCGTTACAAAAATCTAAATGGCCACTGCACGGGAGCAAAGTGGTAGCGAGATCTTTCCTCTCATCTACTGGTCATCCAGATTTCTACAGCCTGGGTCATAGAATAAGCACCTGAATAAAAATAATAATTCGTTCCTTTAAAACCACAAGCTGGATGCCAGTAGGAATCTAAAGCTTTGATAGGAGAGATGTGCTGAATACACAAGGTCCCAGGCTCAGTTGTTTTATATACTCAGTTTAATTTCCAATTAAAAAGGTCTGAGGCTGCTTATAAAGATCACCATTTGGAACCCTTGTAAAATCCCTTGTTTAAGGCATATAATAAAATGTTTGTTTGGTAGCAGAGCTGAAAAAGAACCTTGTTCTATGAAAGCACTAACAGGAAAAATACTAGGCAATATCAGCCATGCATCTGACTCATACAAGGAAGTTTTGTATGCTTCCCCTTCTCCTTTTCCCATTGGCTCACTCTCCTTTTTGTGTGTCCTTTTTGTGTATCTGAATCTTTCCAGATGAATAGTCTATCATCTTAATCAGGTAGTCCTCATTTAGCAACTGCCTGTTTTCTAATTACGACAGTGATGAAAGAGTAACTTTGCAACCGGTCCTTGCCTTTACAACTTTTGTAGGTGTGTAATGCAAAGAAAGGCTGAAATAAGACCACTTAATGACCAGGTTGCCAGTCCCAGCTGTGGTCACCAAACAGAGATTACCTGTACAGTTTAAACATGGGATGGGTCCAGGACAGTGGTGGGATTCAAACATGTGAACAACCGGTTCTCTGTGTGGATGCCGCTTCCGAAAGTCCATTCTGGGGCTGGGCGACAAAAAAATTAGCTACCGGTTCTGCCAAAGTGGTGCGAACTGGCTGAATCCCACCACTGATCCAGGATGTCTGCATATTTGAAAATATGTTCAGAATTAAGTTGTTTTAGGCCCAATCACAGGTACATCTTTGCAAGTCTAAAGTTTCCACACAAACAGCGGCAAAGTGGGAGTCCTTTAGCCAATAGCTGGGCTAAGAGAAATTATATTCTGCCACTACTTATTTACTATCTTTTCAACTAGCCCACAGATCTTATCCTGCCTCTTAAGGTTTCACCTAATGCGTTGCTAAAAAAGAATCCCTTTCATTCCTCCCCAAAGATAAAAGAAAATTGCAAGCATTTTTCTCTAGTCTAGTGCATCATGTATTTCTGAACACATCTCCTTTTGTTTTTTTTAATAAAATCTCGGAGGCCTTCTAAGAAGCAGCTGTGGAAAGGGAAGTGCATTGTTAAAAAGATACAAATAAATGAATAGAAAATCCTGGAAATCATTGGAATTTCATAAAACTATGATGCAAGTTTTATTTAGATGAATAGATAGACTGAGTGTAAGCTGAAGGGTTCATAGCATTTATGCTCCTGTAAATATTTGTCCCCATCAGATAACTAGAGAAAGTCAGAGCCACTGGTTTTGTGAGAATAAAATAGCTCTTGCCATTTCTGATTCTAATGTAGGCTGGCTTTTTGCTACTTTTTGCTACTATATGCACACACACACACACACACACACACACACACACACACAGAGAGAGAGAGAGAGAGAGAGAGAGAGAGAGAGAGAGAGAGAGAGAGAGAGAAATTGCTACTCCCTTAGCTTTCATATTTGGGGATAAGAATGATGAGTAATTTCTACCCATCTCATAACTCCTCTTTCAAACATAATATCAGAAGATTGCTGATGGCCATCAACTCTTACTGGGGCTTTGAAACAAAATTACAACTATTGCCAATCCTTTATTTAATCTTATGCAGCATTACCATCTGGATGTCTCAACTAAAGTTTTTCAGTCAAGCAAAGATTTTTAGCCCATGGGCTAGAGCAAGGCCCAAGTCTTGTCCTGCCCATCCATAACAATTTTTTTTAAAACTAATCCACTGGGCAACAAAGAAATGACACTCGAAACGTTGAAGATAAAAATGAAAAATCCCTGAGATTGTCTCTCTGCATAATTATCCTGCTAAAGGGATTGGGTCACCTAAATTCTGGGTGATTTTCAAAATGTTTTTCTAAAAACTAGAGTGATCATTGATAGGTCTTTGACATTATTGGATAAAAGATAAAGGAATATGAAAGATGTAACTAAGCCTCTTTACTTTTTCTCATCCCCAGGGCCCTGGGGGACCACAAGGAGCACCTGGCCCAGCTGGCGAAGAAGGGAAGAGAGGAGCTCGTGGTGAGCCAGGAGCTGCAGGACCAGTTGGACCACCCGGAGAGAGGGTAAGTGATACCATTTGCAGGGAGTAGTCCTGGAATGACGCTCAGTCATGTGATGTCAGGCGCAAACAACCAGACCCATATGTGTAGAGCTTAAACTAGCTACTTTATTGCTCTATGCCTATTGCACAGGAATCTCCCCAGACTGGTAGCACGTGCCTGGAAAAGACCAGATAAGGCTCAAAGGCATCCAGGGGGGTTAGATCTGGCCCTCTTGTGGCTATGTAGTGAGTCTAAGCTAATTCCCTGCTTGACTCCTCTTCCCATCCGAGGCAGTGGCTCTCCAACATGTGGTGTAAATTCGAAGCAAAGGGTTAATTAAACTTAGATTGGAAGTTGCCTAAGGTAGTGTCTTACAGTTAATGGCTATTTTGATTGAAACTGTTGGAATAAAAGGCATCCCAGATAATGCATGATAAAGACGTGTTAGTGACCCATACTTTTTGAGACTATTGAGTTCTGGCCCCCAGAGTAGCAGTCTCTTAATCTTTTAAAGATTGTAACACAAGAGCTCCTGTAGAGTGAACTCATGTTTAAACGCAAACATGTTTGGAGCGTTGAGGCACAGAAGCTATAAAGAGAAAATTGCATTTGATTCAGAGCTCATGGCCAGAGTAGCTATAGGACTCTGTTGCTGTTATTTGTTGCATTCATAGACTATAGTTAATGTAAAAAAGGCAAAGGTTCCCCCGCACATGTGTGCTAGTCGTTTCCGACTCTAGGGGCCGGTGCTCATCTCCGTTTCAAAGCCGAAGAGCCAGCGCTTGTCCGAGGACGTCTCCGTGGTCATGTGGCCGGCATGACTAGATGCCAAAGGCGCACGGAACGCTGTTACCTTCCCACCGTAGTGGTCCCTATTTTTCTACTTGCATTTTTACGTGCTTTCAAACTGCTAGGTTGGCAGAAGCTGGGACGAGTAACAGGTGCTCACTCTGTTACGCGGCACTCAGGATTCGACCCGTCAAACTGCCAACCATCTGATCGACAAGCTCAGCGTCCTAACCCACTGAGCCACCGCGTTAATGTACCTTGTTCTTAAGTGGCCATATTGCCACTCAGGCACAAATCCTCCCAACCCATACACACCTCCTAGGGGCATGGTAGTGGGAGAGAAGAATTTCATTGTTTCCATCCTTGTTTGCTTTGCCTGGGCTATTGAGAGGGAGAAGTACAGTTGTCAATTCAACTTTTGCTTTATACAACCGAAATTCAGGAATTGGAAAGAGCATAATGCCCAATGTCCTTCCAATGGGGAAATGGCCTGCCTCAAATTCTGAAGAGTACTAAGTTTTCCAATTTAAAACTTTTGGTTTTCCATTGGAAAATAAGTTGGCTCTTACGCCAAAGGCAGATGCCAAACTGGCATTGCAGGCATGTACATCTGGGAATGGCAGAGACGGAGGTGCCCCTACTATGCAAAATGGTCTTAAGATCACTGAGTCTTTCCCCTTAGAACAGGCTATGTTATTTAGATCCACACAGATATTTCTGGTGTATAGTAATTATATTGTTAGTTCATTCATCAGCTGTGGTAGCCTACTGAGGGTTCTTGCTTCTGCTGTGTCCCTGTTCTAAAAGAGCTATAAGAGGCCTAGAGTTCCTGCTGAATCTTTGGTAATGATGGTGCTGTCCTTGACTTTGAAATTATTATTATTATTTTTGCTTTCAGGGTTCCCCTGGGAATCGTGGTTTTCCAGGTCAGGATGGATTAGCTGGTCCCAAAGTGAGTGTTGAACTTGCTGCCTTTTCACTGGAATAACATTTTTAAAAAATAATAATTAGAAAGACGGTACTATTTTTTCTTTGTGTTCTTTGACTGAAAATGGTGTTCTGTGTTTCCTTCAATAGTGTCCTAGCTTATGCATTCTTTCGCAGAAAACATAGTATGCACATTGTAGATATGCTATAATATATCTTTAGAATCAATTGTAATTGACATTTTTATTTGGAAAGGTTCCATTTCATAGATGTATAGTGTTTAGGATAGGGGATGAGCAGTCCTGTGGAGTTTTACTTCTAAAATCCACAATTTACCAATTAGATTTGGGTGCAGAAGGCATGCATTTAGAAAGAAGAAACTCCCCAAATTAGTATAAACTAAAGAAGTATCTTCAGGGGTAGGCAACCTTGGCTCTTTTATGACTCAAGGACTTCAACTCCCAGAATTCCTGAGCCAGCATGGCTCAGCTTGGAAACCTCTCCCTTTCCCCTCAGCATGGTTGGCTCAGGAATTCTGGGAGTTGAAGTCCACGACTCATAAAAGAGCCAAGGTTGCCTACCCCTGTCCTATATTGTTTCATAAAGTTCTATGTTCTTTCACAAAGTCTGTGTTCTTTCATAAAGTTCTCTTTCATAACTAGTGTGGTACGGCAGCTCAGTTACTGAAGTAGGATTGAAGACACCTTGGACCAGACTCAGCCTCAGGGTCAGGCAGGGCAGTTCATTGAGTAAATTTGGGCTGGTCACTGTCTGCTAGCTCAGCCTATCTCGCTATTTTGTTATTTTGGGGGAAGAAAAATTGGAGGAGATAGTGCTGGGTATACCAAGCTGAACTCCTGGGAAAAAAAAGGTAGGAGAGAAATTGAATGACTGAATAAATCCATTTGTGATTACTACTGTCCTTCTCTGTAATTTAGCTTGAGGAGGAATTATTTTACTACAGATGTAGGTAAATAATTAAGATTAGGATGCAGATATATCGTAAATCTAGCTTATTTTCTGTTCATCCCTTCTGTTGTTTTTTTCCAGGATGTCAGAATAATTAAATGAGTTTTAAACCTCTTTAAAATATATAGTGTACGTGGGTCCAGAAATAATTTGATGGTAGATGGTTGGCCCAAATACAGATTTTCCTGGTGTTCTTCAGAAAATCTTTGACTAATGTATTTCTTGCTTAAATCTTCCTTAACTAGGGTGCTCCTGGAGAACGTGGCCCTCTTGGTCTTGGAGGACCCAAAGGTGCCCCTGGAGATCCTGGGCGACCTGGAGAACCTGGCTTGCCTGGTGCCCGGGTAAGACCAATGTGGAACTGAATAAGCCATGTAAGGGAGATGCCCCCGAAGTGTGAAGAACAACTAGTCAAGCGAACCCCACATCACTGTGGAAGAATATCACTTAACCTGAGAAGACCTGTCTTCATAGTATTGCTACTATTTATATATAAGTGAATCAAGCCTGCTTATAAAGCACGTGCATTAATATACCTGGTATGCAGGTGGTGTCAGGTAGTAGAAGACATTTTGTGTGTGTGTAGAGAAACGAAAAGCATTCACACTGCTGTGGCTTCAAGTTGGGTTTATACGGATGGATTAAAGTTGTTGTGAGCTGTGAAGTCGTGTCTGACCCATCGCGACCCCATGGACAACGTTCCTCCAGGCCTTCCTGTTGTCTACTATCTTCTGGAGTCCATTTAGGCTCACGCCTACTGCTTCAGTGACTCCATCCAGCCACCTCATTCCCTGTTGTCCTGTTCTTCTCTTGCCCTCAACCTTTCCCAGCATTAGGCTCTTCTCCAGTGAGTCCTTCCTTCTCATTAGGTGGCCAAAGTATTTGAGTTTCAACTTCAGGATCTGGCCTTCTAAAGAGCAGTCAGGGTTGATCTCCTCTAGGACTGACCGGTTTGATCGCCTTGCAGTCCGAGGGACTCGCAGGAGTCTTCTCCAGCACCAGAGTTCAAAGGCCTCAATTCTTTGGCGCTCAGCCTTTTTTATGGTCCAACTTTCACAGCCATACATGGCAACTGGGAAGACCATAGCCTTGACTATACACACTTTTGTTGACAGGGTGATGTCTCTGCATTTTAGTGTGCTTTTTAAAGTATATCTGAAGAATTGGATACTTTTTGCTTTGGGTCTCTATTTCTATTTCTAAAAGCAAGGGGTTATACAAACAATCCTCGTTTAGCAACTGCCTCATTGAGCAACCAGTCCTTACATTTATGACCTTTGCAGTTCTGTAAAGCAAAGCAAAGCTGAAGTAAGAACATAGGCATAGTTAGCTTCACTTAGCGACTGCTTCATTTAACAACTAAGTGGCCGGTCTCAATAGCAATCATTTAATGAGGATTGTGTGTAAGAGACAATATGGAGCTGTTTTATGTTTTGTATTTGGTTAAAAAAGATACTGGAGTATATATAATGCCTGGTGGGACTTCATAATGAACTAATGTCATGCCATCTTGTATAATCCATCTTTGCTTTATTTCATTGTATGCTATAGTTGATGGACATTGCCATTATGATCTCTACCATCTGAAGTTATTATTATTAGATTTAGATGAGAGGAGAAGCATATATCTACTTGTAATGATGTAGTAGAGGTACAAGTAACCACTAGATGGCATCAAGTGGATACAGAAAACTGAATTTTCCATTTTTGCCTCTCAAATATGCTAAGCCAGTTTTGTGGCATCCATAATTCTCAGAGCTTCCAGATTAAATTTTGTGTCCACACAGGACCCTGTTTGAACAATCTTGACTCAAAAATGTTCCTCAGGAAGGGCCAGGTTTAAATCTGTAGATTTAATACTGGCATATGCCCCATTTTCAGTGCCAGGTGTGAGTTAGAAGGAGTGAGTTTTGCTGTTTTTGCAGACAGAAAAAAGTTAAGAGCAGTTTGATTGTAGCAATTGCAGCTGTATCTGAACTTACAGTGGTAAAAGGATCTCTTTGGATCATTTTTATTTGTGATTTATTTTGATCCGTCACTTAAAATGCTACACTGTTTTTGCTAGACAAAGCTGCCGAGAGTTGCTTTGGACAGTGAAATGGGTGGCATAAAAATAAATAAAATAAAATAAAATAAAATAAAATAAAATAAAATAAAATAAAATAAAAACAGGTTATGCAATCTTTCAGCCAGGTATCTTGGGCATATTGCTTCAGGTACTGTTCCTTAAGGCTTAAGACAATGAAAGCACTGGGTAAATTGACAGAATTAATTTTTTTGGCAACACTTGAAGAAGTAAAAAACTGTCTTAACTTCTTTTTTTTATAATCTCTTGTTACTAGGGACTCACTGGTCGTCCTGGGGATGCTGGTCCTCAAGGCAAAGTTGGCCCATCTGTAAGTAAAATTCTGTAGTTTTCCTCTTGGGGCATGCAGAATGTTTGAGAACATGGTTAAGATAGAAGACTATGATAATAAAATAATGCAGAACTGCAAACATTTCCTTTGCATTGGCTTGTGTGGAGAATTTAAAAAAATACTGAAGTTGGATTTAAAGCTATTGACCTTCACATACTGCGCTAAGCCACTATTTGCTTACACATAGTTTATTGAGTGAACCATATACAGCCATATTTCCACAACTTAATAAGATATACAGCATGATTTATAAACCACAGTGGGGGGATTAAGACCAGTGATGGGATTCAGCCGGTTCGCACCACTTCGGCAGAACTGGTAGCTACTTTTTTTGTTGCCCAGGCCCAGAATGGACTTCTGGAAGCGGCATCCACACAGAGAACCGGTTGTTCACATATTTGAATCCCACCACTGATTAAGACAATATATTAAGCCAACAACCTGGATTAGCATAGCAGGTGACCCCTGGTTGTGATTGTGTCGGATGAAGAAAGAAAGTACTGTTCTCCTGTGTAATTCCATACCATGCATATATATATATGTATATATATATGGATCTTTGATCATTCGGGTTTTTTCCCCGCGTAGAATTGAAGGTGTAGGAGCAACGTTTCGACGGAATCCCATCCGTCATCCTCAGGCTGGTGGCTTCAGCTTCCTTCTTCTGGGAGAAGGAAGCTTATATATATATATATGTATGTGTATGTATATATGTATATAGATATATATATATATATGTACGTATGTATGGATGGATGTACGTATATATATATATGTACGTATGTATGTATGTGTATGTATATATGTATATATATGTATGTATGTGTATATATGTATGTACGTATATATATATATGTGTGTGTGTATGTGTATATGTGTGTGTGTGTGTGTGTGTGTGTGTGTATACAGACACATACACACATATGTGTAAGAGGGAGTCAAGAAGAGGGAGTCAAGCTATTCTCCAAAGCGCCTGAAGGCAGTACAAGAAGCAATGGATGAAAACTAATCAAGGAGAGAAGCAACCTAGAACTAAGGAGAAATTTTCTGACAGTTAGAACAATTAACCAGTGGAACTACCTGCCTCCAGAAGCTATGAAAGCTCCAACACTGGAAGTTTTTAAAAAGAGACTGGACAGCCATTTGCCTGAAATGGTATAGGGTTTCCTGCCTGAGTAGGGGGTTGGACTAGATGACCTCCAAGGTCCCTTCCAAATAATAATAATAATAATTATTATTATTATTATTATTATTATTATTATTATTATTATTATTATTATTATTATTATTATTATTATTATACATGCATGTGTATGTGTATATATATATATATATATATATATATATATATATATATGTATGTATGTATGTATGTATATGTATATGTATATGTATGTATATATGTTTTGCACTGACCTTTTAAAAATAGGTTAATAAAGCAAAGAGCCTCTTTTCCAAGCCAAGTTAGCCTTTCTACCAGGTTAGGTCTATAGTGGCTTGCCATTTACCAGTTTTTGCAGGGGATACCTATACGTTTCTCCCTCTCTCTAGGGTACTCCGGGTGAAGATGGACGGCCTGGCCCTCCTGGTCCTCAAGGTGGTCGTGGTCAGCCTGGTGTTATGGGTTTCCCAGGCCCCAAAGGTGCTAATGTAAGTGAAGCTATATCTGGCTCCTAGAAGCATGACCCAGGCACTTTTGAAGGGAAATAGGGAGCAGGTGTGACATTTGGCTGGCTAAGAGAAAGGCCTCTGGAGTTCTCCAATTTAGCCATCGTTTTCCCCTATTTACCATGCTTTCTCTGCTCTCCCTAATTTGACGAGTTACTGTAGTCTTTTCTTAAAAAATACGATTTTATTACATTTTGAGAACATGAATAAAAAGTAAACAAACAAGGGGAAAAAAATAGAAAATGGAAAAGAATCAGACCAAAAGCAAGAAAAAAGTGTGGAAAAGGGAAAGAAAAAAGAAAGACTTTCAGACTTTGTCTGGTACAGCAATAGATGAGAAGTACATCCAACTCTTACTCTAAAATTAACAATAGCCTAATTACTTCTATAGTTTCATATAATTTAATCATCAAATCCCCAAATCAAAATTACATTTTTCTTGGTTTCTAGCAAAAAAAATCCCAAAGTAGCTTAACAGCTCATCATTCTCTCTTAAAATACAGCCACATAACCTTTCATTCATAGGGACGCGGTGGCTCAGTGGGTTAGGACGCTGAGCTTGTCGATCGGAAGGTCGGCAGTTTGGCGGGTCGAATCCCGAGTGCCGCGTAGCAGAGTGAGCGCCTGTTACTCGTCCCAGCTTCTGCCCACCTAGCAGTTCGAAAGCACGTAAAAATGCAAGTAGAAAAATAGGGACCGCTACGGTGGGAAGGTAACAGCGTTCCGTGCGCCTTTGGCGTCTAGTCATGCCGGCCACATGACCACGGAGACGTCCTCGGACAAGCGCTGGCTCTTCGGCTTTGAAACGGAGATGAGCACCGGCCCCTAGAGTCGGAAATGACTAGCACGCATGTGCGGGGGAACCTTTACCTTTACCTTAACCTTTCATTCTATACCTCACCTTAGTTTCCAAAAACTCATCTTTAAATCTTCAGCTCTCCTTATTAATCAGCAAAGATCTAATGTAAATTAACAAAAATACTTAATAACATAAAAATATAGCCCTTTTTTCTATTTATTCCGTGTTTTCTTTATCTCTTAACAATTAAACATTACAACAAGGAAATGAAGAAGTATTAAACATTGCCCAAAATAATCACTCTCCGTTTAGATAGCAAAAACTGTTACCATTTTAGACATTTCCCAAAAACTTACTCTTCAGGCCAAATATCTATTCAACATCACCAGAAATAAGAAGTCATTATTTAATCCCAATCAGATGGTTTATCTGATTTTGTATTTTCCTCCCCTTTTTCTCCCAACCATTCTCAAGTCCTAAAAATAAAATTTTGACTCCTGTTTTCTTCTCATATCTTTTCCTCGTCTCTTAGATAGTTACTGTGGTCCCATAAAATGCTATATCCTGTTATAACAATGGAGAAAGAGTAAGATCAGAGGACACAGAGTTTGAGAAGTAGAGGCTCTCCAGGTGGATGCTTTATCTTTAATAAAATGTGCTTATAAATTATTTTGTTTATCTTTCTATTTAGGGTGAAGCTGGTAAAGCTGGTGAGAAAGGGCTACCTGGTGCTCCTGGACTACGAGTGAGTTTATTCTTTGTCCTTCTACAGTTAAAAAGTCTTTTTCTGTTTATATACTTTCTCTAAAAAGTTAAATAACCCAGCCCCACTTTGTAATGAAAATATCTAAGTTTCTCCATATCTCTCAGAGAAGAGTCCATCCTCTTCTTGCCTTCTTAGGCCACATCTGTGGAGGGCAGATGTTAGCCGAGATCTTAAATGTTGAGGTGCAGTGATAAGAGCTTTGGGAAATGATCTGTGAAGGTCTGACATGGAAAGTTAACACAACCCAGGTGGCTAGAAAGGCCCAACAGAGGCTTCACTTTCTTAGGGTCTTGTGGAAGAACAGGGTAGAACAACGGCTAATGACCCTCTTTTACCAGTCTACTATAGAGAGCGTCCTCTCGTATGGTATTGTGGTTTGGTATGCTGGTCTGACAGCCGCAGACAGGAAAGTATTACAGAGGGTAGTGAGCACAGCACAAGACATTGTGGGCTGTCCCCTGACACCACTGGATGACATCGCCAGGGCTCGTTGCCTTGGAAGAGTGAGGAAAATTCTCAGGGACGACTCACACCCTGGACGGTATCTCTTTACTCTCCTACCATCCGGTAGGAGATATAGGAATATAGCCAGCCGTACCAATAGGCTGAAAAATAGCTTTTATCCGTGGGCTGTTAGGCTTTTAAATGGGACATAATCTTATGCAGAATTGACTTGGGAGGTCGGTGTGTGGTGTAGTTGGTTCACATGGTGTGGTAGGATGGAGGGTTTGTTGTCACTGTGTGTTGGGGAGAGAGAGCACGGGGGGGAGGCTCAGCTAATCTCAATGTACACGTGTTGTACTTTGACAATAAAGGTTTATTTATATTTATTTATTTATTTATATTCTCCCGACCAGTTATGCAAACAAATCAGTGCTGGTACAGAAGCACATTAAAACTACTTACACAACTCCGTGTTGCTGTTCTGTCTTCTTTAAGTTTCCTACAAATGTATTCACAAGGAAGCTCATCAACCCCATTTCTAACAGTGAAACAAACTCGTTTGGTAGAATTAGTTGGAAAGGGATGCAGAACCTTGAACTATTTGAAAAGCAATTTTGTTTGTTCAGAATCATGCGCCTGCTTTAGAAGCCTCAGAATATGGGTGCACGTCCCCAGGTCTCCTTTCTTTCTTGAACATTTCACTTGTGTACAGAGCACCTAATGCCAATAGGTACAGCGGATGAAGTGTGTTTGTGCTACACTTTTATAACTGCTAGGCGGACACTTTGGAGTGCCTGCTGCCCTCAGCGAGGAGAAGCAAGCAACAGCAATCCTAGATTTTTTTTCCCCCAGAGTTACAAATTTTCATTCCATTTTGACAAATCTTGACATATTTGTCTGAACATTTTTCTCTTTGAGAATTATTAAAAGGAAGAAGACAAGAGGTTCCAGAAATATGCATAAACCCCATGAAAACTGTTCTTCTCCTCCTCCTCCTCCCTGTCCTCCTCATGCGTCCTCTTCCCAGAGCAAGGATTACTAGCTAAGGGGTAAAGGAAGGAGAGTTGACATGATTAATGAAGGCTTTTTGTCTGCACCTGTTTCTCTCAGGGTCTTCCTGGCAAAGATGGCGAGACAGGAGCAGGGGGACCACCAGGACCTGCTGTGAGTAATTTTTGGAATATGCCATCTACAGATTACCTAGGTATAAACATCACAGAAAGGAGGCAAAATCAAAATCCTATCTTTCCCTAAGTTTAGGGAGACTGAGCCTTTATGAGGATTAGCAGGATTTCCTTTTGGCTTGTTATGATCAGAAACTGGGAACTCAGCAGATTATTTAAGCAAAGGTCACTGTCCTTCATTGGATTCCATTAGTTGGATACAATGATAGTTTCTCATTCATCCTCTTTGATTTGCAGGGGGAGTATTCTATAAATTGAAGGGACACGGTGGCTCAGTGGGTTAGGACGCTGAGCTTGTCGATCAGAAGGTCGGCAGTTTGGCGGATCAAATCCCAAGTGCCGCATAACAGAGTGAGCGCCTGTTACTTGTCCAAGCTTCTGCCAACCTAGCAGTTGGAAAGCACATAAAAAATGCAAGTAGAAAAATAGGGACCACTACGGTGGGAAGGTAACAGCGTTCCATGCGCCTTTGCCATCTAGTCATGCCGGCCACATGACCATGGAGACGTCCTCGGACAAGCGCTGGCTCTTCGGCTTTGAAACGGAGATGAGCACCGCCCCCTAGAGTTGGAAACAACTAGCACGCATGTGCGGGGAAACCTTTACCTTTTTATTCTGTATATTAATGTTTATTTCTTTATTACATTTATAGCTATTTTTTTCCTGTAAACATCTCAAAGAGTCACAAATCTGCTTTTCTCCATTCTCCACTTTATCCCTGCAAAAGTCTTGAGGGGTAGATTAGGCTGAGACTGGCTCATGTTCTCCCAATAAGCAGAATGGATTTTAATCCAGTCTCCGTGGTTCAAAGACTTTTAAGTGTTGAGCCCTCAGCAGTAGAATGTCAATTTCTGTTACTCATGTTTGCAAATTCTGTGGTTTCACTGTGATCATCACCATCTTCTCTCATATTTTCATTTCATACATTACTAAAAGGCATGTGAAGAGCTCTAAATTATGGGTAGAATGTGAATTTTGCAGCAAAGCAGGAAATGAAGCTGTGGGACAAGACGGTGATGATCACAGCAGAACCATAGAATTCATTAGGATGAGTAACAGAACTTGGCATTGTGCTGCTGAGGGCTCAACGCAATAGCTACTATGAAGGCCTTTTTAATTGTAATAAAAATGTAACTATATTGAAATTCAGGGACTTCCAATAATGCAAGAGAGTATAAACCCATTTAATAAGACTTAACTGTAAGTAATCTTTAAGTAATCCCTGATTTTTGTTTACGTGAGTTTTATCTCTCCACATCTTGTTAGGCTCACAGTGCTGTTGTTGTTGTTGTTGTTGATGATGATGATGATGATGGTGATGATGATATTATTTTCAGGGGCCTGCTGGAGAGAGAGGTGAACAGGGTGCTCCTGGACCATCTGGATTCCAAGTAAGTTCAGCAATTCTATTCCACCCCTTTACTACCATGCTAGAGTCCTAGCAAGTAAATCTGTTTGTGCAGGGGAGTATAAATAGACACAGGCAGGAGGAAAGAAAACCCCAGTTCCTGCTGAAAGGAGATGAAATCTGTCTATAGTATTGAGTTTTATCTGTTCCTCAAGGGTGTAAACATGTTTTCAGGGTTCCGTTTATTGACAATAACTTCCTGCCACATAATTTTATCAGGTACTGAGGAGACAACCATGAGACTACTATTTTTATTTAGTCTGTCTTTTCCTGGGCTTAGTTAATTTCCTGGCACATCCTAAAATGTATGTAACTCACTGTTTACACAGAAGAAACTCTGGAAGAGTGAGAAAGAATGAAGCTGAATTGGGGTATTAATCAGGGGTGCTCAGGTAGGCAGATGTAGTTTTGTTGCAGACGTTTGAGAGCCACAACAGGAATGTATCCATAGTTGTCATATCATCCAGGTAGGGGGATACTGTTGTACAGTTCCAGTATTAGACTTACTTCATGTTTGATGATAAATTAATGACTTTTGGATCTGAAAGTACTCTTTTTTGCACTGGGTCCACTTAGCTGGGGCAGGATGTTACTTTTTGAAGAGAATGAAGTGAGACTTCCTAATGCCAAAATAATATCTTGTTTTCAGGGACTTCCAGGCCCCCCAGGCCCTCCAGGTGAAAGTGGAAAACCAGGTGACCAAGTAAGTAATAGATATTTAGCTAAACAAAACTGTAGAATTGCAGACTTCTGCATTGACACTGAGCTGAGTTTCTAATGAAATCATCATGGAAAAAAATACTTCAGGAAAGCCGGTTTAGTTTGCAATGGGCATCTGTGTTAGCCTGCTGAATGGGTCCAGGCTGTATAACTATACTATACGAGCACTGTACACTAGCTATATTTGGGGAGAAATCAATATTTAATTAAAATGACTTAAGGAATAATGTCATTGAAGTTGGAATGGACTGTAGAAATCATCTAGTAGTTCAATCACCTGCTCAGCGCAGGGTCTGCTAGATAACTGTTCAACTTATGGTTGAAGACCTCTAGAGATGTTCATTGAGTTTGAACATAGACCCAGTGCGGGTTTCATTTGGCAGCAGTCCAAGAAAGCTTATAGAATAGATGCTATATCAGAAATTAAGATTTATGGATACCATTACTTGATATATAAGGCTTCCAGTCTTGTGTCTGGTGATGGAGGTAGAGTAATAAAGACCATCATCATCATGACATCGCCAGCAGAAGAATTCAACAGAGTGTTGACTGAAGCATCCCCTGAAAAGCTGCTTACATTCCACCAATAGGTTTTCAGTATCAAAAGTAAATTAGGTGTTTCATGCACACAACCCTGCCATTGCTAAATAGAAATGATGAATCACTATTGAGATATTTAGTAGGCATACAATGCAGGAAGCAATATATATCACTGTTACTCTGAAATGCTGGTATTTGTCTCTCTGGTATTCATAGAACCACTTAACTCTTAATAACAATAGGCATAATCATAACAGTCGGTCAGACTTTTGAAGCATAGCCATGTACGATCAAAAACAACCATTTTCTCCTGTATATAATTCTCATTATGACTTTACCTTGTAGAGGTTTTTTTGCCAATATGTCGTTAGATATTTAAAAGTGAAAAAGCTGGGGGGGAAAATGTCAATCCAAATTAAAACTTAACACGTGAGTTGAGTTTTTCTTCATCTGGATCTATGGATTTTGTTTTTTAGTTTGCCATGTTTGCTAATGACTAAAAAATAGGGTGTCATGTTAATTTTTAGTAGCTTCTTTCCCTCGCCTTCTGTTTCTAACTCTCTTGTTTTGCTTTCAGGGTGTTCCTGGAGAGGCTGGTGCTGCTGGTCTTGTTGGTCCCAGAGTAAGTCACCTACACTTAAATTTGAGCCTTTGAACTTGCTCATAAATGGAGCTGGTGAAACAGCAGCTTGACTCACTACTTATCTGTATAGAATAGGGGTCTTCAAACTTGGCCGTTTTATGACTTGTGGACTTCAACTCCCAGAATTCCTCAGCCAGGCATGGCTGGCTGAGGAATTCTGGGAGTTGAAGTCCACAAGTCATAAAAGGGCCAAATTTGAAGAGCCCTGGTATAGAACAGTCATGGCGAACCTTTTAGAGACTGAGTGCCCAAAGTGCAACCCAAAACCCACTTATTTATTGCCGGGTGGGCGTGACTGTGGTGGTCATGGCAGATTGGGTGGGTGTGGCCAAGGTGGGTGTAGTTACCTCAATGTTGCTCATGGGGAGGAATGCATGTGGGGGGGTGGGCAGGGTTGGGGAGATCCAGGGGGTCTCTGGCAGGTGGGGTGGTAAGCAAGAGGCTCTTCCTGTGTGGGTGCCATTGCCATAGAACAAAGCAAGGGCTGGGGTGGCTTCTCCCTGACACCATCGGCCCCTGCACACAGAAGCCAGCGAGCGCATGGGGGCCGACGGTGTCTGTCAGCAGTCACAGCTTGCTGGCCCCTCGACAGGTGCACTCTGGGGCTCCACAGCCCGTCACCAGCAGTTCAAAGAAGCCGCCTCTGAGCTGGATGGCCGGCCGACAGCTGAGGAGGCCATGCAGTGGGTCGTGCCTGGGAAAAGGAGAGCATGCGAGGCCAGGAGAGATGGGAGGGGGTGGGTGAGAATCAGCCGTGCCGGGATGCATCCGGCCACTTGGGGCCTCGGCGAGTTAGCAGGTGGCTGGTTGAAGAGGGACAGTTGCCATCTCCAGGGCATGGCGGATGTGCCCACAGAAAGCGCTCTGAGTGCCGCCTTTGGCACGCGTGCCGTGCCGTAGGTTCGCCACCACTGGTATAGAATCTCAATGGCACTAAGGAAAATCTCTCCTTTCCAGGGTGAACGTGGCTTCCCGGGAGAACGTGGACCTGCAGGTGCGCAAGGCTTGGCTGGTGCTCGAGGGCTTCCTGGTACTCCTGGTACTGATGGACCCAAGGTAGGCCACTTCTTTGCCCTATTTTCTTACTCTGTAATGAAGCTGATTCGTTTCGCCACCTAGTGGCTGCCAAGAAGAAGAAAAAGTTGCATTGGACTCTTTCAGAAGAGCTTTCCCCAGCTTGGTGCCCACCAGAAGCGTTTAGTCAAGTCCCACATTTCTTTGGCCGGTATAGACTGGAAGTTGGAATCCAGCACACCTGGCAAGTACCAGGTTGGAGAAGCCCAGTTCCGTGCAATTTTTTTTGGGCATGTTTGCCATTGCCTCCCTTCTAGAGCTGAGACTGACCCAAGATAACCTAGTGGGCTTTGTGCCTAAGGCGGGACTAGAACTCCCAGGTTCTAGCTTGTTGCTTTAACCCTACATCGAGCTGGCTCTCCTCTGAATATTATCTAGTGCACTTAATACCGTGCCCTGCATTATTTTTCTCGGCCAGGGTGCAGCTGGTCCTGTTGGGCCTCCTGGGGCCCAAGGCCCCCCAGGTCTGCAGGGAATGCCTGGTGAGAGAGGAGCTGGAGGTATTCCTGGAGCAAAGGGAGACAGGGTAAGTAGTTGCGATTTTCCCTGGAATTTCATAGCACCATATTTTCAAGAGTTTGGATGTGCTGATTTTTTTTTTTAAAAAAAAAGTGTTGGATTTTGTTTAGTTGCTTATAATGTTTTTTTAATCCCTTAGTTTCCTATGTTTTTTTTTATTCTCTGTATATGTCAGAATCCATTTATATCACATTCATAAATGTATGTTTAAAACATTATCCCCCCCTATGGATTCTGCCATCTCCCGAGGAAGGAGGAGCGCATGTGGATTCAGCCTGCCTTAGGTTATTTCAAAGACCAAGGAAACCTTTTGAACTGGGGGGATCAAAAGGGAGGGTTAGAGAAGAAGGCATCTGGTTGTGTCTTCTTTTAATTCTGGAGAGGAAGAAGGCAATAACCATAAAGATTCGAAGTTCCTTTTTTTTCCCCACGAAAGGGATGACACGAAGTAGAAGGATGGGGGCTGACCAAATGGGGTTGAGGGAAGGGGGGTTGAACCGGGTACCCTTTATAAAATTTCAGTTTGTAAAACAATACTAAGTCCTGTCTTGTATTCCCACAACCAAGCATGTCCTAGTAAAGATTCCTTTTGGACTAGAACTGACTCCAAGAGTTTTTGTCTTCCTAAGACGTGGTTTGGGGTGGGTCCTGACAGTATAGTTTACTAAAATGTTTTTAAATTTTCTCTTTGTTTAGAAAAAGATTATTGATTTTTAGTTACAATAGCATTAAATAGTTATATTGCTGTTCAATTTATATATATATAGTACCACACATTTTTTTAAAAAAAATAAACACCATTTTTTAAAAAAGTTTAATAAAATTAAACAATAGACCAGAGCAGAACATTGCAATCTAAATGATCAAGAGTTCCAGGAGTTGATATGGGTTACTTACTGTCATTATTTCTTTGGTATTTTACCAACAGGGTGATGCTGGTGAGAAAGGCCCAGAAGGTGCTCCTGGCAAAGATGGCAGCCGAGTATGTACACAGCAGAAATCAATTTCTCTTCCCTTAAGGCAGCAAATTTTTAATTTAATGAAATAAATGGATGGCTAGTGGGGAGGGGGAATAGGTAACTTATTGGTCTGTAATTCTAGACTTTAATTAGTGCCGAGTTCCAGAAACCTTGACAACACCTATTATTCTGACAGAGAGCTTTAGAAAAATTAAACTGCAGGGTATTCTAATGCTTTTAAAACTTGTGTGTGTGTGTGTGTGTGTGTGTGCGTGCGTGTGCATGCATGTGTGTGCGTGTGCATGCATGCATGTATGTTTGTGTCTCTGTGTGTGATTAAACATCTCTTACTGAGTGAGATACACTTTAAGCATGTCTCCTCACCCTTTGCAGAGGCAACCCTCCATATCATCTAGCCATCCTTAGATGATTTACTCTGGAGTTGTCCTATGTTTGAAAGTTATCTTGTATCCAAGAGAATACAATCTGTGATGATAGCACCTTGTTTTATCCAATAGATACAAGACTCAAATCCCCAATGAAGGATCCATAAAAATGAAGGCTCAGTGAAGCTTTGGAATTAAGTCGCAAGTGCTTAGCTTGCTAAACTATAACCCCAAGTGTATTATGGGACAAAGGCATAAGGGGTCCATTGTCCAGTGTGTTCAATTCAAGTGAGGGCACACAGGCAGTAGAGCCCAGTGTTGAACTGAGACAATACTTTCCCTGTGCAGGGGATACAGGCTGTGATGGTAGCACCTCATCTTCTGGATTTTTTAATGGAAGAATGGCATCAGGAGGTGGGGGTTTTCAGGGACAACACCCTCACCTCCTCATCTAAGGCCTGAAGGAGGGCTGAAGTTGGCTATGAACAAGATTTAGTTCCCAAGTCTTGTTCAGTGTTTACTGTCATGCTTGGAGTTGCAGCTATACCACCTTCATTCATTCCTTAACCATATTAGATGGCAGAACACGGTGACTAAGACCGAGATCCAAACCCAAATACTGGGGAGGGTATGCTAACGGTATTAAATTAGAAAAGGTCTGGGGATAATTAGCTAAGAAAAACTTTTACCATTACCTTTTCTAGTGGGCCGTTAGATCAGGCAGAAGAAGACTAACGGGGCTATAGAAAGTTCAATATAACTTAATTCAAGCGGGATGTTTTGTGCAATGTATGCCTATAGAAAGGCTTTTAATTGAAAATGGACAGAGTCAAGGAAAAAGGCTCAACTGGATGAAGTGAGTCACTAGTTTGGTTTGGACCTCTTTTGGTTTAATAGGTGAGGATGTAAACACAAGGTTGGGATACCTTTGATCCAGACGGATGGCTTTTGCTCTCTATCAGCACATCTAACTCTTCATTTTTTCCATTGTCAGGGATTGACTGGCCCTATTGGTCCTACTGGTCCTGCTGGCCCTAGTGGAGAGAAGGTAAGAGGTCCTGTCTCTTGTTAGGTCATGTGGCAGCAAGGCAGCTAGAGGCCTTGTGGGAGTCCTCTGAATAGTTGTGCTTCGACAGTAATGTTTCCCCTCACACGGCACTGAGAATTTGGTCTACGACTGCACATTAGAGTGCCTTAATAGCTATTTCCAATGCCTTTGAGAAAACCTGGAAGCTATTCTTTATGACAAAAAGTGTACGCAAAGCAGTATGCACAATAGGAACTTACTTATGTTTGCTGTGCTTTTTGACCTAGATTCAGAGAGATGAGGAAAACGTGGTGAATGAAGTATCAATTTGATGTGATTTCATAAGTTTAGAGCTGTACTGATAACCCCCTTATGTTGACATTGATGGGCTTATTGAATTCTCATGTGTCTGACTTTCATTGATTCCTGGGGTTTAGGAAGGAACCAGAGAATTGGGAATTCTAGCAATGAGAACTGTTCAGTAGGAAGAACATGTAGATAATTATCTATTTACTTTGGCTCTTTTTTGTTTTCCTGCTCAGCAGAATCCATTTATCTTCTATCCTTATTACCTAGTTAGTCTGGCTAGTCTCCACAGTGTGTGCAAATCTCAGCCAGTTTCCCCCCACTAAACCTGCATGGTTTACAATACAGTCATGAAATGAGCAAGGATTGTGTTCTTATTCTTATTTCCTTATGATGCCCAATGGTTTAGTTGCTCTAATAATAAAAAAACCAATTATCAGAATATTGAAAGAGGGACGCTGAGCTTGTCGATCAGAAGGTCGGCAGTTTGGCGGGTCGAATCCCAAGTGCCGCGTAACAGAGTGAGCGCCTGTTACTCGTCCCAGCTTCTGCCAACCTAGCAGTTCGAAAGCACGTAAAAATGCAAGTAGAAAAATAGGGACCACTACGGTGGGAAGGTAACAGCGTTCCGTGCGCCTTTGGCGTCTAGTCATGCCGGCCACATGACCACGGAGATGTCCTCGGACAAGCGCTGGCTCTTCGGCTTTGAAACGGAGATGAGCACCGGCCCCTAGAGTCGGAAACGACTAGCACGCATGTGCGGGGGAACCTTTACCTTTACCTTTTTAATTACACAATACAGGTGGTCCTCAACTTAGAACCACAACTGAGCCCAAAATGTATGTTGTTAAGTGAGAAATTTGTTAAGTGAACTTTGCCCCACTTTGCCACTTTTCTCGCCACATTTGATAAGTGAATCACTGAAGTGTTAGATTACTAACATGGTTGTTAAGTGACTCTGGCTTCCTCACTGTCTCTGCTTGTTAGAAGGTGGCAAAAGGGGATCACATGCTACAACCTTTAGCAGAAGAGATTCAGCAACAAACACTCTGCTGTCTTAGGGGACGAGGGGGGACATGATAGCAGTGTTCCAATCTCTCAGGGGCTGCCACAAAGAGGAGGGAGTCAAGCTATTCTCTAAAGCACCTGAAGGCAGGACAAGAAGCAACAGATGGAAACTAACCAAAGAGAGAAGCAACCTAGAACTAAGGAGAAATTTTCTGACAGTTAGAACAATTAACCAGTGGAACAACCTGCCTCCAGAAGCTGTGAATGCTCCAACACTGGAGGTTTTTAAGAAGAAATTGGACAACCATTTATCTGAAATGGTATAGGGTTTCCTGCCTGAGCAGGGGTTTGGACTAGATGACCTCCAAGGTCCCTTCCAACTTTATTATGATGATTATTATTACCTCCTTTCTGTCCCTGCAGGGTGAATCTGGTCCTCCTGGTCCAAGTGGAGCTGCTGGCACGCGTGGTGCCCCTGTAAGTTTGCTGCCGTTGTGAAACCTCCCAATGGAAGTTTGTTGGGACAAATGGGGGACAAGATTCAGGCTGGCCCAAATCCTAATAGGAACTATTGAAACTCCTACAAGCAGCATAGGAACAAACGCTAGGTGTACTTTTATGGAATTGTTTCCGAGTGAAGAGAAAATTGGTCCCCTTTCTCCCTATTGTACTATCGTAGAATTCAACTCGGAAGGCTCTTGCTGTTTTGATTAGCATCTAGAGAAGCCCACTAGAGACTAGCTGACAATTCATGGATTTCCGCGAGTTGTGGAAAGCTGCTCAGTATTGTCTTCACGCAGAAAAGCAGCAGTATCTATAGAAGAACGCCCAGTGCTACAGAACTCCCCTGTGGATTCTTCTGAGGAAAAAAAAAGATAATTTGCAAGATCTCTTCAGAAGATCTTAGGAAACAGTTTGTTCCTAAACAATCGCTTTATAATGCCTGAGCTGTTAGAAATCATATCTGTCAGGGCACACGCCAGCCTTATGACAGATCCTGTGGTCTGTGGAACAGCTGGAGAGATTCTGTCCCTGGACTAGCATCTAGAAAGCAGAACTGCCCCTACAGCTGCAGAAGTGGGCCAGCTGTGGCCCAGTCTGAGTGTGTGACCTTGGCTCCTTTCCATTTCCGACTGCTGTTTCTGTTCCAGGGCGAGCGTGGAGAAACTGGACCGCCTGGCCCTGCAGGATTTGCTGGCCCCCCTGTGAGTACAGCATGACAGTTCCAAGCTATCGCACTTCTGTTATGAAATGGTCCGATGGCTCCTGATGTCTTATCATGGTGGGTTTCTTCCTCCTCCTCCCCCCTCCCCACTTTTCTCCCCAATGCAGGGGGCTGACGGCCAGCCTGGTGCTAAAGGTGAGCAAGGTGAATCTGGCCAGAAAGGAGACGCTGGATCCCCTGGTCCACAAGGGCCATCTGGTGCTCCTGGTCCACAGGTCAGTGAAACCGCTTCCTGAATCGGAAGTGTGTGCGCGCACACACACACAGAGACACACACACTTTGTAAAGCAGCTGCTAACCCAAAAGTACACACGGGTTTAGCACGTTGTCAGTGAATTTAGTACCATGTCCCACAGTGTCACAGGCATAGCTTCTGAAGGCCGGGAGGTCTATCAGAGGGTGTGTGTGGAAGAACTGGGGAAGGCTAGTATCTGTTGAATGAAGCAGTGCTACATCAACCAGTGATGAAAGGTGCACGCCCTGATTTCCTGCTTTTCATTTTGTTTTTCAACAGGGTCCTACTGGTGTAACAGGTCCAAAAGGAGCTCGTGGTGGACAAGGACCCCCAGTGAGTATTTGGTGAATCGATTGCTTCCCCCCCCCGCACGCAAGCCAAAGCGTAACGCTAATGTTCATCGTTCACAGCTTTCCTTTAATGCATCTCTACTACCAGCGTGAACGAGATGCGCTGTGAAGCCATTCTTTAAAATAGTGAACATAATGATAAGGGGAATTATCAGCTGTGTAGATGAACAGTTATGTACTGGAGAATTCAAAAATGATTATTCCACTTGGCTTTGTCGCTAGTATCTGAAAAATAATGTCGGGAAAAATCCTTTCCACTTTTGTTCTAACCTATGTCAAAAGAGATGTCTGAAGATGAATGAAAATGCGGCTCCAAGACAAAAAGGATTCCACATCCTATTGTAGACACTTTATCTTATTCTGCACAGGAAAAAAAATTAAAGATACGTTACTAATGTCGTGTTACAGTTGCCTGCTAGATGGCAGTACTAGTCGATCTGGACTGATCTAAAAAAAATATAAGCAGTGTTGGACTAAAAAAGAGGTTAAAAACCATCCCAGAAGAAGACAATCACAAACTACTTGTATATTGTGATAAAAAAAATGTACCATCAAGTGAGAGGCTTAACTTTAACCCTGCATTTGGATTAAGTAAGTATAAATCAGCCACCCGACTCCCACCCCAATCTTTGTATTCCCGGCATGTTGACTCATGAGTTCCATCATAGTTCTGAAGGCTGGAATGGGAGCGAGGACAGTAACTGCATAGTTACTGCCCTCGCTGGTCTCCAGGCTCATCTTAGAAGATGCGAATGAGTCAAATCAGTAAGAGGTGCTTTCATTAATCACTTTTTCTTGGGAATCAGCAAGTTGTACCTTTACCTTTTAGAATAGAGAAGGTTGCAACTCAATCTGTGCCCTTCTGTGAACTCATTGCCTTGCTTGATGCTTTTAGTGAATGTGGATGTTCTGCTGGGCTGCATATTAGAGCAAAAAACAGCCAATTTAATACCTACATGCAGTACAGTGCCTACATATATTGCTTCTCCGCTTCATCGGACTTCCAAATGTTCTTTTTTTAAAAATTAAAAATAAAATGATGGGAAGCAGTGACGCTGCAAAATAAACTGTCAACATAATATTTATTTCCAAGAGTATTTGGAAATAGGCATCCCCATTACCATTTTTAGTAAATAAAAATGTCTGGTAACTTACAGTCTAGTGCTTCTTTGGAATACACTCACCTCCCATTCCTTCAGGACAAAGAAGAGCATAGATACCATATTCCTCAGGAGAAAAACAGAAGGCAGATTCTGATAACTTCCCTTCTCGTTAAAACTTACATTGTGACTAGTCCCACCTAGCAGAGCAATCTTTGTGTGAGGCTACCTATGACCAAGTGTTTTCCAGCAAACCAAAAAAAACCCTACCTACTTCTGAATTAGAAAATTATTGGTTAAGGATTTGAGATTAGGGTTCCTAAATCTACTAGGAAATGGACTTGAGTATTAATGCAAACAAGCTATCTGTCATTTATGTCCCCTGAAAGTGCTGGTCCCCTCCATCCAAAGTTGGAAGAAAGCACATCCCTTTTTCCTTATGGCAAATGCCAGTAGAGCCTTAATTCCACGCAGGTATTCCTTGGAACATCAACCTTGCATTTGTTCGTCAGAATCCAGAGGGTTTGGGGGTTTTTTTCCTTTTAAAAAGAGAAATGAATGTATTGCATCCTGCCATTCCTCCAAGGACTTAAGAGAGTCTTGTTTGGCACAACACCTCACTTTGTCCTCATTAACAAGAACCATGTGGAACAGGTCAGACTGAGATAATGTGATTGGCTCAGAGTCACCCAGTGATCTCCATGGCTGTGTGGAGATCTTCCCATCTCCGTCCAACAGGATACGCTTTCGGCCACATTTCAGAGGCATATTAATGAAATTAAACCTCATTTTAGTTCTCAAGACGTGGGCAGAAGATCAAAAGGGAAGGTTTATCACCACTTGCTGATCAGTCTGTTACATGCTGCTGTTGAGGGGTTCTGCTTATGATCTTCTTTTCTAGGGTGCCACTGGATTCCCTGGTGCAGCAGGACGCGTTGGACCACCGGGCCCCAATGTGAGTTCTTCACTGTCTATCATTGTTTCCCCTCCCCCCTCCCCCATTTTAATTAGAAATATCAGCAGTGTAGGAATAAAAATGATATAAAAGCACCAGCTCTCTTTCCCGGCTTCAACCACTTTGCAGTACTGAAATGGTGGTTCAAAGTTTCCAACAGGAAACAAAACAAAAGATAATTTGATTCTCTTAGGAGGATACAATTGGAATACCATTTTTTTTAAAAAAAAGCTTGCCAGATTGCATAGGTGTGATTCAGATTGATGCAATAAAGCATAAAACAAAATACTGAAAGAGGAGAAAGTCTGTCATTTCTGTTCCCTCGCATAGAAACAAGAGATAACTGTAATCAGGAACAGGTTCCACAGATGTCAACGCTGCAAACATTGGATGTTTTTGCTTTGACAATATAAGAGGCAGCCTTTTCCTTTAAATTGTTTTGCTCTTTGAAGTGTTTCATTAGTCGGAACCATGACATCAGGGTTGCCTATGGAACAGGCTGTTTGCTAATTGGGCATTAAGGAACTTCTCAAGTTACCTGGCAGGATATTTATCAGCATAAAATTAATCGGCAAGATTGTACATGGAAAACGTCCATGTCCATAAAGGGTACAGTAGGTTTGTATATTTGACCCCCTTCCTTTTTAATTTTTATATTCTCTCACTGATTCAAGCCTTGAGAAAGGCCAACTTCCACCCACTCGTGCTAAGTGGTAGGCCCATTTCAGTCCTAACAAATAGACCTCTTGTTGTGTTCTTCGCGCTGATGATGGAGCCATTATTTTTTTAAAAAAAATACAAGAAGGCCTTAACTGGAGCTACTGTGCCCTTGCCCAATATCGCATCAAGGAGCAGCTAGTTGTGGAGACAATAAAACCCAACTTTTTCTAAAAGACTGGTTATTCATTCTTACTCCTGGAAAATTAATGTTTCCAGTATTGCTCAGAGTAAGGTCTTCATTTGGACATAATGTACATTTCCAAACAGTAGCAACTTGAGGCATCCACAGGGCTAATGCCAAAAGTTCTGAAACTCAGCGCTGCAGCTTGCTACTGCTAAGAGGAATAACAATCACTTTTCTACACTGATCGATTTTTTTCAGGGCTAAGGGTCATCAGCCACTACGCCAATGAAAACCTGCCACTATCAATATTTAATGCCAATCAAGGCAACTCATCTAAATGGCATAGGAGAGGCTCGATCTCAATTGGAAGAAACCCACACTCTGACATATGCATTACATTGTCTCTTCGACCAGAAGTCCTTGCTTAACGACCAGTCACTTAACAATGATTCAAAGTTACAACAGACCTCAAAGCTACTTAAGACCCATCCTCAAAGTTATGACTGCAGCACACACACACCCTTGCAGCCACATGTGTTTAGGATGCTTGACAACTGGCTCAGCATTCAGACAACTGGTTGCAGCATTCTGCGGTCATTTTTGCCATTTTCCAGGAGAAAACAGAAAAAAATGCCCATTGGAAATGCTGGAATTGCTTAACAGCTGCCCGGTTCACTTAATGACCATGGTGACTCACTTGACAACCATTCTAAAAATGGTCATAAAATCAAGTCAGGTCACAGGATGAACCACTTAATTACTATGACTTATGACCAAAGTTCTGGGCTCAGTTGTGATCAACTGTGGTCATAAGTCAAGGATTACTACTTCTACCCAGTGTGATAGTTGACTTAGCAACACCTCTTCAATTCTGTTGTCATGCCAGCTCAGAGTAAAACAAGATTCTTACTCTCGTCGCTAACAAGCCCCCCCAGATAGGGAGAGTTGAAGGTTTTGAGCCTTTTATATTATTTGGAGCAGATTGCAAGGTTTAAGGGGCAAAGTTTAGGGCATCCATACCCCCCCACACCACCACCCTTGAGTCATTGCCCCATTTATGTATTTTAAGAAGAAAAATATTTTAAACCTCTGCTGCATACTGCCTAGCTCTCCAAAGTGCAAAAAGCCCCCAACCCTCTCTAGCGTTACTTTTCATTTATATATTCACATATTTAAATTTATTGGTTGTCAAGCTTCAATCGACTCCCATGAGTTTCTTCTTCATTGGTTTTTTTTCCTTCAGACCATAAAACAGTGTAGGCTTTTTGCCAGTAGAGGGAGCTGTGACACTGAAAAAGAGCACCATAATGCCCCATAAACGAACCTCTGCTCATTTTTTTCTACACAAGATAGACGTGTTTTCCCTGAAAGACATTCATTTTTATATAAGATTTTCATCTCTCTCTGTGTGTGTGTGATTCCTCAAACCAATCCAACTCATGCTCATTTCTATTTAATCAAGACTTTATGTTTTATTTCTAGGGTAACCCTGGTTCTCCAGGCCCACCTGGTGCTTCTGGAAAAGATGGTCCCAAGGGCGCCCGTGGTGATGCAGGGCCAGTTGGACGCACTGGTGATCCAGGTTTGCAAGGCCCTGTTGGTCCTCCGGGAGAGAAGGGAGAATCTGGAGAAGACGGCCCTCCTGTATGTATTCAGCTTGTCTTTTTGTGCAAGTTGCTGAGTTGGCCTGTGGCTATTTCTGAGGCAAATTAATTCCCCTTTTCCTCTTTCTTTTCCTTTTCCCAGGGTGCAGATGGCCCACCTGGACCTCAGGGTTTGGCGGGACAGAGAGGCATAGTGGGTCTTCCTGGTCAACGAGGTGAAAGAGGCTTTCCTGGCCTGCCTGGGCCTTCTGTAAGTATCTCAGGAGTTAACCGGTTTGAAAAATATAGGTTGAAAAAGCGTACAATTTTCAAGGACAACCCATTTCACAACTTCTGGATTTGTAAGATGTCCAGAGTATTTGCCATTTTTTTTACAAAGTGATTAATTGATTAAATTTTTTTAGTGTTTTGAGTGTTAAGCTGAAAGGTGGCTCATGCCATTGGACGCTGAGTCAAAAGACCATTGAGAGGTTGGCAGCTCAGCAGTTTGAAACCCATGAGAAAGCCGCGTGATGGAATGAGTTCCCGTCCATTTGCCCTAGCTCCTGTCCATCCAGCAGTTCCAAAGCATGCAAATGCAAGTAGATAAATAGGTACCACTTCGGCGGGGAAGATACTGGGGACATGGAAGGAGCCCTCTCGGCTGTCTCCTGGGCAACGGTGATGTCCCTGGCTAATCCTTTTAATCCGGGAGCACTTTGGTAGGTGCTTCCGACACAAATGTAACGGTAGTGTTAAGCTCTTACTTGTCAGGTGTTCTGTTGATTTTCCATGGCTGACTTGCATTCTTTCAACATGGCACCACAACCTCCATCAGAACTATACCGATTGTATTCTCTATATTCAACCTTTTGGGATTGAAGCAATTTAAAATGTTGAATAAGCAAAGAGAAATTCCACTATGAATGAAAAATTGTCTTGTACAAATTTAATGTATCTTCTTCCTTAATTAACAAATATGAAAACAAAGCCCCTGTTACGTCACGCCTGGGCATCCAAGATAGCAGAGTGCAAAGTCTAATTGTTGTCTGCGAGATGAGCATCTCTCAAACTGTATCTGAAAATTACTATCCTAAAGCAGATTGGAATCAGATTTTTTTTCCATTAGTAGGTTTGATCCTCTCAACCAAATCAGGAAGAGGCTTTGTTTTGCTTTTTAGGTTTGCTTAACCACACAAGTCTCTTCTCTTAGAGTGAACGGTTCTAACCCAAACAATGTGTAGAAAAGAAAAGAAAATACTGTCTATGTGAGGGAATGATTTATTCCATGAAATAAATGGTGGGGAAATTTTATCTGGATATTGGACATAGCTCAAACAATAAGCATTATTAGCTGCTCACCCAATTCTGCCCGATTTTTTCTGGGAATTTTCAGTTCGTACACATTTAAAACTCACAAAGCGACCTTGCACTAAACAGGTTTCTCATCATCGTGATTATGGAGTGAATCTGTGCAAACAATTTTTGGTTCAAATATTTGATCTGGAGGGGAAAAAACTGGCTGAGGTTTTTCACTTTGCTTTGCCCAAGTTACTGTCAAAATAGTCTTCTGCCTTCTTAAATTGGCTTTCTTCCCCAGGGTGAGCCTGGTAAACAAGGATCTAGTGGAGGTCCAGGAGATAGAGGCCCACCTGGCCCAGTTGGTCCACCCGGTTTGACTGGTCCTTCTGGTGAACCAGGTCGTGAGGTGAGTCTAATTAACCTAGGCACGTTTCTCATCAGGAATATAAAAGTAGCACTTCTGGTTTCTCATACTGAATCTGTGATGGACACTTCTTCTCGAGAGAGTGTATATTTAAATAAATATCCTTCCCCGTTATGCTCAGTTATTTAATTACCAGGCATGAGGATGGCACATAATGTGACCACAGCATGACACCACATCCAATATTTCAGAATAGTGTTTCAAGGAGTAGCTGATATAAGTCGTCCCCAAGTTCTGGATGAGCTTATGTCCTGTTTCCAAACATATTTATTCCTTGATCCTTGACCTTTTTTGAAAGTTCTCCCTGGTGAATAGGGCTAAAGCAGAATCAAACGTTAATTAAAAGCCTACATTTCCCCTCTGAAAAAGAGCAGATGCCTTTTCCCCGTATTACAAACCATAGAGGACAAGGAAGCTCATGACAAAATAGTGTTGAGGTTGGCATGAGCTGGCAACTGGCAAAGGGGAGGGCTTGGATGACAGCATTGAAGAAGCAGATACTCAGACTAATAGGCAGGGCTTTTCAACTTATTCCTTCACCCATCACCATCAGTAGATAAATAAGATGGCAAAGGCAATAGAATCTGCAGCTACAATAGAGCTTATACAATTTTTTTTTTAAAAAAGGATGAATTTGGGAAATGGGTTGCAAAAAGCTAGATGACTGTGAGGGTTTGGTTCAGTAGCAGATGGGAAGTAATTCTGGTTCTGTGCCCTGTTTGCTATTGCTGATTAGGCTAAAACTTGGTAACTGCAACATGAAGCCCTTTTTAATAGCATAACAAGTATATTTCAGACAAGCACTTACCAAACCAGAGTTTGCTCGAGTCTGTCTTCCAAGAGATGGAGGACACCTTCTGTTTAAGATGAGTAGGTGGTGTGGGACAATTCAAGGATCAGCTCATCACGGAACATATGCAGTTTTGGATTAGTAGAAGCTGCTGCTACGACTCTTAATTCATTGCCAGACCCATGCTGCACAAGCACATTCTTGCCTTTCTCAGAAATAACTATCCCCTTCTTGTTTTCAGGGTAACCCTGGTTCAGATGGTCCTCCAGGCAGAGATGGTTCCCAAGGACCAAAGGTAAATGTATTGGAGGAGTTGATTAGTTCCAGGCATCTATTTTCACTCATTCCTTTTATCTGGTTAGTGTCTCGTCACTAACGTGACTAGGAAGTTGTAAGAGATAACAATCTGCCCATCCAATCTCAGACAGGATGCCACCCTCTACATGGCTTGCCTTCTCCATTCACATTCTCAGCCCTCATCTTCCGACTCTTAAAAGTCCCGTTCTGTCTCCTGGGGCAGCACAGTTTTCATGACAGAGTGCAACGCTAGACAACCCAAACTGTTTTCCCCTGTTAGAGTGAAGAGTATAAGAGAACGACTGGAGGGTGGAATTAAGCATGTCATCAGCTTATAGGCATTACATTCCCACAAACAGTCCGGGTCCGGTCTCTCTTAAATTTTGTTGACCTTTAAGCTGGCGCCAATTTAATATTGAACTTTAGTTAATTAGATTCTTGTATCTAGGTTTGAGCAATAAATCTTCTGAACTGCAACTTAACATATGATCTTAACCCTTTGTGCCTCACAGGGAGAACAGCATAGATAGAATAGGTGATGGTTTTAATGTGACATTTTTGCTTGTGCTGTAATTCATGTAAACTATCCAGTATCATTTATGAGTAGTTGGCCTTAGACAATTAAATAATAAAGGTAAATAAATAGCATAAAGGAGGAACTTCTGCAAGGATTTTCTGGAGTCTCATAACTATGTCCTTGTCATGCCAGGACTAACCATAGCTTCCCAAATGGCTTCTTCACCTCTGGCATTGACTAAGATATGCTGCGTCTCCTAATAGCATGGGCCTGAATTAGAAAAAGGCATGTGTAGTTGTCTCACTCCATCCTTCATGTATGCGGCATTAAATATTTGACCTTTGTGTCTTTCCTCTCCCTCTCCAAACAGGGTGAACGTGGTGAGACTGGTGCTGTTGGAGGTCCTGGTGCTCCTGGCTCACCTGGGGCTCCAGGTCCTGTTGGTCCAACTGGCAAACAAGGAGACAGAGGAGAAACAGTTAAGTAACAAGGAAGAAGTTAGAAAGAAACCCCTCTTCAAATCCATTCTGAAAACTACAGTCTTTGATCTTCTCATTGGCAGAAGACTAGGTCAACGTATCATTGTTTTGTTTTTTCCCAGGGTCCTCAAGGTCCCGTTGGCCCTACTGGCCTTGCAGGAGCAAGGGGCTTACCTGTGAGTACTTACTCCCTTCGTCTGGCGTCACCTTTTCCCGATTTCCTGTGAACGTTATAGACTTCCCCCAGAGCCAAACGCAATCAGTAAAATTGCAGCGATAACATTGCTATATGTAGCCAGGAGAATTTGTTTTCAGTAGCACAATGACTAAATGCCACAGGGAACACTTCGTGTTTTGCAAAGTCAATGGGTGAAGTAGGTCTGCCTCTTAAAAATGTAAATCCTGCTATCTGAACAAAAATAGTACAAGAACAGAGGCCAAGAGCAGAAGAGAAATATACATGTGTATGTTTATGTGATGCTTGAATAGATGTCTCTTGGGTATAATAACCATATATTCCACGTACAGGAGCACTTAGCACATTTCTCTGAGACGGGGGTAGTCCGTCTTTGTCTCTGCTCTCTACATGGAATGACAGCCATCCTAACAATCATTTAAAAGTGTCTCAGAGCCCTGCAGTGGATTCCTTCTTCTCCCAGATAAAATGGAGAAACGACATGGGATCTCCAAAAAAAACAAACGAACCCATAGCCGTATCTCAAATGTTGAGTTCTTGAAGTAATACGTACGTGTTACAAATGAATAAGTTGTTTCTAAATTTGAAATAGCTTTTTACCAGAGAGCCGTAAAACACATCAAAAGTCTACTAATTATTTCACCCAGAAGAGGGGGCGAATGGACATCTTTCTCATTTATCGCTCAAGGTCACCATGAGCGTGTGCCAGAAAAGCATTCTAGCACTATCAGCCTGTGGTTAAAATGCACTAAAAAAGTTGAGAGCGTGCCATAGTTTGCCTAATCATAACATTCTGCCAGGGCGTGTATGGCCAAATGGAACAGTAGTTCCTTGCCATCTTCTTTAGCCCCTGAGATACTTTCTACTTGTTCTCTACCACCACCGCAGTTTTCCCTTTTTTTTCTTGTTTATTTCTTCCTAAATAAGTGGGTACCCTTTCAAACCAATAGCCTACAGCCATCATTTCCCCCCTAAGTATGCTCACAAGGCCCTCTTTTGGCCCTGGAGGCATTTTTTTTTATAGATAAAAATGATGCTGGAGGCCTTTTTTGTTTACATGTGACAAACTTAGTTTCCATTTTTATTTTATTTTTGTTAAAATGGTCTGTAGGCATATGGAGACACGGGAGCATTTAACTGCTTGCTGCTGCTATAAGCATTTACCACTAAAGAAAGACCAAACCACTATAGTCTTCTTCTTCAGAGGTCTCCAACCTTGGCAACTTTAAGACTTGTGGACTTCAACTCCCAGAATTCCTCAGCCAGCCAAGCTTGGAGACCCCTGTTCTACTTAATTTGTACATATCAAGCTAACCTTTCTGTTTCTGGCCAAAAGAATCCAGAGCTGAATGGTATGCATTCATGGAAATTGATACTAAATCCAGTGGTATAAACATGTTTCAGTACCCTTAAACTAGGCTCAAAGTAACCACATTTTTTCTAGTTTAATCGCTACAGTTAGTACTGTATCTATATCAAGGTAGATGATTGAAATCTTGGGGGAGGGGGGTTTCATTTCATTTCATTTCATTTATTATATTTGTATACCGCCCTTCTCCCGAAGGACTCAGGGCGGTGAACAGGGCACATAAACCATACAGAATACAAAAATTAAAAAAGAATTAAATAAGAGCCCGAGCTAAAAACAGTAGAATAATATAAAAATCCCCAATAAAAACTTCAGCACATCCCCCATCAGGCCAGGCCGGCTTGCTCAAATAGGTAGGTCTGATGTCACAACACACTTTGCAAGGGACACAGGAGCTTTGTGACATCAGCACGTAGCACCCAGAACTGTGAAGCTCACTTACCAAGCGTGGAGTAAAGCTACTGTCAAAATGAAAGTCAATTATTCACCTTTTCTGCCGTACGAATACGTAGAGCGTTGTGGGGTAACACCTCCGCCATCTCCTGTATTCTGTGCCAAGCAAGCTTTCCTGCGATTCTCTGCTTCTGAAGGTGGCTTGTGTTTTACACTTCTAGGGTCCACAAGGCCCTCGTGGCGACAAAGGTGAAGCTGGAGAGGCAGGAGAACGAGGCCTGAAGGGTCACCGCGGATTCACTGGCCTGCAAGGTCTCCCTGGGCCTCCTGTAAGTTTTGGTTTCAGCACATCCTTGATAGGGTTCAGCCCCCAATCCATGCTTGCCGCATTGTGAATGTTCATCAGGGTATCAGTCTAGAGAAAAGAAGGACTAGGGGTGACATGATAGCAGTATTGCAGTATTGGAGGGGCTGCCACAAAGAAGAGGGGGTCAGCTTATTTTTCAAAGCACCAGAAGGCAAGAGAAGAAACGATGGATGGAAACTGACCAAAGAGAGAAGCAACCTGGAATTAAGGAGAAACTTCCTAACAGTGAGAACAATTAACCAGGGGAACAGCTTTGCCTTCAGACGTTGTGGGCGCTTCATCGCTGGAGGTTTTTAAGAAGAGACTGGACAGACATGTGTCTGAAATGGTCAAGGGTCTGCTGCTTGAGCAGGAGGTTGGACTAGAAGACCTCCAAGGTCCCTTCCAGATCTATTCTGATTGATGATCTGTTCCTCTGTTGTAGCGAGGATAAGAATCAGTTCGTCTGAAACAATACTATATACATTTCTCTTGACAAAGGTTTCATAAATAATAACTCTTAGTAAGACTCGTTGAACTGAAATTCTGTGTAGCAAATAACCCTTAATAAGGCTTGGGAATTTAAATTGCCACCCAGACAACTCCAGGAATCTTTGAAAACTGATCAAAGGATCTTTGATCAAAGGAGATAGTTATTACTTGACAATTCTGCCCCCTTCTAATGGCCTTCTCCAAAAGATACAGTTGCGAGATATCTATACTACAGGATGAGTTTGTACCTTCTAATAAATTTCAGGCTGTTCTTCAGCATGCAGGTGCACAGAGGATCGCTGGCATGTTAGGTCACACACAGAGGTCAATGAATCAAAGATCATAAGGAGGAAGGCTCCACGTTGTAGAGACCATTTGGGCTCTTCTACGGAGAAACTATAATGCGCAAAATTCAGATTTAACTATACAGCTGTTTTCCTTTCTTCCTTAGGGTCCTTCTGGAGATCAAGGTACACCTGGTCCTGGCGGTCCCTCTGGTCCCAGGGTAAGTACAATCAACAGGGCACTTCCAAAAGGCGAATTTTGTGAACCTTTAAGCCATTGATCATTTGATGGGTATTAAATCTGCTGCATGATGAACTCTTCTCGATTCATCGGGCACGGTGCTATGATTTGCAGAATTTCATTATTTTCCCAAGTGACAAAATCTGATCCAAACACAGAATTGTAGGCTCTGAATTCTTGGATGTTGATTAGCTTAGGGAAAGGAGAGAAGCAGTTCCTACTGAGACAAAGTGGAAGAACAAAGCATGACAGAGGGTGGTGAGCACAGCGCAAGACATCGTGGGCTGTCCCCTGACACCACTGGATGACATCGCCAGGGCTCGCTGCCTTGGAAGAGTGAGGAAAATTCTCAGGGACGACTCACACCCTGGTACCCTGGGACCTCTTTACTCTCCTACCATCGGGTAGGAGACACAGGAGTATAGCCAGCCGTACCAACAGGCTGAAGAACAGTTTTTATCCATGGGCTGTTAGGCTCTTGAACGGGAAATAATTTTATAATTTTATGTATGACTGACTTGCGAGGCCGGTGTGTTGTGCAATTAGCTCACATGGTGTAACAAGATGGAGGGTTTTTTGTCACTGTGAGTTGTGGGGGGACACACGAAGGGAGGCTCAGCCGATCTCAGTGTATACATGGTTGTACTTTGACAATAAAGGTTCATTCAAAGGTTCATTCATTCACTTCTTGTTTCCCAATCCCCTTCTGGCTCATCTCATAAGGGCTGGGAAGTTCCCGCCGTACGTAGAGCGTGTCAGATTGGGGAAAGACTCTCCTACAGCAATTTTGTTGTAGCAGAAACTTGGAAGTATCAGTGTGCTTCATTGACTGATTGATTGATTGGACAAATTTATGTTGCAGCCCTGAAGTTCTTTCCCTTGTACTTTTCCTATATAGGTAGCATTTGTGGGCAGCTGATTTGACTTTTTTCTGGCTTTCTCCTAGGGTCCCCCAGGTCCTGTTGGTCCCTCTGGCAAAGATGGCTCTAATGGGATGCCTGGGCCTATCGGCCCTCCTGGCCCTCGTGGTCGTAGTGGAGAAACTGGTCCAGCTGTAAGTAACTCAAAAAAAAGAAGAAGCTATAAATACAGGTAGTCCTCAACTGATGACCATAATTGACCCCAACATTTCTGTCACTTAGTGGGACAGTTGTTAAGGGAATTTTGGCCCATTTCGCAACCTTTCTTGCCATAATTGTTCAGTGAATCCCTACAGTTGTTAGGTTAGTAACAGTGAATCTGGCTTCCCCAATGACTTTGATTGTCAGAAGGTCACAAAAGGTGATCACATGACCACAGGACACTGCAACCATCATAAATATGAGTCAGTTGCCAAGCGTCTGAATTTTGATCACAATTTTTGATCATGGGGATGATTGTAAGTGTGAAAAATGATCACAAGTCACTTCTTTCAGTGCCATTGACTTGAAACCGTCACTAAATGAACGGTTGTAAGTCAAGGACTACCTTCAATGGAAATAAAAAAGTACAAGATATTACATAAAGGATGTTGGCATTTTCCCCCCCTTGGAGAATGAATTGAAACTCAAAGTGTTTTGAATGAATTTTATTATTCTAGGAATAAAAAATACATGGAACTCCATAATAGGATGAAATATTTACTATCTATTTCCTTGTTACCTATTTCATTTATAAACTATCTTATCCCAAAAGGCATTTCTAATTAGAGACTAGCAACTATATGTCATTTGCACATAGCACTCTGAGCTTTGTTTTAATCGTGATTTGTTGAAAAAACTAGAAAAAAGTCTTACAAAAATAACCATGGCTTGTCTAGTCAGTTTCTGGCTTATACCTGCTTGTCCTTTTAAAGGTGTGTTTATCTTTTACTTCTTTAACTTGGTGCAAGACTTAAGTGATGCACGGATTCAAATGAGAACAGCAGAAATCAACAAAAAATTCATATGTATTGTACTCACTTGCACATCATCCTAAGCCAGAGTTATAGCCAATAGTTAACAATCCCTCTTCCTTTAGCTTTAAATTGTGAGTTGACTACCTGAAAACATGTGGTGTATTTACTGGTTGCACTTAGTAAAACAAGCTAAAAAACAAAGCAAACACTACACGATGCTTCGTTTGATATTTCAAAAACCAGACTGACTCATTCTTCTGACTCAAGGCCACTAAAAACTCTGCTAGACCATCTTAGGTCAGCTTTATGCCCTGCAATGGAGTAAATTTATTTATTTATTTTATTGTATTGTATTTTTATACCGCCCAAGCTTGATCTAGACTTGTCTGCAACTGCAGGTACATATTGATGCATACCAACTCTGTGAAGGGGTTGGTGGGTAAGTGTAGGTTGCAGGTGGTTGCAGATGGGCCAACACAAACATCTCCCAAATCTCAACTATATATGTTGCATGGAGTTGTGCATCCTGTATGCTGATTGGTTGATCTGACCGCCTGTTGGGAGGTGGGCAGAAGGCAAGGCACATTCAAATGACAAAACAGAGCAACCAGAGGAGAGATTTGCTGACAAAGTGAGGAGATACAAATGTAGTGTAAGTGCAACAGTTAGGCAACTGTCTCTGAATGACAGACAGATACGTTCTCTGACCTGCAGTCATGCAGAAGTCTAACCCTGAACTAAGGAAGCTGTAAAGAGCTCTACCAGTGTAGGAGATGGGGTAAGGACTAGATAGGGGTAAGGATAAGGTCTAGGGGTGATACGACAGCAGGTATTCCAGTATTTGAGGAAGTGCCATAAAGAAGAGGGGGTCAACCTATTTTCCAACAGACCTGAGGGCAGAACAAGAAACAATGGATGGAAACTAACCAAGGAGAGAAGCAACCTAGAATTTAGGAGAAACTTCCTAACAGTGAGGAGAACTAACCAGTGGAACAGCTTTGCCTCCAGAAGTTGTGGGTGCTTCATGGAGGTTTTTAAGAAAAGAGTGGATAGCCACCTGTCTGCAGTGGCCTAGGGTCTCCTGCTTGAGCAGGGGGTTGGACTAGAAGACCTCCAAGGTCCCTTCCATCTCGATTGATTGAGGCATTTCTGTTCCAAGGCAAGTCTGTTAGAACGGTCTCCTTTCCTCTTCTCTGACAGGGTCCTCCCGGCAACCCCGGACCTCCTGGTCCTCCCGGCCCACCTGGAGCTGGGATTGATATGTCAGCCTTTGCTGGCCTTGGCCAGACTGAGAAAGGCCCCGATCCGATGCGCTACATGCGATCCGATCAGGCTTTCAGCAACTTGCGGCAGCACGATGTCGAGGTCGACTCCACCCTGAAGAGTCTCAACAACCAGATTGAAAGCATCCGAAACCCCGAGGGCAGCAAGAAGAACCCAGCTCGAACCTGTCGTGACCTGAAACTCTGCCACCCTGACTGGAAGAGCGGTGAGTCTCTAGGCCAGGGGTCTTCCAAGGTGGCCCTTTTATGACTTGTGGACTTCAACTCCCAGAATCCCTCAGGCAGGGCATGTTGGCTGAGGAATTCTGGGAGTTGAAGTCCACAAGTCATAAAAAGGCTAAGTTTGAAGACCCCCCCCCCCGGCTCTAGGTGAAGTGCCCTTGCCTGATTTGGGGTGGACCGGAGTGCTGTCAGCTCATTATATAAAACACCCAGAAATAAGCAAACGATTCTTATTCAAAGCGTGTGTAAATATCCCTCGCAGCAAGAGTGGCTTAGGTATTTTTGATTCCTGCCACCCACATGGCTTCTCCAGCAATTTTTGATTCCTGCCACCCAAAAATATGAGATAAGGTGCAGTGGTTAGATTGCAGTATTGAAGGCTAACTCTGCTCACAGCCTTGAGTTCAATTCTGACTGCCTCAAGGTTGACTCAGCCTTCCATCCTTCCGATGGGGACCCAGCTTGTTGGGGGCAATATGCCGACAGTGTAAACTGCTTAGAGAGGGCTGTAAAGCACCATGGAGAGTTATATAAGATGCTGTAAGTCATGTGGATCCAAATCACTGAAGATATGAGACATACTGTGGCTTGTAAATGTGGGCATATTCCTTTACCCAAATGTCACTGGAAGCCACACTCTGCTAGAGAGAATGATTAAGAAAGTAGCTCTCCTTCCCCAAGCTCAGATGCACAATCTGTTATTAGAGGGAATCAAACAACTGTTCTGTTCCAGCCTGCTACCGGCCCTGCAGAAAAGGCAGGGACAACCCCTTTACGAAGGCAAAAGGCTGGAACTAAGCCTGCCAAATTTATTGACACAAAACAGAGCAAACTGAACAAAACACGAACCACAAAACAGGAGCTATTCAAACGGTTGCCTTCAGCAAACCAGCCCTCCCACACATTCCCCTTTTAAACAGTTCAAGGCGTGGCTTCTCTCTGCCTCCTTCCGAGGTGCCCCATTGCCTTCCTCTGTTTACTCCTGATTGACTGCCTCCTGCGTCGGGCGTCCTTGAACTGGGCCAGCTGTGGGTCATCTTCATCCACGCTGTCAGGCTCACACAGCTGGGTCTGCGTCGTAACCAGGTGGGAGGGCTCTCATCAGCAACCTCTCCAACACCCCCTCCTCCTCCTCTGAATCGTCCGACCCAACTGCCGAACCCACAGGCTGACCCTGAATCACAATAACACCACCTTAAAATGAGAGATTACAAACTGCCAACCTTCTGATCAACAAGCTCAGCGTCCTAACCCACTGAGCCACCGCGTCCCTACACACACACACACACACACACACACACACACACACACACACACGAAAACAGAGAGAGAGACAAAACACACCCTTGTTAACTAACTTTGTTTCCCTTTGACAGGCGATTATTGGATTGACCCCAACCAGGGCTGCACTTTGGATGCCATAAAGGTTTTCTGCAACATGGAGACTGGGGAGTCCTGTGTCTATCCGAAGCCAAGGAGCATTCCCAGAAAGAATTGGTGGACAAGCAAGGAGAAAAAGCACATCTGGTTCGGAGAAAGCATCAACGGAGGCTTTCATGTAAGTGGAAATAATCAATAACTGCCCTTGCATTCAGCCGATTTTGGAGAGCGGGCCAATTTTCTATGAGCAATTTTCTATGAGTTTCCTCTCTCAGCTTTCCTGTGTTAACTTCGTTTAGCAACCGCAGTTTTTCTGTAACAGTGTGTGACGGAAGGGTGCTGAATCCCACAGCCTTGTTTCCATGCTTTGTCCTTTTGGCAACTATGTGGGCTTCCCGTTCCTTCTTCCTTGGCTCTTTTAAGATTTTCATGGCTTTGCCTCGTCCTTTTCCAGTTCAGCTACGGAGATGACAACCTGGCTCCTAACACAGCCAACATCCAGATGACTTTCCTGCGGCTCTTGTCTTCCGAAGGCTCACAAAACCTTACCTACCACTGCAAGAACAGCATCGCCTACATGGATGCAGCATCTGGCAACCTTAAGAAAGCTCTCCTGATACAGGGATCCAACGATGTGGAGATGAGAGCTGAGGGCAATAGCAGGTTTACCTACACTGCCTTGCAGGACGGATGTACGGTAAGTAGGGAAAAAAAGCAATCATGATTTATCGGGGATATTGCTAGATGTACTTGTAAGTAGAAGGAAAGCAACCATGTCTGGAATGGTGTAGGGCTTCCTGCCTAAGGAGAGGATTTTTTTTAAATTCCATTTATATCCCGCCCTTCTCCGAAGACTCAGGGCGGCTTACAAGCTTAGCGGTAGCCTTCATTCTATGTATATGCCTGCTTATTAGGGCTTTCACACACACCCCCAAGCGGCATTATTACAAAGTCAGCTTAATTGCCCCCAACAATCTGGGTCCTCATTTTACCTACCTCGGAAAGATGGAAGGCTGAGTCAACCTTGAGCCTGGTGGGACGCGAACCTGCACTAATTGCAGGCAGCTGGTGTTACTTAAGGAGGCATTTGACTATAAGACTTCCAAGATCCAACTCCGTTATTCTGAATGATTTATTGAAGATTAGGATTCTGTCTAATTGGGTGGAATAATACCCTTGGTCTGGACAACATAAAGTGAGGAAAAAAATTGCAGCAGTATTGTCTGCATGGAGCAAATTTCTAATCATTTACATCTGAACAAAATAATTCTTGAGCTCTGGTCTTGATGATGAGTCATTTTGTTTACTTAAAATTGAGCTAATTACTACCGAGAAAGTAAGTACAAATACTACACAGTTGTTTGATTCAAGGGCAAGAGATCATAGTGATAGTACCAAGCTTAGCTTGCTGATCAAAGAGATTAGCAGAGATTTCCATTTCAGCCAAGTAACCAGTTAGATTTTTCTGTAGCTGGATCATTCTTCATAAGTAATGCGAGCATTCCTGAGTAGGATTTTTTTTATTAGCGATGCAAGCTTTATAGCTAAAACAGCATGATGGTTTTAATTACAGGAAATTCATCCTAGGGCTAGGAAAGGCCTTGCATCTGGCAAGCCCACCAGGAGTTGAAAGAACATGTATGCTCTTTATATAGGTACAAGGGAAAAAGTCAGAAGGTGTGATCCCAGATTGGACGTTTCTTAGATAGAGTGACAGACATGGAAACGACAGAGTAAATCTTAACTCTTGGTCTACGCTCTATTGCCTGCTTGTGGTCAGGTGGGCTGAGATATTAGTGCTACTAAGTTCACACTTCCAACATCTCAAAGGGATGAAACTTAAACTGGATGCATGATCTGCTGTTATGGGCTATACTGCTGGGTTAATAGTTGAAGTAGTACAAGTAGCCCTTGCTTAACGATCAGCCACTGAGTGTTTTGACAGAACCCACCCTAAAAGGTACTTACAACCTGGTTCCAGGGTTCCAATTGCTGCACACAACCTACAGTCACATGATCACTTTGTTGTTGGCAACTGGCTTGCCTTTGTAGCCAGCTGCAACATTCTGTGGTCATGTGACACGATTTATGAATGATTTTTGCCAGAAACTGACCTTTTTAGCAGGTTTCTGGCAAAAAACACCCATGGGAATGCTTTGACTTGCTTTAGTGACCGCAGTGTTTATTCACTTGACGACTGCAACAAAAAGGTTGTAAAATTGGGTCAGTTATGAGGGTGCCTTGACTTATGACTGTCATGACTTAACGATGGAAATTTCAGGCTCCATTAGGATCATAGGTTGAGGACTACCTGTACTGGGTAAGTTATGGTAGACTGTTATCACTTTGAAAGGAAGAAGGGAGACAGTTCTGAATCCAGTTCTGTAGGGAAGTCTTCTGTTGACCATATTATACACTCTGTCTTTCCAAAGTTATCAAAAAGAAGTCAAAACTATATAAAGCCAGAGAAATTTGTTTTAGTATTTGAAATCTGCCACATTATTTTATTCATCACAGCAGGCAGGGTATAGTTCCATCAACCCACCCTGTCTGAAAATATAACTATTCAAGAGAACATTAGACCCTGATCTTCTAGAATCCCATAATCTTCTAGAATCCCATACCAGATCCCTGAGCAGGTGGTGCAATGTTACCCTTCAGGACTACATTGCAAGCAAAACAGGACATCATAATCCCCCACTCAAATTTTTGAAATATTGATGCTACCATACAATTCCACTGATTTGAAAGTGGACGCAGCCAGCCTAAGCATGCCATGCCTTCCAGATGTACGATTATCCAAGCACCTCACTGAATCCAGAATACAAAGCTCTTGAAGTAATGCATCCTTGCGTGCGTGTGTCTGTTTTCACCATTCCAGAAACATACCGGAAAGTGGGGGAAGACCGTCATTGAGTATCGATCTCAGAAGACTTCGCGCCTGCCCATCATTGACATTGCACCTTTGGACATTGGTGGTGCCGATCAGGAATTTGGTGTTGATATTGGCCCAGTGTGCTTTTTGTAAAAGGAGAACAAACCCTAAAATCAATATTTTTTTACCAACCCGAGTACTTCCCAATCACTTTTAGGACTTCTGCACTGAATGGCTGAACCAAACTCCTTCCTTTCCCCGAAACCTTTTCACTTACATTTTGGACTCTCTTATCTGTTTCTGTGGCCACCATTGCTTGAGTAGATCACGAAGCCAGCAAAAGGAAGGAAGGAAGGAACAACTAATAATGGTATTATTTATTTATTGTCTTCCTAGAGGGCCTTTCTTGGGTCAGGTGGTGATAGGAAGCTCACAAGCATATATGAAGGGTTCTCCCATCCAAGTTGCTAATGTCCCTAATCCTGGTTGTAGCCAAATCTTCTCCCCACTCCATTCCGAGTGTGTATCAAAGCAAGATTACTGTGTACGATACTAAAGATGGTGCTATTGTAAAACAAGTCTGTATTTTTTAACATCAATTGATATAAAAACCTTTGTTGGAAAGTAACAAGTTGGTCTGATTATTTTTGGTTTTGTCTATGGTTAAGAATTCTATTGACTGGTGTCCCAACTTTTTATTTTCCTTTTATAAAATCAAATCAGCTGTAGGGCAATCTCTCCCCCCCCTCCAAGTGATGTGTGTTTTGAAAGAAAGAATTCTGCCTTTCCACTCACACAGATAAGTGACAGTGCTAATTTTTTGTCCTATCTTCAACTCCCTTGTTTGGTAAGACTTAGCTGGCCACCAGCGTTTTCTTATAAGCATTGCTGATATTGGTTTATAAAGCGATGCTACAGCTTTAGCTGACTGTAAGCATAAACTAGGTTCTCTTGAATTACATAGTCCTCAATTGGCCTAAACAAAAAAATAATCATAAAACTAAGGACCCTAATTCTCTGTTGAGGAAATCAAAGTATGATGAATCATTGTTGTTCAGTTGCTAAGTCATGTCCCACTCTTTGTGACCCCATTGACCATAGCACATCTGGATCCCCTGTCCTCCACTGTCTCCCTGAGTCTGCCCAAACTCAAGCCCGTTGCATTAATGACACTATCTAACCCTCTCATCCTCCACCATCCCCTTCTCCTGTTGCCTTCAATCTTTCCTAACATCAGGGTCTTTTCCAATGAATCCTCTCTTCTCATTTGGTGGCCAAAAGATTTGAGTTTCACCTTCAGAAAGATGAGTCATATGCTCACCATTTCTGAATGAATAAAATATACCACCGACTGCGATAGCAGACAGAGCACTGTTATATGACTTTTTAAAAAAAGGTGATGGTAGTATTTTCTAGCATTGAAATGCATAGCAAAGGACTCCGAGAATGTTTACCTTCCCTCTAAAAGTCAACATAGCATTCTCCAGCTTGGACAAATAAGTCGGGAGATACACTCAAAAGATTAGACTCAAATCTAGTGTTGACCACTGAAACAAACAGGATTTTAGTTACAACTGACCAGCGTCTCCATTTATTTCAATATCCAAAGATATTTAATTCCAAATCGTAATTAGTAACAAGATTCTGTACAACTACCCCACTCTTATTCAAAACAATAAAAAATCATTACCCACCGGCAGCACCAGAAAGGGTTAAAAAGGATTACAAGAACAATCCATCAACATCTCTTAAGTCCTGAGAAACTTTCACAGTTATTGAGGATTAACACTGGTCCACCATCTCAATTTATCAGAATGAGTTCAAAACTCACAGCTTTGGCAATGTATGGTCGTGGGGGCTTCATCAGCTGCCTGGTCTAACTTGAGACTTCAACCTACCTTTTGAAGAGACTCGGGTGCTGGGCACCTCTGAATCTCCATATCTCCATATGGGTCTTTTCAGCATATTACAGGAAGGACTGATCAATACTTTAGTCATCTCTGCCTTCAAGAAAGAAGTACGATTAGCAGCAACAGTTGTTACATTTTGCAGAAGATTCTTTTTGGCTACATCCTTGTTTTGCATATAGTTGGAAGTGTATGTACTTTCCGTTCTTTTTGAACTTCTGAAATATATGTATACGTTTTTCACAACACAGATCAATTGATCAAAATAGAACTGCAACTATTATAGGTCAGAAATTGTCATTCGGGATGCTTGGAAGCATCAAATGAACACCACAATGTAAAAAAGATGTTGAGACTCTTGAAAGAGTACAGAGAAGAGCAACAAAGATGATCAGGAGACTGGAGGCTAAAACATATAAGGAACGGTTGCTGGAATTGGGTATGCCTTGTTTATTGAAGAGAAGGACTAGGGGGGACATGATAGCAGTGTTCCAATATCTCAGGGGTTGCCACAAAGAAGAGGGAGTCAAGCTATTCTCCAAAGCGCCCGAAGGCAGGACAAGAAGCAATAGATGGAAACTAATCAAGGAGAGAAGCAACCTAGAACTAAGGAGAAACTTCCTGACAGTTAGAACAATTAACCAGTGGAACAACCTGCCTCCAGAAGCAGTGAATGCTCCAACACTGGAAGTTTTTAAGAAGAGACTGGACAGCCATTTGTCTGAAATGGTATAGAGTTTCCTGCCTGAGCGGGGGGAGGGGGGGTTGGACTAGATGACCTCCAAGGTCCCTTCCAAGTACTACTACTACTACTTATCATCATCATCATCATCATTGATCATCACACAGTCAGCCAGATTTTCAGACTGGATTTGGCATTTTTGTCTACCTATCAAGTCCTTACCAAGGATGATGATGATGATAATGATTATTAAATGTTTCCCAGTTAGAAAACTGAAAAGAACTTGATTATTTTTACAGATTGATCACAGTATCAGTGATGAGTAATACTCTCACAAGGCCTGGCATCTGTTGGCCCTTCTGTCTCCAGAACGATCTGTTTTGGCATAAACAGATTCTCATAGTATGAGACTGATTATACTGCAGATTCTTCACATGGACGGGGATTCATACAGAGTTAGGATGGAGTTAATTTTCAATGGCAGAAAGTGAAGAAGAACTAAAGAGCCTCTTGTTGCGGGTGAAGAAGGAGAGTGCAAAACTTGGGTTGAAACTTAACATTAAGAAAACCAAGATCATGGCATCTGGCCCTCTCAATTCCTGGCAAATAGATGGGGAAGAAATGGAGGTAGTGACAGATTTTATTTTCCTGGGCTCCAAGATCACTGCAGATGGGGACTGTAGCCAAGAAATTAAAAGACGCTTGCTCCTGGGAAGGAAAGCCATGGCAAATCTAGACAGCACACTAAAAAGCAGAGACATCACCCTGTCAACAAAAGTGCATATAGTCAAGGCTATGGTCTTCCCAGTTGCAATGTATGGCTGTGAACGTTGGACCATAAGAAAGGCTGAGCGCCAAAGAATTGAGGCCTTTGAACTATGTTGCTGGAGAAGACTCCTGCGAGTCGCTTGGACTGCAAGGCGATCAAACCGATCAGTCCTAGAGGAGATCAACCCTGACTGCTCTTTAGAAGGCCAGATCCTGAAGCTAAAACTCAAATACTTTGGCCACCTAATGAGAAGGAAGGACTCACTAGAGAAGTGCCTAATGCTGGGAAAGATTGAGGGCAAGAGAAGACGGGGACGACAGAGAATGAGGTGGCTGGATGGAGTCACTGAAGCAGTAGGCGTGAGCTTAAATGAACTCCAGAAGATGGTAGAGGACAGGATGGCCTGGAGGAACGTTGTCCATGGGGTCGCGATGGGTCGGACACGACTTCGCAGCTAACAACAACAACAAATTTTCAATGGCAGGCATGGGAGTAATTGCCAAGGGGGATGAAGACATACTAACTGTGGGAGTGGTTGCTGCCTGCATGCCAGTCAGCTATTGGACAGTCAGCAGTGATGCAGTGATGCAGTGATGCAGTGGAAAAAAAAGTCCCTTCAAGTCAATCTTGACTCCAGGCAAACGCTTTTTCAGAAGTAGCTTGCCAATTCCTTCTTCACTTTGTCTCAATTATCTTCCTTTAAACAATAATCCTTGTCACTGCAATATACCCTGGACCATGAAGAAGCCCATCTGCAGAGTGTCTTAATTATAGGCTGGGCCCTTCAGTGGACTGAAACTTCTGATGTTGCATTCATGTGACTCGGTAGACTTAAAGAAGGCATGGAGAAAATCAGCATCATACTTGGCCAAATTCTGCCTTCTTCTCATGCCCTTTGAGGAACAACAACAACAACAACAACTTCTCTAATAACATCCTTTCGCTTGGCTAGTGGGCATTTACAGAGGTTTGGGGATGAGCAAATTATCTGAGCTCAGGGCATATTCATTTCAGTTCTTTCCAGGAAAAAGGCACTTACTTTGAAACACATTAAAAACCATACAGGCCTGCAGGATTGAGGCACTGACAAGCCTCGCTATCTACAGCTGGATGAGTTTGCTCTGAACGTGCATTCAGTCCTTACATCTTGCCCTGCTCAGTGGTGTTGCCGCTTCTCTTAGGGTCTTCTCCCAAGGGTGGGTGGGGCTGAAGGTGAGCAGCATTCTCAGGCAAAGGTGGCTGGTAACGGTAGCGGTAACCATAGGCATGCAGATGGTAGGTGAGGTATTCCAGGGTGTACATCAACTCTGAGTTCACATAGTGGAAAGAGACAGCCAGGTCAGAGCAGCACTGAGGTCCCTGAGGAACAGAGGAAAACTGGGGTTAATTGCTGAGGCTAGACTGCAGAGCTACATATTGTCATGTAAGCTGAGGAATATGGGAACATTCAGACGTAACTGAATTGCTACTCATAGCAGCCCTTGCGAGCCTGCCTATGATCAGGTGTGCTGGCAATGTCTTTTTGGTGCTATTTAAATTGCCAACTTCTAAATATTTGTGGTTTATTTAACAGAAAGCAGATGGAGTAATCCAAACAGCAGACGGGGGAACACAAATATTAATTGTTAAGGAATTTGTCGTGCAGAGGTCTCCTTGTGCTACCAAAGAGTTGCACAGACAAGGAAGGGTACTGAGAGCAGCAAGAGTCACACACAGAAGTACACTGAGTTCTAAAAACAAAAAGTAGTTTACTTTTGAGGTGGTGTAAGAACAAAAATGCACAGTCAAAAAATAAACAGTCCAGGTCATAAACAATAGCAACAGTCCAAGCTACAAAGTCTTCTTACCGGTCCAGAGGTCAATACACAGTTCAGGTTACAACAGTAGTAAACCAACAGCAGAGCAAAAACAGTAACAGTAGAGATCAGTGAAATCAGAGAGAGAGAGAAGCTACGTTCCTAGCTTCCTCTTATGACCATGAGAACACTTACACACCCATTGGCCAATTAACTTCTTAAAGTCATAACAACATCATGGTTAATATATTTTCAACCCAACATTGTAGGCTAATACCATATGCCTAACATTCTCCCCTTTGGGTAGAATAATATATAACTCTTACAATCTTATGCACATCCTTTCACAATTAGCATTGTGTTTCACAGCACTTTGTACCTTCGTAAAATGGTCTGCAATATTTATATCAGATGAACAATACTCTAGCTGTATTAATTTATCTTTGACACATTGTCTGACATTTAAATAACGAAGATCAGTATATTTAGATCTTGTTCTTACTGCAGCATTATTAGCCATCTTTATTGCAGCTTGATTGTCCTCATATACAATGAATGGATCATTTACATTTAAACCCATATCTAACAATAATTGTTTGTACACTAGCAGTTCTGTACATAACACTGATAAACATGAAAATTCAGCCTCCATTGTAGATAAGCTTATGTGTTTTTGTCTAATGGACTTCCATCCAATTAAAGAATCACCCAACATTACAGCCAACCCTGAGGTAGATTTACGAGTGCTTGAATCAGAGGCAAAACTCGCATCTGCATATGCTGTGAGGATTAACTCACGATTTGGCTCTAAATATAACGAGTAGTGAATAGTCTGCTTCAAATACCTTAATACTCGTTTAGCTGATTGCCAGTGTCTAACAGTTGGATTATTGTTGTACCTAGCCAATTGATTTACACAGTAAGAAATATCAGGTCTAGTCCAATTACTCAAATACATAAGACTTCCTATCAAAGATTGGTACATAGTCTTATCAAATACAGGACTCTCAACATTAGTGTCCTTCAAATCCATAGCCATTGGAGTTTTAGCTGGTTTACACATTTCCATATTGTATCTCTTTAATAACTGAGATATTTTACTGGCTTGTGAAATCTTAAAACCCCTATTCGTTTTCACAATATCTAACCCCAAATAGTGGCTTATTTTCCCAAGATTTCTAATTGTGAATTTATTTTGCAATCTTGAAATGATAGTTTGTGCTTCTAACTCAGTTTTTGTTATTATTGCAATATCATCTGTGAATAATAAAAGAAAAGATAATGCTCCATTGTGTTCTCTTCTAAACAAACAAGGATCAGCATTACTGGCTACAAAACCTATTGCACTTAACTCATTAACTATACATTTGTTCCACTCATAGCCTGATTGTTTCAATCCATAGAGGCTTTTCTTTAATTCCCAAAAATCATGGTCTCTATCATTGGTCAATCCTGGTGGTATTCTTAAATAAATAGTATGTTGCAATGGAGCATGTAAATATGCAGTTTCAACATCTACATGGTTAACCATATATTGGTTTTTAGCTGCCCATACTAAAGCTGCTCTTAAAGTAGTTGCCCTCAGACTGGGTGCAAACACCTCGTCATAATCCTCAGTAGTTTGGGCAAAACCTTGTGCAACCAAACGTGCCTTATGGGTTATAGTTCCATCTACACCATTCTTTATCTTATATATCCATTTGCAACCTATAGCTTGCTCACCAGGTGGCAGTTTTGCTTTCACATAAACCTTAAGATCCTGCAAAGACTTCAACTCCCTGTTCATTGCAGCTTTCCATGATGCTTGTTCCTTTTCAGGATACATCCTGATCTCATCATAGTTAGAAGGTACTGAACTAACTTGACATATTATACTAGCTTCATAGCGATCAGGTGGACGTCTGATGCATGTTGAACGCCAAGGAATTACAGGGCTTTGAATTTCAGTCTCCTTTCCTTCCTCTTTCTCTGATTCATCCTTAATCTCCCCTATCTCCTCTTCATCTTTTATATTTACAGGAGATGTATTATCATTACTAGTTACATTATCATGGGAGTCCTCAAACACTAGAGGATCAGTATTAACAGTTTCTTGCTCTAACCTATCCCAACCAACATGCTCAAGGAATTTTGCACTCGCACTGTTATATACATTAGTTGTGCCCTGTTCCCAGAAACGATAGGATCTGTGGTTAGCTTCATAACCTACGAAGTATAATTGCCTAGCCCTATGTTGACCTTTACTCCTGAGTTGTGCAGGAATGTGGACCCAAGCTGGGGTGCCAAATGTGTGCAGATAATCAAGGTTTGGTCTTCTACCATGCCATATAGTATATGGTATTTTACCAGTAGAAGTATTAACAACTATATTCAGAACATGGTTTGCACATTTTGCTGCCTCCCCCCACAGTCTATCTGTTAAGCCAGAATCTCTTAACATGGTTCTAATCATGGCTTGTAACGTTTGCCCACGTCTCTCAACAAATGCATTATGTTGAGGCCTATAAGGGGCTGAACGTTTATGCTCAATGCCAGCAGATTCTAACATATCAACAAAGCGCTTATTTGTAAATTCAGTACCATTATCAGTAATTATGCACTGAACCTTTCTCTTTGTTTTTCTTTCTACAAACTTCAGACAGTTTGCAAATTGTTGGAAAGTGTCTGCCTTTGACTTAAGCAGATAACAAAAACCATAACGAGAGTAGTGGTCCAATATACTTAAAATATAACAAGATCCTCCTAAACCTGGCTTCATGGGTCCAATTAACTCAGCAAACACAACTTCCAAAGGAACAGTTGTTTTGAAGCCGTTTATCCTGCTTGCAGGAGTTGCCTTACTCTTTTCCTGATTACAGGCATTGCAGTTCAAATACTTACTACATGGCTTCAGTTTAACTCCGTCTACTAACTCAACTGTTTTACGTAGTGAGTTAAAGTTTACATGCCCTAACCGCCTATGGAATAAATGTATACACTCATCATGTGGCTTCTTGTTCTCACATATTGAGTTAGCTCTAACTGTACTAACCTGGTTACTTGTGAGAACGAATAAACCATTTTTCAAATTAGCAGTTACACAGGTTCCATTCCTCTCAATAGTGCATTGCTCCCCTCTGAATGTTACCACAAACCCAACCTTAACCAATTCCCTTACAGATAAAAGGTTGAATCTTAGCTTAGGTATATATAACATAGGTAACTGTTCATCAATGCATGGACAATAGGAATTACCTTCACCAGAGGCCTTCATCCTCCAACCGTTGGCTAGTGAAACATATTGGTTGCTGTTTTTCATATTAATAAACCTCTTTTTCACTTTAGTAATGCATTGTGAAGCCCCACTATCAACAACCCACAATTCATTATTTCTGGATGTTGGTTCACCAGAAATAGCCAAACCAATGCTCTTTTTAGCCTTCCCACTGCTATTTACATTCTGTGTTTCACCCTTTCTACAGAATTTGGCTATATGCCCTCTAGCCCCACAAGAATAACATTTCTTGACGTTGTAAGCAGTGGTAAATTGCTGCTCCTCTCGTGGCTGTGTCTCTCTCAGCTGGTCTCTGTCACGCCTTCTCCTGGACTCTTCCAGCAGTCTCCCAGTAATGTTAGTCAATGTCAGTTCCTCTCTGGTCAGGACTTCCAAAGAAGAAACATACTCATCATAACTCTCATCCAAAGAAGACAAAATGATGTAGACCTGATGCAACTCTGAAAAAATCAGCTCCTTTTCATGAAGCTCTTGAAAAGCTGCCTTCATGTAATTTAAATGGGTCAGCATATCTCCATTCTTCTGCAGACGAGCCCTAAACAGCTTACGTGTAAGGTGTATATGTGCACCCACACTGTCACGAACATAAAGCCTTCGCAAAACATCCCAACACCTAGCAGCAGACTCCTCACCACGAATATGGACAAGCTGCTGGTCATTCAGTGTTAGTCCAATAATGCAAAGAGCTTTCTCATTGCTTCGTGTAAAGTCGTCTAACTTCTTTGCATCCTCTTCATCATCTGGATCCCAAGCAGTAGTATCTGGTGGGTTATTTACAACAGTCCATAGTCCTTCCTTGCGCAAAAGCAAGCAGCATTTCGTGGACCAGGAAACATAGTTTGTCCCATCCAACCGGGTTATCCAGGAGATGCCTGACAACTGTTCTTGTGCCATTTTACACCAAATAGCTAACACAAACTCAGCTAGGAATACTGTGTGTACTTACTCTCAGTACAGGCCTGGGCCCATAACCAGTGTTAAGGAATTTGTCGTGCAGAGGTCTCCTTGTGCTACCAAAGAATTGCACAGACAAGGAAGGGTACTGAGAGCAGCAAGAGTCACACACAGAAGTACACTGAGTTCTAAAAACAAAAAGTAGTTTACTTTTGAGGTGGTGTAAGAACAAAAATGCACAGTCAAAAAATAAACAGTCCAGGTCATAAACAATAGCAACAGTCCAAGCTACAAAGTCTTCTTACCGGTCCAGAGGTCAATACACAGTTCAGGTTACAACAGTAGTAAACCAACAGCAGAGCAAAAACAGTAACAGTAGAGATCAGTGAAATCAGAGAGAGAGAGAAGCTACGTTCCTAGCTTCCTCTTATGGTCATGAGAACACTTACACACCCATTGGCCAATTAACTTCTTAAAGTCATAACAACATCATGGTTAATATATTTTCAACCCAACATTGTAGGCTAATACCATATGCCTAACATTAATTTATCAAATTTATATGTTGTTCATCTCATTATCCGATATAAGGAACACTGGCTTTAAAACAGGGTGGTATAGTGATAGAGCCAAGCTTGTGTAGCCTACATCGAGTATACCGCATAAAACCCTGTGCTTGCACGAGTTAATTGTACAAGATATGGTATTCTGAATGTTGGGGCTGCAAACAGTAACTATGAACATTTGTCTTTTAGCCACTGAAAATCCTGCTGTGAGTCCCTATTACTCACAGTTAAATTTTTAAGGTCTTCTCTTCCGAACTGTCCTCTTTGTAAAATTCAAAATCTGGGGTTGCGGAGAGATTAATTTCTGAGCACACTTGATTATGAGCTAACTAATCATCAGATAGATCTACGGAATATTCGTAGTCCTAAATATTTAGGAAGAGCAAAGGGAGTGCTGCATCTCCACTTTTCCATGGGACCATCATTAACCTACAGTATGAAAGCCTCCACCGCCAATGAAGTGTAATAAATGTGTAAGGATTACTGTGACTGTAATTTATGATTTGTGTTTTCTTATGGACAGTGACCACACAGATGTCCCAGGAATGGTACAAAACAATAATACTATCTACAATCTCTTCTAGAGTAAAAACAGGACTACATAGTTGAGGAAAATGCTTTCACGTAGCATGGAAAGCTGAATGCTTGACTGCAACATGCCAGCTGTAAGAGCTCGCCACGACACATTTTACAGATTTCTTAGTTCCTTTGTACAAGACTGAGTCCTGGGCCAGCTTTCACTATTGATCTTGTTCACTGGGAATTTTGGAAATTAAGAATTCCAATGCATTGGTCTAGGGCAGGGGTCAGCAACCTGAAACAGTGAAAGAGCCACTCGGAACCGGTTCCCTCACAAAAGGAAAAACTGGGAGCCGCAAAAAATGTGTGCGCATGCGCGTACATGCGCACATGCGCAGAACAAGGTTTGACTGAAGAGTGGAGCCAAGGCGAGATATGCACCTACCCTGCATATTTGAATTGATTGATTAAACTTTTTTAGTCCCACTTTTTTTTTTGGACTACACACAGCAGAAGACTGGGAGCCGCAGGATATGGCTGAAAGAGCCGCAACCCGCGGCTCCGGAGCCGCATGCGGCTCTTTCAGCCATATCCTGCGGCTCCCAGTCCTCTGCCATGTGCAGTCCAAAAAAAAAAAAAAGTAAGACCAAAAAAGTTCAACCAATCAATTCAAATATGCAGAATAGGTGCATATCTCGCCTTGGCTCCACTCTTCAGTCAAACCCTGTTCTGCGCATGCGCACATGCGCACACATTTTTTGTGGCTCCCAGTTTTTCCTTTTGTGAGGGAACCGGTTCCGAGTGGCTCTTTCACTGTTTCAGGTTGCTGACCCCTGGCCTAGGCACAGTGATGGCGAACCTTTTAGAGACCAAGTGCCTATACTGCAACCCAAAACTCACTTATGTATTGTCTGGTGCCGGGTGGGCGTGGCTGCGGTGGTAACGGCAGACTGGGTGGGACTAATCAATTTAATCAATTGATTGATTAAGGTTCAATCAATCAATTTCAACTTTGCGAGATCTTTTTTTACACGTGAGAAGTTGAAATTGATTGATTGATTGAAACTTTTTTTTTTTGCACACAGCGGTGGAGGCCTAAAGTGAAAAGGTTTTATAAAACCCAGCTGAAGGCCTAGGACTTGGGCGATGCCGTGTGCCCACAGAGAGGGCTCTGCGTGCCACCTGTGGCACGTGTGCCATAGGTTCGCCACCACGAGGTCTAGGGAGGTGCTCAGTCATCTAGGTCATGGTTGTCACAAAGGTGCTTTTTCACCAGCCAGCTGACTTTGTTTTTCCTTGAGGATGTTTCGCTTCTCATCCAAAGAAGCTTCTTCAATTCTGAATTAAAGAAGCTTCTTGGATGAGAAGCGAAATGTCTTCAGGGAAAAATAAAGTCCAGTTGCCTTTTGAAAAAGCACCTTTGGGACCCAAAGCATTGGGTTGTAGAAGTCACTCTTAACATCCCAAATCTCTGTTCCCTGAACCTGTACATTAGATGAACTGTTTATATGAATATGGTTGCTTCTCAAATGATCAGGAATAAGTGGAAAAACAAAATATGGTTCCGGTAACAATGGTACCGAGAAATTATAGCCAATCCATTGCAGGACTACTTTGACATTCCTGCATGAATAATTTCAGCAATGTCCTACAAGTTCTTGAAAGATCTCAGGAGAACTAGCTTTGATCTGATGAGATTTCTGCAATCTCAGGTAAGATGGCCTCCTGTTGGGAGGTCTGGCAGGCTCTTGACTCTGCTTGTTAAAAAAATGTTGCAAGAAACTATTCCATTAAGAAGAACACAGATAAGTACAAGAAATTTATGACTTCACCAGATGTTGCTGAACCACAGTGAACAGCCTTCACGAAAAGCCTTGCTAGTTTGGGCACAGTGGCCCTTGAGATATTGAAGAACCACAAGTTCCTTGCTCCAATATTATAAAAGCATTTAAAAAGGCCCTCATTCATGCACACATATATACATGCGTACATGAAGTCAAAAGTAATCTGCATTTGAAAGTTTCCTGAAAGAGCAATTACAGTTGGCTTCTTTCCATTTCAACTAACAGCAAGCATTAGCTGATCTCCAATTAATCACTTAATCCTCCAGGGTCACAGAATCCCAATTCCCCTACTAAGGTTAAACATATTTCTGGCAACTTTACCCTCAAATTCCTCACTTCAGTTTATTCTTTGGTCAGACAGGGTTATCCATCCATGTTTCACATTTGTCCACTTACATGGGTCCAATGGGATCCCTTTTCTCATCCAGTGTTTCCCCCATCCCCATCCCATGGTTGAGGGTGGCATCGAGTGATTAATCCTGCAGAGCCTGAGGCAACATAAATGCGAAACTTTAGGCTTGAAAAACAACAGCTCAATGCAAAAAAAGAGAAAGGGAGCGACAGAGCGCATTACTCTTTCTCTTATACCAGGGGTAGGCAACCTTGGCTCTTTTATGACTCGTGGACTTCAGCTTCCAGAGTTCCTGAGTCAGCTATGCTGATTCAGGAATTCTGGGAGCTGAAGTCCACAAGCCATAAAAGAGCCAAGGTTGCCTACCTGTCTTATACCTTTGTAGGGGAACAGGTTTGTAGGGTAAGACTACCTGCTGAAAATCTTTTTTCTAGGCAAATGCAAAAAGTAAATAAGCCAGGCCTTCTCTTTTATCTGGCCACCCTACATAGAGAGAAACATGTCCCATCTACAATAGACTTGCCAACAGCTGGAGAGGCAAATTTCTATCGTTGCCAAGAAAACCTTACGAATATGTTGGAAACATCTAAATGGTTGACTTAAAGGTAAGCAGGGAAGTTGCTGAAGAACCTGTGGTCTTCAAATTGTGGCTGTATATTTAACCCCACTGGTCTCAGCAGCATAGTCTACGGTTAGAAAAAATAGGAATTGTAGCAATTCCATGTCCATGGTTACTATTCTGTATTGTACAGCTACGCTCAGCAACTTACAGGTCTAGGGAGGGCAAAAGGGTCTTCAACAGCCATCCACATCCAAGAGATCCCAGATTCAGGCACCTCTGAGCAGGTCTACGACAACTTGCCACAGCCAACTCACCATGGCCAACTCTCCACAGGACAACTTGCTGCAGGACAATTCAACAAGTCAATTTTAATTATTTAAAATATTCAAAAATATTTTAATTTTTGTCGTTCACATTTCATTTTATCCCTCCTTTGGCATCCTTTCTTTCATGATGCTATTCCATCACTTCTTCACTATTAGTGTAACTCTTGTCCTGTGGCGAGTTGTCCATGCTGAATTGTCCCGTGGCGAGTTGGCCGTAGCAAATTGTCCCATTCCGACTCCGAGCAGAAGAAAGTTCTTGAGAGAAAACCCTAAAGGAAACTGCAGGAGAAAGCTTAGTGTGCCACATACCTCCACAATAGGATAATAGCAATAAGCCCAGTACCAGGAGCTTTTTGAGAACTTCCCTGTCAAGTGCTGCTCAGGCACAAAAGGGTGGAAAGTCTCCCTCTCTCTCGTATCCCGGGAGTCGCCGGCCTCCACGCCCATCTTCTCCATGCACTGGCCCAGAGCCACATCCTCAGTGGAGGACGTGTGGCTGCAGACTTTGGTGGCAAAGCCGGCAATGAAGCGATGCAGGGCCTCCTTGCTCAGGACGTAGCCCCCGCCCCCACTCATATAGCCTTGCTTGGCAAAGGGCCGGAAGCGCTTCCCAAAATAGATGGGCCTGTCGGAGGAGTAGTTGGACAGCAGCCATCGGAGGTTCTCGAGCACCACAAAGGTGTCGTCATCTGCTTTGAGGAACCAGTCAGCCTGCTCAACGTGATGTTGGTGCACGTAATGGAAAGCCCCAATGGTTTTCCAGTAGAGCTGGTCCCTGCCTTCCCTGGTACCCAGTCCTACAGCGGGAAAGTCTTTGTCTTCCACTGAACTCATGAAAACGACCACATTGCAATGACGGGCCCAAGTGGCCTTGACATGGCGGGCTTTCTTCTCCAGGTTTTGGGGTCCTGTCATCACCCAGCACAGAATCCGCACCTTGTCATACAGTTCATCTGCCACACTGCTATCCCCACCTGAGGAAGAGGGAACCAAAGAGATACCATTTTTTCAACAGTAGGTCAGCTTAGGAACCTAAGATTTATATATGCTAGGTACATGTAGCCCTCGACTTACAAAGTCCATTTCGTGACCGTTCAAAGGCACAACAGCACTGGAAAAAGTGACTTATGGCCCATTTTTTTCACAGAGCATCCCCCCCCCATGATCACGTGATCAAAGTTCAGACACTTGGAGACTGGCTCATATTTGTGACTCTTGCAGTGTCCCTGTGGTCACCTTTTGTGACCTTCAGACAAGCAAAGTCAATGGGGAAGCCAGACTCACTTACCAACCGTATCCCTAACTAAAAGGCTCTAATGATTCATTTAACAACTGTGGCAAGAAAGGTCGTAAAGGGGGGGAACTCACTTAACAAATGTCTCACTTAGCAACAAAAATGTTGGGCTCAATTGTGGTCCTAAGTCCATGGACTGCCTGTATTGATTATAAGTTTAACTTGCTCTTATGCCACTGATGTTCAATGGTTATATCAGCAGATGCTCCTAAAGCCCAGGCCACAAATCCCACTTCAGAATTCTCAGGTTCTGTGACCAAATGTCACAATGACAGTGCTGTAATGCACAATTATATCATTTACTGCAGATATCTCATTCATGGGCTGCAAGGTGAAATAACTGACCGAGAAATACACTGTACATCTCAGTTTCAGAATATAACTCATTCCATGATGTTCCCTGATGTGAATTATTAGCATAATCCGGATTATCAGCCAGCACAATCTGCTTGACTGCAACCACTTTTGACTGGACCATATGGAGCATTTAAAGTTGGACAAAAGATTAAACTGGGGACCCATACTCCATATTTAGTTTGATTAAGTGTGACAGGGCAAAAAAGCTTCCCAACTAACAAATGTGAAGTGAAACTGTCCTGCAATGAATGTACAAGACAGCACACTGCAATACGTCAAGCCTACAAAAACATATTGGATCTTTTGCAAGTATTTATTTAGGCAAAAGCTTAACAGCAATCTAGGGGGGAAATGTACATATCTATACCTATACCTTCCTAATTCACTTTCCTTTCCCAACCTGATCTCCTCCTCATATATGGAATGCAACCTCTATTTCCTAGCCCTTATGATTGCTATAGCAGGGCTTTTCAACCAGTGGTACGGGTACCACCTGTGGTACATTGGTACCTGGCAGGTGGTATGCAACCATTCTAGAAAAGTGGTAGCAGGGGAGGGGAATGAGCTGAACCAGTGGCAGTACCACACAAGCCTGAGCGAAAGATGGCTGGAGCTGCAGGGCTGCCAGGGCTCAGCAGAAGTGCCAGGATCAGCACTTCTTCGGGGATGTCAGGCCTTAGCAAAAGCACCAGGATCAGCGCCAGGCTCTAGCTAGAGCTCAGCGCTGATTCTGGCTCTTCTGCTGAGCCCAGAAGAGCAGATCAGCTGGAATGTTGCATCATCTCCAGGGTTTTGTGATTTCCATTCAGATGCGTGGCAACAACTGATTCATATTTATGATGGTCACAGTCTCTCAAGGTCATGTAAAGTGACCAAAACCTGCTGCAACCACCCAGCAGACGGGGGGAATAAAAACCAAACACCCCCCACCCCCGCTGCCAATCCTCAACAGAAATGCTCTGACAGGAGGAAGAATACTGCTGGCTGGGCAGGCAGGTGTCTTGCTCGGGTGTGGCTTGGGGGCACTTTTTTCAGCGCCATTATAACTTCGAACAGTCACTAAGCAAACTGTTGTAAGTCGAGGACTACCTATACATCACTTTTTTCCTGGTCATCAAGTTTTGGACATCTTGCTAGGCGACTGGTGGTACTCGGATGTTGCCATATCCTAAAAGTGGTACAATGGGTGAAAAGGTTGAAAAGCCCTGTGCTATAGCAGTCCTGAGGACACCAGGATTGGGGTGGGTGGGTGGGAGGATTCTGTTGTACCTGTGCTCTTCTGTTGTTACCTGTTTGGTGTAAGTATGCAAAACTGATAAGAGCTGATTTAGCAGTCATGCTTTCTAGATCCTTGGAGGCATGCCACATCTGGTTGCCAAGACGCAGGGATCCTTCCCATGTCAGGTTTTGCACAAGGAAGAAGATGCTTAAAAAGCCAGAAATGAGGCCTAGGAGGAAAGCCAAAAAGGAAGTCTTGGAGCCCAGTGTACCCATGCCATCTGGCTGTCAGGGATGAACACCACAAGTGAGGATGCGTCACATAGCCTGTAGTGGGAAGAAAGCAGAATTAAGAGGAAGAAGCTTTGTCGACTGCCAATATTATTGTTACATCTCAGGGCCAGCTATGGAATCCTATATTCATTTTATTCCAATCACCTCTGGCATTACACAAATTGGGTGGAAAGTGCACACACACGTCTAATTTGGAGGCATAAGGACTGTCATACGGTGTTCCAAACTCCATAACATAAAATTATGAATAGGCCACCACCACATTTGCTCAATTTTAACACCTCTACAGGCTGTGGGATATCCCCAGGTTCCCCTAGTAGCAAATTCTTAGAAACAAATGCCAACAAAAGTTATCTATTCTGGGCCACAGACTATACAGTTCTACGGACTATAGAAGACTGCAGTCTAATTCCCCAACTTTCCTCAACCTGGTGCTCTTCGGATGTATCGAGATTGCAGTTCCAGCTAGCCAACCAAAAGTCATATATTATATCTGAGAATGCAAGGTCACTGTGTCTTCTCCTTCAAAGGAAAAGAGGTATTTTTCCTGCTTTGATCAGCTGGATAGAAAGTCCACAGCAATCACTACCACACTACTGCCTGCAACCTTTTGCTTCCAACAGGTTCATTTCCTTTAAATTGTCTTAGCAAACAGGAAAGTTGTTTTTTTTTTAAAAAAAAAAATCTGGATAGGTAGAAATACTCACAGTGAAGGGACCGTGACTGCTATTTCTATCTCCAATTCTATCTCTTATACCTATATCATCTATTTCTGTATCAACATCTATCACCAAATGCAATACACACCTTGCTGTTTGCTGCTCTACCAGCCAAGCCTGCAAACAGGAGAATACGTTGGGTGAGAGATCTCATGGCATCAAGCTATTTTACAGGTAGCAAGGCAGAAGGCAGATCTAGTAATTAAAATCCAATTCCATTTCATCTAATCAGATTAAAATATTTGCTCTTTAATCCCTCTGGTGCTGAAGATCTACAGAATTAACTGCCTAATTCTTAATGTAGCGACACAAGTAGGGCTGTGGGGACAAATTAAAGGCAAGTCCTAGTTAGTGCTAGCCATCATACTAGAAACTGGCTAGAAACTGGGAGATCATGAGTCTAGTCCAGGGGTAGGCAACCTTGGCTCTTTTATGACTCATGGACTTCAACTCCCAGAATTCCTGAGCCAGCATAGCTGGCTTAAGAATTCTGGGAGTTGAAGTCCATAAATCATAAAAGAGCCAAGGTTGCCTACCCCTGGTCTAGTCCCATCTTAGATACTAGGCCGGGTAGTTACCTTGAACCAGTCACTCTCAGTCCTAGGAAGACAACAAAGGGCAAATACCAAAGGAAGTGAGGGCTTCACTTCCTTTTATCTCGACATCCTTCCTGGTTTTGCAAGAAAGGAATGGCTGCTTCCCCTGCTTTGGAAAGTGGCAGCCTTGAGTTGATTTCTGTTCGAAGACAGTCAGAAATGCCCAGCCTATTGTTTGCTCTGAAAAGCTAGATCTGAGATTTGGGACATTCTGGAGCCCCCATGAACTGCACTTCAAATATCAAAGGAAGCCAGCTAAGTGGGCGGGAAGTGGGATCAAAGGCCAGTTCCCCAAATACTGTCCAAGAGATGGACAAAAAGTTGATCGTAACAGTCCCTCCCCCTCCCCCCCAAAAAACACCCTGCCTGCTCATCCCCATGACTGAGGTCTCTCTCAACCCTCTGTTGATGCTCTTTCTCCAGCTGGCTTTCACTGCCAGAAAGCTGGTGACCCTGGAACCCTGGAGAGACTTGCCCTCATTAGGTGGGTCTGTTTCACCAACACAACCCTCTTTAAAAAGGAGTCCTAATCCTTCTACTTATTGTGTTAGGGAATCTTTCACAAAGCCCTATGTACTACTCCACTGGAACCTTTATCTGAAGTGGGTGAAGGGTGGAGGGAGATTCTCCAAGACAATAGTCCTTTGTGTTCCATAGAACAAGAGGCCAGTCTTCAGTAAGTCCTATGAAGAAACACACACACACACACACACACACACACACACACAAACACACACACCACACACCACACACCACACCGCTAACCTCTGGCCTTTCAAGAGATCCTGAAAACAACACGGCTTGGCCCGATGGGCAAGGAAACCAGGGAATGTGGCAGAGTCATCACAGGGACAGAGTGTTACTGTTAAATGTGATTACCTCAGCTGTGAATCTTATTAATTTTTATGATGGCTTTAATATTATGTTTATGTTTTCTATATTGTTAGGGTTTTTTTTCCTTTTATGGTTTTTCTTGTTCTTTCAATTGTTTCTTTTATATTGTTTTTTTTGGGGGGAGGGGTTATGTTGTTTTTAATTATTTGTAAGCCACCCAGGGTCATATATATGAGATTGGCATATGAAAAGAAAGAAAGAGGGGGGGGGGAGGAAGGAAGAACAAAGAATACATAAAGAATGAAGGGCATCATCTAGGCTAGGCTAGGCTGGAAGATCAGGATTAGATCATAATTGGGAACAGGCAGTGGATTAACTGTGTGATCTAATGGTTAAAGAATTGGACTAGGTCTAGGAAATCCCCAGTGCAAGACTTTGGGCCAGCTGTATTCTCTCTGTGACTTCACAGGGTTGTTATAGTGGGGGAAAATAGGCAGAGGGAGCAACACATACACTGTTTTCATTTCTCCCTGACAGGCAAGGTATTCAATAAATAAATAGCACCACAGCCTCCTCTGGAAAGAGAAGGAAAAATAAAAGTGGACCAACAACTGACTAGGTAACTGGAAAAAGCAGAACAGAGAGAATAATAAAGCAAGCACCAAAGAAATCCATTCCAGTTAGGGAGGTCTGGGGTCAAAACTAGGATAGCCAAGCCATGGGGATGTGACTGTCCCAAGTAGAAGACGCTGGGAAGTAGTTATGGTTACCACCACCACCACCACCGCTCTGCTTTTCCTCAGGACCACTCCAGCAATATCCCTTGTATGTGCTTATACAGTTTTGGGGCCCTTAAACTACTTTGGCACAGTGGCTTAAGGCACTAGGCTAGAAACCGGGAGATTGTGAGTTCTAGCCTGCTTAGGCATGGAAGCCAGAAGGGTGACTTTGGGCCACCAGCTTTCTTTTAGCACTAGGAAGCAGGCAAGGGCGACTTCTGAAAATGAGGCCAGGGACTTGTCTAGCCAGTCTCCAGGAACGCTGACTTGAAGACACAAAAACCAACAACCAATCACCCCACCCAACTGTACTGTCTCAGAGATAGCACTGAATAGTCTTGTGAAATCAGCACTGAAATTAGATTTTGCCATCAGTGCAGCCAATTTCTGTCTGGGGTTGGGGGGAAGGAGCACATACCATTTACAATCAGGCAGCTTGATGACGTTGGTCTGTTTTTCCTGAATGCTGGGAGATTTTTCCACTACTAATCATGCTAAAACCCAACTCCCCAAAAGCAGCTTCGGAAAGAAGGGCCAACAGGGGAAAGATCACCAACAGACACTGAAGGACAGGACAGTTGGCTGATAAATCTTGGTTTTCTTAAGATTTGTTTTTAAAATATATCATTGTTGCTTCTTGTCTGCCTAGTGAATATAATTTGTCCCCAAGAAACATCCTTCTGGGTATATAAGAACCTTGTTCTTAAATCTCTGTAGGGGTGATAAATTATTTCTTCTGGGGGAAATAATTATAATTACTCCATGCACAGAAAGGTGAAATTAAATTTTAAAAAGGAGGCGTAGTTATTTTAAGATGAAGATATACCGATGTGAATATTCTGTTCCCATAAGAATAACCCTGCTGGATCAGCCAATTTTGTCCAGCTTTCACTGTAACCAACCAGATGCATCATGAACGTTGTCAAGCAAAATATGAGAGATAGCTATTTTCCATTATTGTTTCATCGCAACTAGTATTTAAGCGAAGTTACTTCCCATGGAGTTGATTCCCATCAAGACTAGTAGACACGAATAGCCCTACCTAGACTTTTTTTGAAGCCATGATACTTTTCCAATGTATAAAGAAGCCCTTCATTTCAGCAGTCATGAATCTCAATGTATTTAACTTGACCCAGACATGCATCTGAGGATGTCATGCAGGGGGATGTATCCTGCATCCCCCACATATACTTTAAAACTGTCTCTGTCTTTCCAGTAGTAGGAGAAGAAAAAAACAAAGGTAAGTTAAATAGAGACACATATGTTTACTATGTAAAGTTTGCACAATTGTGTTTTACTTGGCAAAATTTGAATTTACTCATCCATGTTTTCTCCTCCCTTTTTAGTGCCATATAAACTAAGCTCCACGTACAGTCTGTCCAGAAACTTGTTCTAAGTATTTTGCTATCTGTCTTATCATGATTTCCCCTGTGCAAATTAGCACCGCTTCGGAATGTACACATCCATTTGTACCTCCATAACTGATAGCCAGTATTAAAGTCTTAATATTAAGAATTTAATATTCTTAATGTTAAATTCATATTCAAAATATTTTAAAAAAATAAAATTAAATATTCCAATCAATATTCTTAATATTGATTAATATTAAGATATTGAAGAGGACCCAGATTGTTGGGGGCAATAAGATGACTTTGTAATAATGCTGCTTGGGGGCCCCCGAAAGCCCTAATAAGCAGCCATATACATAGAATGAAGGCTATTGCTAAGCACATTGATTGTGCTTAGATTGTAAGCCGCCCTGAGTCTTCGGAGAAGGGCGGGATATAAATGGGATTTTTTTTTTTAAAAAAAAGAGTACTTGGCCATCTTAGGTCTGGTACTCTTCAATATCTTGATAAACAATTTACAGTAGATGATGGAATAGAACAGGCACGTCAAACTCGTGACATCATGTGATGTCACGGGACATATTGGGACTTTTTCCCTATTAACAGCAATGGGGTGGGTGCGGTTTTGGCATGACGCATCTGGCCCGCGGGCCCGCAGTTTGACATGCCTGGAATAGAAGGTAAACTCATCAAATTTGCAGATGACACTAAACTGGCAGGAATAGTCACTACCCCAGATGATAGGCTCAAGATACAAATGGATCTTGACAGATTTGAACACTGGCCCTATCTAACAAAATGAAACTTACTGTAGAGAAAAGTAAGGTTTTTTCCCTTAGGCAGGAAAAACCAAATGTACGTTTAAAAGCAGTAACTGAGAAAGGGATCTTGACGTTCTATCTAGTGGACAATCATTTAAATATGAGTTAGCAGTATGCGGCAGCAGCCAAAAATGCAATCCTTGGTTGCATAAACAGAGGGATAGAGTCAAGATCATGTGAAGTATTAGTACTGCTTTATAAACCTTAGTAAGACCACCTGGAATACTGCATCCAGTTTTGGTCACCACATTATGAAAATGATAATGAGACTTTGGAAAAAGTGCAGAGAAGATCAACGAAGATGATTAAGGGCTTGGAGATCAAAATATATAAAGAATGGTTACAGGAATAGGGTATGACTAGTCTAGAGAAAAGAAGGTCTAGGGGTGAGATAATGGTAGTGTTCCAATATTTGAGGGGCTGCTACAAAGAAGAAGGGGTCAACCTATTTTTCAAAGCACCAGAAGAGAAGACAAGAAACAATGGGTGGAAACTAATTAAGGAGAGAAGCAACCCAGAACTAAGGAGAAACTTCCTAACAGTGAGGACAAATTAACCAGTGGAACAGCTTGTCTTCAGAAATTGTGGGTGTTTCATCACTGGAGACTTTTAAGAAGAGAATGGATGGCCAGTTGTTTGAAGTGATATAGGGTTTCCTGCTTGAGCAGGGGGTTGGACTAGAAGATCTCCAGGGTCCCTTCCAACTCTATTATTCTGTTTTCTGCATTCTGTAGATCCACCCAGACGGATCTTCAGGTCACAGAGACATTTCCGACAAGATCACTGAGAATATGAAAAAACTTCTGTGAAGTCTCCTGAGTTCCTCATGGATAAATTGTGATGCAACCCACATAGCTGGGCACTGGGCCATGTCCACAACAATGGCTTAGCACAGGGGTGTCAAACTCGCAACGTCACAGGACGTGTCGCGACATGTCTCGATTTTTTTTTTGCCATTGCCGGCAATGGGGTGGGCACAGTTTTGCTAGGATGCATCCGGCCAACGTGCTGACATCCCTGGCTTAGCAGAACCCAGCCTGCCTTTCTAAAGAACACAGCCCAGGATCCAAAACACTAAGAGAAGCCAACTAGAAACCTTTCATGGATGCTACAAGAGGGGAAATGAAGGTGGAAGGAGATGTTCTCCTTCCTTGGAAGATGATTCTATGCAGCAGTGTTTGTCTAGAAGAGTGAACTTCAATTCCCAGAATTTCCAGAAGAAATTTAAGTCCATGCAGCTGGCAAGACAAAGAAACAGTGCTATAGGGCAGGGGCCACAGCATGCCAGCAAACGGTCCTCACAAACAAGCAAAGCCCCATCCGTGGGATGCAGGCAGCACACAAAACCACACACAAAACCACGGAAAAACCTTTCTCCACAGAACCGGTCCTTGGTGCCCAAAAGGTTGGGGACCTCTGCTATAGGGCAAATAATCCAGATCCAAATAGGAAAGCTTATTTCTAAAATGTAAAGACTGAACTCCAGATTTCTCCATCAACCCCCAAAATCTGACTGTGGGAGTTATATTCCATCAGGACCACATAAAGGGCCCCAGGCTGGGTAAGTCAAGATATCTCCCATCTTTCCCATTGACTTGACTTGTCAGAAGGTCACCAAAGGGGATCGCAAGATCCCAGGATGCTCTGTCCGTCATAAATATGAGTCAATTGCCAGGTGTCTGAATTTTGATGGCACGACCACGGGGCTACTGCAACGGTCGTTAAGTGTGAAAGATGGCGATAAGTCGCTTTTTTTCAGCGCCCTTGTAACTTTGCATGGTCACTAAATCCAACTGTTGTAAGTCGAGGACTACCTGTACTGGGAGAGGTTCCCTCCACCCATCACTTATACCAGAAATAGTGTGAGGAGAAGCCGGGAAGAAAGGCATTTTTTTGCTCTTCGACCTGTTCTGAAGAGAAAAAAAAACACAAAACAAAAAATTCTGAAAGGGAAAGAGAAAGAAAAAAAAGGGAGGAAGAAAATGCAGGACGGGAGCCGGGCAGAGCCAGAAGATAGAAATTAGATACCGGGGAGGGTGAAGCACATTAGCAGACACAAGAAAAGATCCGCGCTGCTTCGGGACAGCGCTGCTCGTTGCGAAACCCTTAAGAAAACACCAAAAAAAACAAGGGGCGACCGCGATTCTCCCGCTGGCCTATAAGGGGGAGATTCCCCCCCCCCGCGCCCGTCGCCCCTCCGGTCTCCCCGCCGCCCTCACCTGCGCAGCCGGCCGCCGCTTAGCCAGCAGCCAAGCCTCCGGGACGCCAAATTCAAGCCGCTGCGACGCAGAGGGCCGGCCCCCGCGTGCCCCCCATTGGCTGCAATCCCGCGAGGCCTGCCACGATTGGCTCGGTGACAAAGGCGGGGGCGGGCCTTAGGGTGGAGAAGGCACGTGGAGGAGAGGATTCCGAAGCGGGAGACTGGATGTTTTCCTGCCCGCTTCAGTTACTTGGACGCGGGAGGCGGGAAGGGCCAAGGGAGCTAAAGGGATCCCCGAGCCGCATTTCATAGTACTTTACTCTTTACCTCAACCCCTAAAAAGACCTTGGCAGCTCTTCACGTTCAGGGAATATCCTCCAAGCTTTACCTGCAGTAGGATCTGGGTTTTTTTTTCCCCCCTAGACCAGTCTGGACCAATCTTGATCCAGGTTGGTAAAGTCTTCTCGGAGATTCTTGTAGTTTAGGTCAGTAATTGAGAAACACCTGTCATTAGGCTATTCACCAGCTATTTGGTGCCATCAAAATATCTGCCCCATGACTAATCTGTTAGCCAGACATATCTCTCTCTCTCTCTCTCTCTCTCTCTCTCTCTCTCTCTCTCTCCCTCTCCCTCTCCCTCTCCCTCTCCCTCTCCCTCCCCCCCTCTCTCTCTCTCTCTCTCTGTGTGTGTGTGTGTACATATTCATTACCAAGTCAGATATTTCAGAGCTTGATGATAGTCCTTTTGGTTGATTATGGGGAAATGGATTTAGCTGTGACATTCTCAACCAATTCAGGAAAGACAGTGACTTAAATGGCTCATATATAAGACATTGTCTTTTGAGCATTTTCTCCAAAATTTGGCTAAGGGGTTAAATTTTAGCAATCTTGCTTTCTAAGCTTCATACTGATTTTTTTTAAAAAATATTTTCTATAAATGTTTTGCATCATATCTGATGAAATGGTAGATTACTCATTCTGTAAACCAAATAAAAAATGAAATGAGCACTTCCTTGTAAGAGACATGGAGCAGAACAGTACCGGAACTTGGAGAAAGGAAAGTCAACAGAAGGAAAAAGTTAGTGCGTATAAAACAATTCCTGACCAAAAAAATCCACCACCCTGCTCTGTAAATAAGCATTAAGGAGTGGTTTTATAGATAACAAAAAAAGCTTCTTTCAACATATAAGAAACAAGAAAAAAGTTAAGGAAATGATTGGTCCATTAGTGGGGGAAAGTGGCAAGAATGTGACAAGCAACAGGGAGAAAGCAGAACTATTTAACTCGTTTTTTGCATCTGTCTACACAAAGGGAAAAAAACAGTCCAACCTACCAAAACCAGTGCCATAAAAAACAGAATAGAAACGCAAGTTAAGATAGGCAAGAAAATGGTAAGTGAGCACCTGTCCAGCCTAAACAAGTTCAAATCACCAGGACCAGATGGATTACACCCCAAGGTTCTCAAGGAACTGGCAGACGTGATCTCAGAACCACTGAACTATATTTTTCAGAGATCCTGGAGCACTGGGGAACTACCAGAGGACTGGAAGAGAGCTGATGTAGTTCCCATCTTCAAAAAAGGGAAAAAAACAGATCCAGGAAACTACAGACCTATCAGCCTGACCTCAATACCTGGGAAGATTCTGGAAATCACGTGATCTTGATTCTATCCCTCTGTTTATACAACTGAGGATTGTATTAGCTTTTTTGGTTGCTGCTACACACTGCTGGCTCGTAATCAAGTGATTGTCCACTAGGACTCCAAGGTCCCTCTCACAGTTACTGTTTTTGAGCCAGATCTTCCCCAATCTGTACTTGTATCTTTGGTTTTTCCTGCCCTTTTCCTGCTTTTCTCCACATTGAAACTCATTTTGTTGGAGGGCCCATTGGTCAAGTTTATCAAGATCTTTTTGGATCTTGAGTTTGTCTTCTGGGGTGTTGGTTATTCCTGTCAGTTTGGTATCTTCTGCAAATTTGATGAGTTCCCCTTCAGTTCCCTCATCTAAGTAATTTATGAAGGTATTGAAGAGTACTGGGCCTAAGATGGAACGTTTGGTACTCCATTGCTTGTGCATGTGTGCCACTGAGGACTACTTGTTGAGTATGGTTTGCCAGCCAGCTACAGATCCATCTGGTGGTGATGTTGTCTATTCCGCCTTTTTCTAGCTTACCTAGGAGTAGGTTGTGATCTACTTTATTGAATGCCTTACTGAAATCAAAGTATACTACATTTACAGCATTCCGCTGGTCTACTGGGTAAGTCACTTTATTGAAGAATAAAATAAGATTAGTTTGGCATGATCTGTTTTTAACAAACCCATACTGGCTACTAGTTATAAATTTGATTGCTTCTAGTTGTTCGCAGATCTGTTTTTGAGTATCTTTTCTAGGATCTTCACAGGTATTGATATTAAACTGATTGGTCTGTAGTTTCCTGGGTCTGTTTTTTCCCCTTTCTTGAAGATGGAACCACATCAGCCCTTTTCCAATCCTCAGGTACTTCCCCGATGCTCCAGGATTTAAGAAAGATGTGGTGTAATGGTTCTGAGATAACATCTGCCAGCTCCTTCAGATCTCTGGGATGTAATATGTTGGGTCCTAGTGATTTTTACTTGTCAAAGTCGGATAGATGTTTTCTTACCATTTTCTTGCTTATTTTAATTTTTGTTTTTAGTTTGTTTTTACAGTGGATTTTTGGTATGTTGGGCTATAGTTTTTGTGTGTGTGAAGACTGATGCAAAATATGAGTTAAGCAGTTCTACTTTCTCCCTGTTGCCTGTTATTTCTTTGCCATCTTCTCTCTTTAGTGGACCTACAGTTTCCTTGACTTTTTTCTTGTTGTTAATGTGTTGGAAGAAACTTTTTTTATTATCCTTGATTTCTGTTGTCTTTGTTCGTTCTGAGCCTTTGCTTTCCTGACTTCATCTTTGCATGTTCTGGATGTCTGCTGATCATTGGCCTTAGTTATGTGCCCCTCTTTCCATTTTTTGTATTTGTCCTTTTTGTCTTTCAGTTTGTCAGAGAGATCCTTGTGCAGCCATGCTGGTTTCTTCTTGAATTTCTTGTTTTTCTTTTTCAGTGGTACTGTGCTGGTATGGGCTTTTATGTTTGCATTTTTCAGAGTTTCCCATGCTTCTTAGGTTGTTTTCCCCTTTAGGATTTTCATCCATGGGATCTTTCCTAGGTTCTCTCTTAGTTTGTTAAAGTCAACTCTTTTGAAGTTTAAGACACTGGTTGGATTGCTTTCTATTGCTATTGTTTGCATTATATTAAATTCCAGTATGACGTGGTCACTTTCGCCCAAGGTACCGGCAATTTCAATCCCCTCTGGCACTTCTTCGCTATTAGTAAAGATTAAGTCCAGTATAGCTTTACATCTAGTTCTCACCTCCACCTTTTGGGTGACAAAGTTGTTGGCTAGGTTGGTTAGGAATCTGTTTGATCTCCCGCTCACTGCAGAGTTTGTCTCCCAGTTGATATCTGGATAAAGTCTCCCATTACTACTGTGGTACAGTATGCTTCCTACATACATTTGTTAACTGGCTGGCAAAGAGTTCATCTCTTTCTTCTGATCGGTTGGGTGGCCTGTAATATACACCTATGGCAATGTCACTTTTTTCTTTTATATTGTCCCATATACATTCTGGAGAGATTTTATATTTGATCTTGTGCATTTCTGTAGATATGTAGTGTTCTCTTACATACAGTGCAACTCCCCCTCCTCTTTTTGTAGACCTGTTTCTTTTGAACAATTTGTATTCATCCATCAGTCCATTCCATTCATGGGTTTCGTCCCACCAGGTTCCTGTAATGCCAACTATGTCATACCTCCCCCACGTGTACTATTGCTTCTAGCTCGCCCTGTTTTTTCCTCAACCTTTGAGCATTTGTATATAAGCATTTGAGACCTTTATGGCTGTCCATGGGTATGTTTCCTGCATCTCCTGATTGTTGTTTGAGTTTTTCTTTTTTTCTCATCACTGCCTACCTCATTGTTTGATTTGTTTTCTTGGGATTTGTGATTGGTTTTGGGTTCTAGAGATTCTAGAAATTGGTCACCTTTCCCCTTCGATTTTAGTTTAAAGCCCTCCTGATGAATTGGGCCAGTCTTTTTCCGAGTACATTTTCCCCTGTTTTTGTGAGGTGCAGCCCATCCCTTGCCAAGAGTCCTTTGCCTTGGTCTCCTCAATCCCAGTCTAACCTTTAATGCAGCTGTCCATACTCCATCTCCTTTATTTCCAAGGAAAGAAGCATCACACTCCCCTCCCCTCTCCTCTTCCATTACCCATTACCCAGCAGTGGAACGTTCCTTCCCACCCTCACTCCATCTTCAAGTGGAAGCCATCCACAAGGAAGGCTACTGTAGCCTGGCCAATTCCTGCCCGGCAATAGGGCAGCACAAGCAAGGAATGCCTCTTGCACATCCTGCCCTGTATCTTCTTTCTCTTCACAACATGAGAAGGGCAGGAAGAAGATAAAGAAGTTTCCTCCACGAGGAAGTTTGAAAGAGCAGCAAAGCCCACTCGGGCCCTGCAGAATGGGTTGATGAATCAAAACGTTGCCTCTCTTGCACTTCCCCAAGGAAGGAGAAAGAGCCCATGCTCCTTCACTGGTCCAAAGAGGAATCTCAGATGCTCCCTTGGTCAGGCAGCCATAGCTGAATCCAAAAGAGAAGAGGGTGGAGGAAGATGATCTACCTACCTCTAAATTGGGGTTTCGACTCAAGGCTACTAAACAAAGTGACAAAGATACCCCATTTGTAACCTGCAGCCCCAGATACTAAATCCAGCACCAGCTTTCCAAGGAGCTTCTGGGTATTCCCCAACAGCACATCAGTGGCTAGAGTAAGTGACTTTTCCCGCCATGCTTTCTTCTCCGTTTTGCATAGTAAGGAGCGGACGGCCCAGATCTGCTCCACGTCGTCAGCTCTCGCTCACAAGCTGGCTTAGTTCCAAAAGAGACAACATGGCACATATTGCAGCTTTGAGAGATCCAGCTGGTAGGCTAACTGAAGGTGCTCTGAGATACCTGTACAAGGTGTGTCAGTTATAGTTCTAGTCCTTTCATTTGATAGGTGCTTATAATCAAGCGCAGTATTAGTAAATAAACACTGCTTTACGATATAAACTAGCATCAGCAAGAAAACCAAACAATAACCAATGTAAAACATTTCCTACCAGTCCAAGGGTCAAGAGCCAGTTCTTCCCTGGCCACCACATCAGTATGGTGGGTATTGGCATTAAAATGGAAGTGTTCCCTTCTTTTCCTGAGGAATAAGTTCCAGAATGGCATTCTGCTGGAGGAGAGGGGTAAGGGCCTAGAAGTAGATTCCCAAAGCCAGCCTTGCCTCTCCCCCTTCCTTAGGAGAGACACTGTTTGATGAAATGGTGTTTTAAATATCACGTTCCTGATCAGCATTACGTCAGGCCCCTCCCACTTTCTGCTTTGTGAGGTAGGTATGATGTTTCCAGTTGTAACAAATGAAGGCCCACCACATTATCTCTGGATTAGCAAGTCACATACAAGGACACAGCTATACCAAATTTTAGCTTCAGAATGGGAAAATGGCCATTCAACATATTTAGAATAACATGCCAGCTTCCCAATGACTGTTTGAACAATGTATATATTCAATCTTTGCCTTAAATGTAGCTAATGAAATGAATGAGTTGTGTTATGCCTGCCTTTGAACTATAAATTCTGTAACCCTTTTAACCCTATTATCTGTCCTGCAGATCCTGATGTATCCCTTTTCTCTTTATTGGTTAGCCTCCTTTATTCATTGGGCATGGAATCATTATTTCACAATAATGTAGGTGGTTTTTTTTTACTATATACTATATACTAAAATCATAAGAGCCAAGTTAAAACCTGTTCATCTAATTCTGTGTCCCATTTCCAAAAGTGGACAGTCAGATGCCTCTTGGGGGAGGGAGGGAGGGGGGTAGGGAGGGAGGGAGGGAAGGAAGGAAGGAAGGAAGGTCTCAAAGTGTGGAAACATTATTCCTCTTACTTTCCCTGTCCAAATAACAAGTGGATATTATGATCCCATATATGCTGGAGAAGACTCTTGCGACTCCCTTGGACTGCAAGGCGATCAAACCGGTCAGTCCTAGAGGAGATCAACCCTGACTGCTCTTTAGAAGGCCAGATCCTGAAGCTAAAACTCAAATACTTTGGCCACCTAATGAGAAGGAAGGACTCACTGGAGAGGAGCCTCATGCTGGGAAAGGTTGAGGGCAAGAGAAGAAGGGGACGACAGAGAATGAGGTGGCTGGATGGAGTCACTGAAGCAGGCCTGGAGGAACGTTGTCCATAGGGTCGCAATGGGTTGGACACGACTTCACAGCTAACAACAAAATATCTGGAGGGCAGTAAGCTGGAGAAGGATGTTACATCAGTATCTATTGCACCCTAATTCCCACTTGTAAGCAAATAAATGCATGTAAGTAGGCCAATGCATGTGTGTGTGTGTCTCCAACGTGAACACATGTGTGTTTCTCACCAACTTCTCTATTTCCTTATCTCTTTTGTCAGCAAACTCTGCTGATTTAAGCCTTTTTCATGAGGACAAAAGTATCCATTTCGGTTACTGGTGGAAAACTCACTGCCAAAGCATCAACAATTGAATAATAGTTTATAAAGCCAGCAGGTTACAGTGAATCCCTGGTCTCTTGCAGATGCACCGAGAGGAAGAGCCAGAAAATTATATAAGTCTTATATGTAGCTGATCAAAAACTATTTAAATATGAACTAGCACAAAACCTCAAATACAAAAGGAATTGCTTTATAATTGATTCAGAAATAAGAGAACCAGAAAGGAACTCAGGCACAAAACTCTTCATGATGTAAAATAATTAAAGGCACATTCCTGAAAAGGAAACAGATCAATACCTTTGATATGTGAGTTAATTTCTGACAGTTTGACCTCCCGCCTAGAAGAAAAAAGGACACATAGGAACTTACATTCTTGAGGCCTGTCTCCTTACAAGGCAGGAATTCTCTGATCCGGTAGTCCTTAGTAGGGACCGATTTACATAATAATAAAAAATAGCATTTTTAAAGCACCTTAAAAGCACATTTTTAAAGCACATGAGAGATACAGCAAAGGGCATTAAAGAAACATATACAATAGAGAGTATTATAAGCAAACAAAACTTGACCCTGTACTGATTCATCTTGAGTTCCAACCGCCGTCCTTCATACAACTTTACACTTTGGCTATAAAATATTTGTAATATGTTTGGCACATAACCTTGAAAATCCTACCCCGTTTCAAAGAGGGTAAACCAGAATTACTTGAACGAGTCTGGCTGCTCCCTGAATGTTTTTATATATTTGTAAATGTTTAAACCACTTATTTGTCAAATGTCATCCTGTTCCTTCTGCCTTGCCCAACAAGATTCTTATTGACTTATTCTAACTCATTTAAAAAAAGGAAAAAAATGAATAAAGTGAAAGTTATCTTAGAAGTAGAAGCAGAAAAGTGCTATTTAATTAATAATAGTAGTAAGTCTGCTCTGCAAATCCTTTTGAAATAGGAAAGTCTTGATTTCTAGCCATTTAATTTGATAGCAATTTGTACGAAATTTGGTCTAGCCCTATCATTGGCCAAGGACAGGATGGGATCAAGCATACTGTTGAGTATGAATACGGTACGGATTAACATCCTAAGTCCCATAATTCTAAAATAGCAGTGAAAGGTGTGGTCCCATTGCAGATGTCAAAACAAGCCTCAACTGTCAAGCCGGATAACTCCAGCCAATTTAATGAAGGGAGAATTACTAGCCTCATATCTTTGGCAACCAAAATGCTGTAAGCTATGTTGAGTTGATTTATGTGGCAAAGGTTGAAGGAAAAAGAACAACTAATAGCAAGATGGGTGGATTCAGTTACAGTAATGATGATTGCACTGAAGATCTGAAAGACCAAATGAGGAATAAATCATCAAGGAGAAAATTTATGTGGCCGCTAAGAGCTGACACCAGTTTGATGGCACATATTAATCAATGTGTCTCGTTGCTATGAATTCATAGGCTGCAGTGGAGAAATACAAAGCGCCTCATACTGCACCAAGAACCTTTGCAAAAATACTAACTGGGCTTCCAATATGTCCAAGGTTCTGCTAGTTTCAAGGCAAGAGGAAAAGAGGAGCCCATGTTATTCTTCATTCTGTTCTGGATTATAGTGTACAGTTTACTAACTACAAAAGTAAATTCTCGCCCTTCATATATAAAACAACAACTTGATGATAAGCGATGTCATTCTGGCCCTGGTCAAACAAGGTCTTGAATGATTCACATCCACTACTATTGGGTCTCAAAATTAGCTACCGTATTTCCTTCCTTTTTATGAAAGGACTCATAATTTAGACCGGCTATGGATTATACCTTTTTGAGGGGTGGGGACATTACTGAAAAATAAGTAGCATTGGCTCTAGCCTTTCCCAAACTATCCATACAACATATCACCTTGAACAACCCTGTTCTGAAGTTAGGGAGAGACTATATGGAAATTTCCATTCGGTTTAGAAGCGGGGGATCCTTTCCAGGGCAGGAAAAGGAGATTACCATAAGGCTTTGTAATCTCCTTGAATACCTCTTGCAGAACTACTTGTGAAATCACTGTGAGATTATAAATTGCTTAAAATAACTGTGTCGGATAAGCCAATTACGCTATCGGCTCATAGGACCGTCCTCTTTTCCCTCCTTTCAGTGTATTTTTTTGGTAAGATATTTGTGCTTCGAAACTGTATCGCATGAAACACCATTTCAGCCTCCCATTTTGTAACCTTCATTCTCAAATATTCTTGTCCACTAGTCACCCGGGAAGAGCTATACCTGAGATGCCTTAGTTCGTTCAAAGGATGTTTGTGAAACACCTCCTTAGGAGGGTCAGTTTCTGACATTCTGCGGCCCGGTGCCGGTCCATGGACCGGGGGTTGGGGATTTATTTTATTTATTTATTTAATAATATTTCTATACCGCCCTTCTCCCGAAGGACTCAGGGCGGTGAACAGGGCAAGAATAAAAATACAGAGTTACAAAAATTAAAAAAGGATTAAATACATGCCCACTAAAAACAGTCAATACAATATTAAAACCCCAATAAAACAACAGTAAAAAAACCCTACCAATCCCCCATCAGGCCAGGCCGGCTTGTTCGAATAAGAATGTTTTTAGATCGCGGCGAAAGGAGCGAAGATCGGGCGCCATCCGGAGCTCAACCGGTAACTGATTCCATAGCTCCAGGGCGCCCACAGAGAAGGATCTCCCCCTGGGGGCCACCAATCGACATTCTCTGATCGGTGGCACCCTGAGGAGGCCCTCTCTGTGGGGACGCACAGGGCGAATGGAGGTTGATGCCGGCAGCAGGTGTTCCCTAAGGTACTCCGGACCCCTGCCATGTAGGGCTTTAAACACCATTACTAGTACCTTGAATCTCACCCGGAAGACAACTGGTAACCAATGCAGCTCACGGAGCAGAGGTGTAACATGGGAGTATCGGGAGACTCCCAACACAACTCTCGCGGCTGCATTCTGTACCAGTTGGAGCCTCCGGGTGGTCCTCAAGGGCAGCCCCATGTAGAGAGCGTTGCAGTAGGGGATACCTAATGTAGATGTTAAAACAGTAGGGATGGAAGTATTGACTTCTGTGGCATCTTGTAAATCTGGGGCTTTGGGCTCAACTCTCCCCTTTTAGTAAAACCGACCACAGAGAAATGACTACTACAACACTCATGTTCTCTACTCCCAATCCTCCCCCACCCCCAAGCATACTATAACATAACTGATAGGGTGGAACATAAATGTGATTAATGTGTCTTAGTGCTACTTCTTAAGCGCCTTGAAGGAAACCCAAATGAAGTCTCCAGATGCCCTCCGAAGCTGTAACTTGACAAACGTCTCAACAATCTTTATTACTAGCAATAGGCTAGAGGAGAATTCTCCAGGACTATTCAGTTCACCTTGAAGATGGAACACATCACCATCTTTAAGGTAGGCAGAAGCTCCCCTCTCAGAGGGAATCATGATCACCAAGTCTGGAACAAAGTGGAGTTTGGGCAGAAATGCTGCACAGGCAATACTGCACACCAGTTAAAAAAAAAGAAGCAAGCCAACTGTTCTTTAGAACCTACGAGCTCCCTGTGGTGCAATACCTTTCAAGCTGTTAAGGCTTGCCAGATGAAAACTGCTGCCCACAGCCCACCCCAGGGTGGAGCTGGTGCCAGAGCTGAAACCCAGGCGGGCATCTTTCAGGGAGAGGAACCCATCCTCAGTTACAAATATCAAGTTGCAGGCCTCATCTACAATGGTTGGCATCTAGTGGCAATATCCAGAGCTCAAAACTATTGATGATCCAGAGATCTAATATTGAGTGTTGAGAGGAGGAAACAGTATTGAATACTGTCATTACGTTCTCCATAAGTAACCTGCCCTTAGCTTCCCATCACATCGCTCTCTCCCACCTCCATCTCAATATCTTTCCCTTGTAGGCCCACCCTCCCAATCTTACATTCCACTCTTTCCACCATCCCCTGGCCTAGAGCAAAACCACAGCATTCTCCATGCTACTTCTACTTTTGCCTATTCATTGATGCCTGGCTATCGTGAGTTATGTAATCGCATTATTTTACATCTTCAAACAATCCCACTTCCCTCCATTATCCCCGAACCATTGGAGCGAGATGCTGACGCAATTCCAGTTCTACCTTGCAATGCCCATCCCCTAGTCCAGTAGGCTTATTTCCAGATCTAGCAATTATTCAGACAGTCCAACAGGTAATCTCATCTGCTGACAAATGTACGCCCATAAATCTTCTGGAATGGTTTTATTTGGCAGAGACATAAGTGCAGGCAGATTTATGTCTGGATAGCCACAGGGTTTAAGCCAATTATAGGTCTATTTTTTGCTTGACCTCATTTCTGTTGCCCGGGCTCCTCACTGACATATCTCAGGTCATTGTTCCCTATTGGAGTGCTGCTGCCCCCATAGGAACACCAACACTCATAGCTACAGCTACTTATAATTTCTGGAGTTAGGAAAATTTAAAAACCAAACGTGGCTGCCCCCTATGTCTTTCCTCTATCTTGGTTTATCACTTTCCACTTGTTTTGATCTGTTCCCTGGGCAGACGGACACACTTGCAAAACAGAGCATGAGGCGACAGTCAAGCAGCCATTTTTATTTCTACAAATGTCTAGGGCCGGCCCGTGGGCCAGATCCGTCATGCGGAACCAGCGCCCACCCCATTGCCGGCAATGGCAAAACTGTCCTGATACGTTGCGCGATGTCACGAGTTTGACATGTCTGGTCTAAGGGGTTGGTAAGGTTTGATGACTTTCTTGAAAAATCAGTGGAAAGCTAGTTTTCCACTTATTATCTTAAAAATAACTCTGAAAAAAACCCCGTTAGGTGGCACAAAGAACTTGGGTGGCATTGAGGGAAATACCTTGGAAGCTCCTGGATGCTTTTGGAGACCGTGTAATGGAATAGACTGCCTGTTCTGCTGAACTTAGACAAGACCGTTCCTTTGCCTCAATCACCGGTGTCACAATTAATGGTTCTTTTTGCTTATTGAATAGCAAAAGAATCCGTTCCTTTCCTATCAAGAACTTCTACAAAAATAACCTTCACTGAAATTCCACAATACAGCATTTATTGTACCAGCCCACCCCAAAAAAATCAGAATGATCACCAAGCCAGTGTACAGCATACACTTGTATCCATGTGATGCTTGGTTTTATAAGAGGTAAAGAGAAGCCACCCCATTTATTTTAACAGAGAGATGAGTTGATGCTCCGCTCGGAGCACTTCTGTAGCCAAGACTATCCATTTAGAGTCACGTAAGCAAACACCAAACTCTAATTGGGTTCATCTGGATTTATTGATAGAAAAATGAACTGTGTTTTGTCCCGGTTGTGTCGAGGAAGGCAACAGTATTTCTTCAGCCTTGCTGTTTCCCTTGAGCCACAATTTCTCACCTCCAGTCACCCGTGCAACAGCCCAGGCTATTCAACAACATTGGAAATAAATCACAAATTTCAGCTGGCTTCACTTCTTGAGACTTCACAGAAGGAACAGCCAGTCCCGTAACCTCCAGGAATCTTTGTTACAAAGGAAGCATTTTTAATGCAGTTCACATACTCCTATGTGTCTAAGGCCCTTTAGTATGTGAAACAATGTGGCTAGGAAGAGCAGCCTACAATAGCTTTTCTCCCAACCCTCCACCACATTCCTTTGCTGATTGAGTGCACACCGGATGTGTCCTAACTTTCTGCTCCAGAATGAAGAGAGTCAAGGGACAGCCTGTACAACTGAAGCAGATGTGCTCACAATTCGAACATTCAGACCTAAAGAAAAATAAAACTGTTGGGAGGAGGTCAACACAGCACAAGGAAAGACTGTCCTCTCCTCTGACGTTTCAAGGCACGCAGGTGAGACATAGAAACATGAGATCCCTTTCAATTTACGAGGGCTTTAGAAACCGAAGGGCACCAGTTTTAGCTCTCCAACTTGGTTCACCCTTGAGGTGAATCAGTGGGATTTTTTTTTTGTATGGGGCTCTCCTCTCTTTCATTCTCTTTTGTGCGTGTCTTGAATCATTTTGAAGCCAAGATTTGGGCACCGATGCTGAGGCCAATAGTTTGAAAAAGGAGGAAGCCTGGAACCTGAAGAAATGCCACTGCCTCCATCTGAGGCAGCCTACATTAAAGTGCGGGAGGAAACGTCGCAGTGGTTGCCCTAGAAGCAATAGCGCTAAAGGAGACAATTCATAGCTCTGAGTGGTGCTCGCCTTGGGCTTGCCAACGTCTTATGCACATTCAACTGAGATTCTAGCAACAAAACACATTGGTCCTCCTGATGCCCACGGGGGGGAAAACGGTGCCTGCCAAATCCTGCAAAGGAACTTCCACGAATGCCAGCGTTCTGAAGATTGGCAAAAGTTCAGAAGTCTAAGTCATCTGATTCGGTCCCACCAGTGCTGGAGAGCTCCTCCTGGTTTCGCCCCCACACAAAACGGTAGTTGTCTTCCAGTTGGCGTTGCCGCCGTTGCTCTTTATGTGCTTCCTCTGTGCCCTGGATCTAAGAAACAAATACCAAAGCAATCAAACAGACAGACAGACAGACCGACCCACCATATAAGGCAAAAGGGAAGCCAACTTTTGGGCAAAGCTCTTTGCTGCTCTAAGAGGAGAAACCTAAAGGCGCGGGGCTCTTTCCCTTTCTTCCTCACAGGGGCTGAGAGATGCTGCCAGTATTTCACTGGGATTAATTTACAGCAACATACTGAAATGCACGGGAACACTCCAAATTCCATTTTAAAATCTGATCTGGTTTTTCACCGTTGCCTCCTTCAAGAGTGTTCCAGAATTCACCAACTGGTCCTCTCTGCCAACACGCAAGAAGTGGAATGCAACATTGCACAAAAAGAATCCTCCTCAAATGGTGAGATCTCTCCCTCTCTTGCTTGCTCTCCCACCCTTGCCCCTCAAACGTGGAGGACTTTCTTGAGAAAACTCCTGGCCAGAGTTGTGCTTCACTGCCCCGATGCACACAAAATGCTGCTCTCCCAAATGAAATCGCTAGAGCCAGCCTCCTAGCTTTTTATGCTCTAAGCAACTCCCCCCGCCCGCATTATATCAGCGCTGATGTAAGTCCTTACCAAAATATTGAAGAAGATGTCTTTGAGGTTCTTGGTGTCTTCTTCTGAGAGCCAATGGGTGTCATCGTCATCTCCAAAACCACCAGTTGTCACAATCTTGATTTCAATTTTACCTGCCAATCATAGGGAATCGAACATTAAAGACAGCCCCAGGAGCCTTGCAATAATTGTCTTTAGTGGATTGCCATTCAAATGTATTAAAACTACCATTCTTAGAGTTTCCCTTTTGCTATTAGGAAAAACAGGGCAGCTCCCAAATAAGAGAAGCAATATCATGGCAAAAGGCAAAACCACTGGAAGACTAACCTGGCTCCAGCCTCAGGCCCAAACCCAATGTCATCTTAAATTTGTGACTGTCATTGATCTGTAACTCTTCCCTGCTTCTCTCACTATAATCTCTCAGCGGAGGAACCACTGCCAACAAGCTGAGTGGAGGCAAGCACACTGAAATCTTATTGGCTAGAAACAAGAAATGAGTTGGCACATCCTGGATGCTTATGTTTACTCTGACCTTAGAGCACCATGCACCTATGGGGAAAAAAAAACACTTCAGGGAAAGTGAGATTGGGTTAGCCAGGTCTTCAAGACCCATATAATAAAGAGTTTGGAGTGGGGGGGGGGGAAGGATAGTTGTGATCACAGGAAGGCTAATCCAAAATCATTAAGCGTGTTATTCAAAGAACAAAATCCTGCCATTTGCTCAGTCTATATTCTTGGTTAGCTCAATAAAACAACCAAACTTTTTAAAGCTACAGTCTCGGGTGATAAACTGGTAGGAAGCGTCAATGCTTAGAATAATAATAATAATAAAAAAGCACTTAAAGTAACAAAAAAACAAAAAACAAAAAAAAGCATGCACCCTAGGCAAACGGATTCTTGGAAAACTGTGACAAACCTGTTATTTTTCCACAGAGAAATAATTTGATTTATTAATGAGCAGATTCCACAAAGCAAACAGCTGTTGTGAGACTAGATTGTGACAAGTATTTTCAGGGGACGAAAAGCAATTGCTTCCTGATCCAGAAACCTACTTTATTGGCAACCTGAGGCTCCTGAGTTCCTTCTCTGTGGTTCCTGGAAACCAGCTAAATCTGCTAAATCTCAGTGCTTAATTTCTCACTATTTTAACCCTGAATTACCCACATGCATGGCATAGGCCCTTCCCCATTTTACATCCTTGTCCTTCTGCTGCAGCCCTCCATCTCACCCTGGAAGTACATTTCCAGCACCAAAAGGTTACCCATCTCAGTCTATACCAGGGCTTCCCAAATTTGTGAGGTGTCCCCTCTCTCTTGGAGAGGTGCAGACAGAGTCCAGAGCAGATGTAAATAACCTTTTAGTTGTATATTGTTCCAATAAATCCACCCTTCCCACCTCTTATTGTTCATTTATGTTCATTTGGAAGTTTAGGGGAGGTATGTACATTAAAATTATAATAAAGGTAGGTGTGATGGCAAAATGTTTAGGAATCTTTGGTATACATCATGCAAAATGTACAGTCCATATTATATGATTTAGTTTACTAAAGTATAAATATATAAGACTGGGGATATATGTAAGCTCTCTACACTTCCTACTCCCTCCCTGTTTTCAATTATTTTTGACAAAACCTGCCTCTATCCAGCATTATGAAATCCTGCCACTGGAAGAAGGGATGATCATTATCCTTCAAAGATCTTTTTGTTTCCTTTATGAAATTAAGCTTGCGCTTGCGTGTATGTGATGTGTCATTCATATATATATAATATATATATAATAAATATATAATAAATATTGCTAAAGCACATTGATTTGTGCTTAGAGTGTAAGCCGCCCTGAGTCTTCGGAGAAGGGCGGGATATAAATGGGATTAAAATAAAATATTATATATATATATATATATATATATATATATATATATATATATATATATATATATATATATATATATATATATATATATATATATGGATCCTTGGTTTTTCGGGTTTTTCCCCGTGTAGAACTAGTTAGTTCTACGCGGGGAAAAACCCGAAAAACCAAGGATCCACATACAGACACCCGCGAAAACCTCAGAAAACATATATATATATATATATATATATATATATATATATATATATATATATATATATATATCTTGACCCAAATACGCCAAGACCCACATACCTGTACCCGTGAAAATCTACGAAAACAAATACACACATACACATATATGTATTGTGTGTATATATACATACATATACTGTATACACACATGTACACGTTTGTGTGTTTATGTATATACGTTGTTTGATAAATAGTTCACTGAAATTACTCTTTGATAACTTTATATTTTAGAAAAAAGATGAATATTATGTTTTGACTTTAGAAAATTATTTTCAGTATACATCTGTTTAAGACAAAATGCTTAAATGGGCAAATTTATTTATTTATTTTTTTAAAAAAAAAAAACAATACCCAAAAGGTCACAGATGGCAAATTCTTGGAGCTTTGGGTATGATGGTTTATTTTATCTTCTCCTTTCTATTAAGACTTAAGAGAGGTTTATCTGCACCTCAAAGAGCTAATCAAACAAAACTCTCCACCATTAATGATATAGCTTTGGAAAATACTACCTGGTCATTAACGATATTCTAAAAAGAGTAAACTAAGGTACATGTGGCTCTTTCTGCCTACGGGATTTATGTCTTTCGGATTCATTTTAAAGTTTCATTTAAAGGGTGATATTCTTACAGTATTCATTTCATTATTTCCTCCCTGGTAATTAGCAGGACTCAATATACCTCGCATGTTCTTTTTTTCTCTTTAAAGAAAAACTGAACAGAAATGATAAACTGCATATCTTGGGTGTTCATAGGTACTGAGTGTGTACAGATAATATCATCTGTGTCCTTTTAATATTTTTCGTGAGATGCTCTCACTAGCAGTTCTGTTCTACAGTCAACTTCCAAGCAGACGCCTTTTCTAGCACTGGTACCTACCATCAGGGGATCTGAAAAGCAAGGATAGAACTTGGGATTGTTTGTACATGGGAAGAAAGATAATACGAGGAGCTAAAAATGCTTGTTCTACCAGTCAATAAAAGTCTCTCCCAATTAGCCTCATTACAGGGGGAAAAAAAACCATGGGCATTTTTGGCCTGAAAAATCTTCCTAGAAAATCAGTCAATCAATCAACACAATGAAGCAACCAGCTTAGCATTCAGATGTCCATGAAATTGCGCAGCTTGCAATTCTGGACCCCTGGCAGCCTCGTGCCCTTGACCACTCTGTCCTAGAAAAGCCCCTGACAAATCAGATAACCTCCGCCCGCAGCCTAAACGGCGGACTTCTATTATTTACCCTCCACCCCATCCCAGGGAGCATTGACTGCATTACCTTCTGCCTTCAGGCCTTCCTTCTCCAAGATGTCCTTAACCACACTCTCTATGTGGCGCAGCTGTGGGTTGTCCCTGCTCATCTCTTGGACTCGCAGCTCCTTCTGCTGAGTACCACCTGGCTTTACTTTAGTGACCCTGACATTCACGCGCCCATCTGGGTCGCCATCTGAGGTAAAAAAAGGGGAACAGAGGCGTGTCAGTCTGCCAGCATTTCTGACAGGGAAGTAAAAGTGCAAAACTGCCAGGTGCCCACTAAGCAAGGCTGGGTACAGTCTGCCCTTAAAATAATTACATTCTAGCCACCCGGTAGCTTCAGTAGACTCTGGGCAGCTTACCAAATACAAATGCAATGAACAGACGGAAGCTCCCACGTGCCAATTTAGATACACCTTAATAAAGTGTTATTATTATTGCTTACATAATGCGTTTGAGCAGAAGACTGAGGCCTTCAAAGCATTTCAACACTTTTGCAAAAGCAGAAGGTTTCTAGACAGCAGAGGAAAAGGAAGGCAAGAAGTGCCAGGAGGCTGGCCAGCTGACCCAAGACAATACCACTTCTGACCACTAAAACTGAACGCAATTCCCTAGTAATATATTATTATTGAGAGCTCATAAACCTGCCCAAGAATACGAAAATCTGCTCTGGCTCTTAAACACTAGAAAAGACTGCAGACTCTACCAGATAAGACTGCACTGAGCTGATAGTTCAGAAGTCACACAGATCTTAATAACGGAGTTGAAAAGCCAGGGAATCTGGACAAAATGCCAATTCAATAGCATTGCTGAACTGCAAAACCCAGCTTAAGAACCAAAAAGTACGTTCTTGCCCTCAAGGTCTGTAGATGTCTACATTATAGAATATTAAAAAGAAAAAGAAAAAAAGAAAAGAAAATAGGAACATTGAGCTGGGTGACCCAAACTTCACTGAGCTGCCTTGTCCCTGATTAGAAGGAACAAAATGTTGGAGAAAGAAAGGCAAAATAGCAGCATTTATGCATAGCCAAGCCAAAATCAAGTTGAAGAGCAGTTTTGAAAAAAAAGACAAATGTAGAGAACATTTAGCACAAACAAAGGTCAAAATAATTTTAAAGCAAGGAATTATTCCTCTTGGAATGGAAAAGAAGCAAGCCATTAACAGTGTTTTAAAGAAAGCAATTTCTGAGGGAGTTGATACTTCATTGGGAATTGCATGCTCTCATCCAAGAGCCTTGGTGGAGCAGTGGGCTAATGCCTCCTTAAGTAACACCAGCTGCCTGCAATTAGTGCAGGTTCGCGTCCCACCAGGCTCAAGGTTGACTCAGCCTTCCATCCTTCCGAGGTAGGTAAAATGAGGACCCAGATTGTTGGGGGCAATTAAGCTGACTTTGTAATAATGCCACTTGGGGTGTGTGTGAAAGCCCTAATAAGCAGGCATATACATAGAATGAAGGCTACTGCTAAGCTTGTAAGCCGCCCTGAGTCTTCGGAGAAGGGCGGGATATAAATGGAAATAAAAAATAAATAAATATAAATCTTGGTTCCCACAACTATCATGCTCTCCCTTACTCAAATCTAGACTAGTGTTTAAGAAATAATAAACCCATCTTAATACAAACAAAATGGGCAACATCAAACATATTGATATAGAGTAGACATACATCTTCTCCTGTGCTAGATGAAACAACTAGATCTTAATTGCTCTCCTGAAATTCAGAGGAGCAGATCCTCCATGGGAAGGGTCTATGACAATCTACTACAGAGAGGACATGGAGGGAATGGACCTGTATTCAATATGACTGGACAGGCAGATGAATTTGTGGAAAAATATTCCCTCAGAGAATTGGGTCTGGAGCCACTTAAAGATAATAAGCGGATCATCTCCGGAAGCCAAGTGGTAACCAATACAACTCCTGAAACATTAGGGTATCAGGATACACTCATCACTGTGCAAGCCACTGCATTTTGTACCTGGTGTGGTTTCTGAACGCTTTCTGAAGGCAGCCCCATTTAAAAAGCATTACAATAATCCACACAGGAGATGACTACGGAATGGCTGATTTTGAGCAAATCTTCCAAATGGTCACAACTGGCACAAATATTGTGACTGTGGAAGCCCGCCTAGCTTTAGCTAAGAACCACCTCTGAATGAGGGCATACTATTTATATATAATATAAATATTTATAATGTAAATATATACACGGCATATATAATTAATACCCCAAGAAGGACAAGATTTGACTTTGACAAGAAATTGTAGATCAATATTGTTATTCAGTGTTTCAAGAAACCAAAGAAAGAGGAAGATTGGGCTTAGCTGACTTGAAATTATATTTGGCAGCCTGCTGTTTAGTCAGGATGAAAGAATGGATGTGCAAACAAACAGGAGGCCTTTAGAGTTACTAGGTCATGATTTAACATTTGGGTGGCATGGATATTTATGGTATGGCAAAGCTAAGGTTAATGTAGATTTAAAAAAAAACATTTTGTTAGACATGCCATATTGGGAATATGGAACAGATATAAACTTAAGCTGTGTCCCCAAATACCTTTGTGGCTGACACAACAGGAAACATTTTATAGAAGAGAAATGATTATTAAACATAAATTGTCCTACTTGATATATTAGAATATTGTCTAAGAAAATGCAGAATACAAATAAGAACTAGTGGTAGAAGGTTATTCATGCCAATGATTTTGGTATGTACAATTATTAGGAAGATTAAAAGTAGATAAAAGAACTGTTGGTTTTGAACAACGTAAGGCTGAATTTGAAATGGAAGGGTATAAAATGATACTCATGTTATTGCTAAAATGTATAAAGTTTAACTGAATATGAAACAGAAGAACAAGTAAAATAATTATGGTAAAATGAGCTAAACACTTTGGTTATAATAGACTCAGGAATCAGTGGGAAAATATCTAGTTGAAAGGACAGAAATTTATACTGTGTTATAGTCTTAAAATAAATTTTATAAAATGATATATCATTGATACATAACACTGGAAAAGCAGGATAGAAAATATACACTGTATATAGTCTTTTCAAACTTAGGGTGGAAATGTAATCAACAAAAAGGTACATTTTAGCAAGCCTGGTGGATGTGTAACAAGTCTGAAAATTTTGTAACATACAATAGTACAAGATTTTAAAGACTTGTTTACAGTTGAAACCAGAATTTCCTTTTGGAATTAGTAGATAAGCAGCTGGAAAAAAATATGGGGCTTTGTTTTTATATATGATGACTGCAGCAAGTCTATTATATGCACAAAGATGGAAAGATTTGACTTCATCCGGTGGAGGAATGGATAGTGAAGATGTTGGAACTTGCGGAGATGGCCAAACTGACTGCTTTAATTAGAGATCACACTGTCTAAATTTACTGATGACTGAAAACCCCTTATTGGCTTTTTGCAGGAAACAGAAAAAATGATGTTATAATAATATATGGATTAGAATAAAAGTAATAGACTGCAGAGAGAATGTACAAAATGTTGCAAGCACAATAAAAGGTTATTTTATATTTGCAACTGCTGTAAAAGAAAATCAGAAGTCATTTCTTTATAATTTTGATTTTGCACCTTTGCTTTGCGCTTTACTTCTTTAATTTTTCCTTTTTTCATCCTTAATAATTAATTCTTGCTAAGTTTTTATTCCGTGTTAAAAATTTTTTTTAATAAAAATTGTTTTAGAAGTGTGAAATGTGAATATTATTCCACTGAGAGTCAAAGATGGTATTTCCCTGGAATCTCTGACCTATAAACAAAAGCCTTCATCTTGAAGAGATGCCTCTGAATCTGTTCTTCTCCATCTCACCCTGATGGCCTCCAAACCCTGGGATAGAAACGCTATTGTATTACTTGCCTGGCCCAAGCCGAGATGTACAGCTGATATATTCAACACATTGATGATTTTAGACCTGTGCAAATGTATAGCTACCTTCAGCAATTTCGTTAGGTGCTACAAAGAAGTGAAGGGAGCCCAGAAGCACTTCACAATATAGAGGTCTCTGAGCAGATCTATCTCCCCACCGCCAGCTGGAATTATCCGCCAGGAAGGAGAACTACTGCAAAGCAGTGCCACCCAGCTCCAATCCAGCAGAGGCGGTCGAGCAGGATACCCTTGCCAATCAAATGAAACTATTAGGAGGATTTTTTGGGACACAGTGGCTCAGTGGGTTAGGACGCTGAGCTTGTCGATCAGAAGGTCGGCAGTTTGGCAGGTCGAATCCCAAGTGCCGCGTAACAGAGTGAGCGCCTGTTACTCGTCCCAGCTTCTGCCAACCTAGCAGTTCGAAAGCACGTAAAAATGCAAGTAGAAAAATAGGGACCACTACAGTGGGAAGGTAACAGCGTTTCGTGCGCCTTTGGCACCCATACCACGTTGTCGTCGTTCTTTCAGCGTGGACGGCTTTGACACCGGCCACACGACCACGGAGACGTCCTCGGACAAGCACTGGCTCTTCGGCTTTGAAACAGAGATGAGCACCGCCCCCTAGAGTTGGAAACGACTAGCACGCATACTAGCACGCATGTGGCGGGGGAACCTTTACCTGGATCTTTGATCAGCTCCAAGGAAGCCATCCCTTGGTGCAGTTTAGGGCAGATACTGCCCCCTGCTGGTGGATTCAAAAACATCCAAATTATAAACACTCAAGATAACATTGATTTTGTTGCTTCTGGATCATACCAGGAGTTGGCTTTGGTGGGTCTTCTTTAGCATTATTGCTTTCCACGACTGCCTCCTCCTGTTTTTCCTCCTCCTCCTCCTCCTCCTCTTCCTGCTGCTGCTTTTGAACCTTTTCTTCTTCTTGTGGGGCTTGGCCGGGATCCAGCTTGTCAATGAGTTTATTGAGGGTAGAAGCCAAAGACTTGGAGGCTTGTTTTCGGTCAAACTCACCTTTCAGGCTTTTTCTTCCCAGTTCGTCCTCAACCTGTTGGTAAGCAATAGAGGATTACCAGATCAGAGTTCTTCAGAAGTATCAGAACTGAATCTGATGCAGATAAGTCCTCGACTTACGACCGTAATGGAGCCCAAAATTTATGTTACTAAGCGAGACAGTTGCTAAGCGAGTTTCGCCCCATTAGCAAAGACCTTTCTTGCCACAGTTAAGTGAATCGCTGCACTTGTTAAATCAACCCAGTCGGTAAGTGGATCTGGCTTCCCCATTAACTTTGCTCGTCAGAAGGTTGCAAAAGGTGATCACCCAGCCCCAGGACACTGCAACGGTCATAAATATGAATCAATTGCCCAGCATCCACATTTTGATCATATGACCATGGGGTTGCCGTAACAGTTATTAAGTGTGAAAAATGATCAGAAATCACTTTTTTTTCCAATGACGTTGCAACTTCAAACGGTCACTAAATGAACAGTTGCAAGTCGAGGACTACCTGTGCCTGTTTGTTTTCTTCAACAGGTTTTTGGCAGTTCAACACAAAACACGGGATTCATGAAGCAATTTAAAGGACCTTTTTAGAGACTGTGATGATACACATCCCCTTTTTAAAATGCATCGCAAGAGACTTCCGGTGGCTCCGCGGCGCCGGAGACAGCCTTCCCGGGCTGCCCGCGGCTCAGCTGTGTGATTTTTTGCCCGAAACAGCGCCGATCAGCTGTTCGGGCGAATTTGAAGCCCCCTCCTCGGGAGAAGAGGAGGGGGTGAGCCCCCAGGTAGGGGTCGAGTTCTCCGGGGCCGCCTGAGCTTGGAGCTTGGGCGGCTGAAGGATTGAACTCCCCCGTAGCCTGGGCTGCTCCCAGCTGGCTAGCGTCTCTGCTCCGGACTTCATGGAGCAGAGCCAGGCATCTGCGACCATCCCTGCTTGAAGGAGAGACTATGAAAGGAAAAGAGCAGGCAGAGCAGTACAAGAGGGAAAGATGAAGAGATGAAGAGGATTATTTTATTTTACTCTCGAGCTTGATGGACTTTGCTTAAAACTTAAAGTGAAAGTGCGTCACAATTGTAAGTAAAAGATGGCGGCTAAACCTCCCCCTAGAACTTTTCGGAGTGCTGGAAATTCTCCGGTGCAACAACAATCATTACTGCAGGCGTTGCATTCTCCCGATGTATTGACATCGAAGGACCTTGAAAAACATACCCAGTTAATTTTGGAGTCAATGGGTGTTAAATTTGTACAGATGGAGGAGAAATTGGAGAAATTGGAGCAGAGAATGGAAGAAAGGATGGAACAGAAATTCAGAGAGATGAAGGTAGACATTTTGTCCTCAGTGCATAAAGTAGCTAAATGTGTGGAGGTGCTGGATGACAAAGTGGAAGATTTGACTCAAAAGAATGCTATATTAGAAGCAAAAGTATTGGAAATTGAAGATTTAAAAGACAAAATGGATAGCGAACTGAGTCTGGCTCAATTTTACCAGATGCAGTTTGCTGTTAGAATTAGAGGCCTAAAAGAGAATATTAAGGAAGATTTAAAGCAGCTGGTTTCTGAGGCTTTTGAGGTAGTATTGAACCATCCAGCATCTGAAATAAAACAAGGCATGGACAAAGTGTTTCGTGTGAACTCGTGGATTGCTAAACAGAGAAAGTTGCCTAGAGATGTGGTGGTTTATTTTGTAAAAAGGGAAATTAGAGATGAAGTTATACAAGCTGCCTATGATACTAAAGTTGTGATTGCTGGTCAAGAAGTTTTGGTTCTAAAAGAAATTCCTCCAAAGATTTTAAAGAGAAGGAAGGACTTTATATTTCTTGTGCAAGAGCTCAAGCAAAGAGATATAAGGTTCAGATGGGAGATCCCAGCTGGGTTGAGCTTCATGTATGAAGGTAAAAGGTACTGTTTGGGTACTGTGAAGCAAGCACATGATTTTTACAACAATGTCTTAAAAGCAACCCCATCAACACTTTTGGAAGCTGCAGAGGGATCTGGAGAAGGAGAACATCAAGAGGATGAAGATGGACAGATAGACGAGAATGGTACAGGAGGAGATCAAGCTGCAACTCTTTTGGATGATCCTAGAGAACAGAGGGTGACGCGTGCTGCCTTAAAACGCTCAAAAAAGATAAAAAATAAGACCAGTAGAAATCTATGGAACTTCCACAACATACTTACAGTCAAGTGGTAGTTGTGTTTTTAAGAGTTTTGGGATGATATGTATGGTAACAGAATCTTCAATTTGGAATTAATGGACAATTTACTACAGAGGAAGAGGTAGAAAGTTTTGTGGGTTAATGTGGGTTAATTTGTGTAAGAACTATCTATTATAGCCTATTTTGGCTAGAGAGGTTAATAGGGATAGGTGCTTGTGATGTGTAAATGAGAATTTGTTTAGGAAATAGTGAATTGTGGAAGAACATAGATGGGAATGACGCTAGTTTTCTTTTATTTTAGTTCTTTATACATATTTAGTATTATTAAGGATTGGTTTACTCTATATAAGCTAGAGAGTGATGGATTTTAGAGTTTATAATTGTTAGTATATGATTGTTTATGATTGCTTTTTAGATATATACCTTGTATTTTGCTCTGGGAAGTCGGGGGGGAGGGGGGGAGGAGGGGAAGTAGGGGGGGGAGGCAGGGGAGGGAGGAGGGAGAGGGGGGGGGGAGATAGGGGGGAGGTAGGGAGGGGAGGAGGGAGGGGGCAGGGGGGTTTTTTAAAGGAAAACTGTATTTTAAAACTTTTCAATAAAAAAAAATTAAAAAAAATGCATCGCAAGAGTGTGGGAGAAGGAAGAAAAAATGTGGAATGTGATTATATACCTTTACCCAGCATCTATTTAGAGGTAAGGAGGGAAAGATACAATAAGTACAATGCTTGCTACCCTTCCTGCTGTAAACTCATCAAGACCTTAATATATTGAAGAGAGAACAGATGCAGTGAGGCTTTATGTGTGCAGTTCTCATCATAATATTTTAAATCCCTCAGAGTCAGGGTTGAAAACCATGCCATAAGCCAACCTCAACTGAGAAGGCTCTGAACTCCCCCACCCCACCCCCCGAATTAGAGGAAAACAAGGAAGCAAACAGAAAGATACAGAAAGAATGGGACCTACTCTTCTCCTTCAGGCAATGTATAGGATACGTAGGGCTCTGGAAAGCTTGCTACTATGTGAAGGGTGCATTTTACTGGACAATCTTGAATTCACTCAATATTTTATAGAATCTTTTTTTGCCTTTCCTCTGCCATCTTTTCCTTGAAGCCCTGTCTCCTGCCCAATCTAGGACTTCCTTTTTATGTGGTACGGAAGGAAATGGGAATGCAAGGATTGGGAATACTTAGTAATGGTCCCATCACTCTTTTGGGAGGGATGAAATCAGAAGGCTGGAATGAAAAATGGAGCCAGTCCAAGAGATCCTGACCTCATCCATGATGTTGTCAAACTCCTTCTCCATTTCGGTTTTCACTTCTTCCTTCAGCTTGGCCATTTCAGACTTAGGTAGCAGAATGTCTTCCAATTCCTTCTCAAATTTCCCTAGTAGATCTTCTTCGTCTTCTTCATTCTCCTGAGCTTCATCTTCAGGGTGTCCCGCTTCTGGGTCTGCCTTAATTTCGGGTGAGCTTTCTTGCGTCATGTCTTCAGATTCGGCGGCCTTCTCTTTGCCCTAAAGGGACATGGAGGAGTTCAGAAACTGCAATGGGGGAAGAAGCAGCATCTGGTCAACCCACTCAGTCTAACTGTCAGCTCAAGTTAAAAGATGGAGAATGCTTTTGGAGCCACGATCAGATAAAAGGTGGAAAAAGGGCTTCCAGGCATTGTGGGTTGGTTGGCACATTCAGAAAGGATCTTGGGTATATAAATCAGCTGTTCTGGGGAAACGAGGCCAATTACAAAATATTTATTCATTCATTCGTTCATTTGTTTATTAAATTAATTGGCTGCCCATCTTACCACAGGGTAACATTTTTAAAAATATTGCAAATTCCCCCTCTCATTGATGTAAATATGAATCTATGGATGGCTAGTATCCTACTGTCTGTAACGTACAGAAATTAAAATCCAAACCATCAGCAGGGCACCAAGATGGGGAAGATTGCTCAGTGTAGTACATGGGTAAAAGTGATTCTTGTCATAGAGTAAAGTGAGTCTGTTTAGGAAATCCAACTAAAAAGCCTTACCTTCTGGGCATTTGCCTTCATCTCCTGAATAAACTGCACCAACTCCCCGGGGTTTCGAATAACTTTGAAATGTATCTTTTTCTTAAAATCTGGAAAAATACAAACAATATGAATGTAATTTATTTGGAGATCAGATACCTGTAGGAAGCATCTTCAGAATACGTGCACAGCACCTAGTAATGTTCAGTTCTGCAACCTGCATCAACTGTATGCAAATTTGATTGCATCTATTTGTATAATTTATTCTGTCTCTGCAGAGAGATGGAAGCCCCACCTTTTCATTAGGCTTCCTTCACTGCACCAGACATAGTTTATATCTGCTAAACAGGTGGCTTCACTGGCTTTCTTTGCGCAAGGAAATGTGGTGCAATTGTCACTCTAAATCAGACATGTCAAACTCACGACATCACAGAGCTTTTTCTCCACTGCCGGCAAAGGGGTGGGTGTGGTTTCCTGGTGACGCATTTGACACCCCTGCTCTACATGTTCTAGTTGACAGGTCCTGAACCCCCAGGCTGCAGACCATTACTGGACTGTGAGCCATTTGGAACTGGGCCACAGAAGAGACTGGTGAGTGCATCCCCACTTGCATGAGCAGCGGGTGCACATGTGGGCCCCCAATTCTCACAAATGGAGCTGTGTGCACACACATGCTGGCCAGACCCCCACACGGTCTGCAAAGCCGAAAAGGTTAGGGAATTCTGCTCTAGTTACCTCATGGTTTCCTATCCTATAATAAAACAAAGTTCAATACGTACTTCCGAGTTTGCACCGTAGTGCACAGCCGCGGGATAGCAAAGCTCTGCTCCCTACGGCCAGTTTCATCCTGCCAGGGGGACCCTAAATGGGTCTGAAGTTGCCCCAAAGAGGTGACCGTGAAGGAGGGGTGCTGTTGTTGATCAGGAAACTCTACTGCTGGCAAAGGGGTGGGCGCGGTTTCCTGGTGATGCGTTTGACACCCCTGCTCTACATGTTCTAGTTGACAGGTCCTGAACCCCCAGGCTGCAGACCATACTGGGCTGTGAGCCATTTGGAACTGGGCCACAGAAGAGACTGGTGAGCACATCCCCAGTTGCATGAGCAGCGGGTGCCCATGTGTTTTGTCCTGCCAGGAGGACCCTAAATGGGTCTGAAGTTGCCCCAAAGAGGTGACCGTGAAGGAGGGGCGCTGTTGTTGATCACGAAACAATGGCAGTCATTTCGTTCAATCAGGGGAAGTCCTCTGACCCGACAGGAGAAAGGCTTGTGTATCAGCGTTTAGCCCAGGGGTTCCCAACCGGGGGTGCGAGACGATATTCCAGGGGTTGCAAAAACTTGGGTTTTCAAAATTATAGTGTATATGCATAATTTGTTGCTGTTATTTCAAACTTTTGTAAGGGGTGCAAGAATATATCAGAAGCATTCTAGGGGTGTGGGGCATAAAAAAGTTTGGGAGCCACTGGTCTAGCCCAAACTACTTGCAGCTGAAGTCCAAGAGCACAAACAAGAACATCGGTGAACACCATGCTTGGAACTGGTGAGAATATCGATCTTCTCTCTTCTATCTACTAACTGAATCCTTGGGAAAGACCCCCAAAGAAAGAAAACTTCCAAAAGTGAAGGGAGGGGATTATATCCACATTCCCTAAAAGATGGAAGCAGCGAATTAATGCTAAGGGGGAAAGAAATAGACTGAAATTAAATTTAAAATACTACAGTCTGGAACATTAAACTAGTATTTTTACACCATGGTTTGCTCCATTAAACTGTAAGAAGTGGAGCTCACATATCAAGGTAGATCAAACAAAATATATAATGGACAAGTCCTTTTCAAGTCTAATCACAGCTTCCAACTGAGCATAGCAGCAAAATGCAGTCAATTAAAAAGTGAAGAACACACTACCCTTATGTTCCTCGAGTTGGGAAAATGGAACATGGGCACAACGTTATAGCTTTACAGTATACCCAAGCCAAGCCTAGCCTGTCCCAGTTTTACCACTGCAAGTTGTTTTACTTTTATCAAAGATTAAGAGAACATTTTTACAGATGGCATATTGCTCTGCCAATAATTTCTAAGAGAGACAAATTGTATAACAATATACTGGAAATTGTATGACAAAAAGACCATTTTATCATATGTAGTGGCTGTGTAAAAAAAACCCCACCCCAAAATATTGGGAAGAAATAATCAAAATATTCACCAAGTCCTAAAAATAAAATTTTAATTGAAGTCACAAATATGCTTATTGGGCATAATATCAGAAAATATAAATGAATAGTCACAGTTTACTAAGTTATATCTAACAATTGCAAGAACAAATTTGACATTACACTGGGAAAGAGAAACTTTACCGTCAATATCAGATTGGAAGACAAAAATGAGAGGATACAGTGTCATGGCAAAAGTGACAGGACACATCTATCATATCGGGCTAACCCAATTTAAGCAAGAATGGTTCTGTTCTGTACTAACACATTACCCAGCAAAGTAAATTTAGACATTTGGAACATGGCTTTTAGAAAGTAAATTATCAGCCCGGTAAAAAATAACAAACAAAAAGACTTAAATACTGTAGATATTAGAATACTCTTCTATGTTCAATTAAAAATATAAATATAAAATAAATATAAAATATAAATATAAAAAATAAAAATATAAAGCTGTGGTCAGCGGTTGCAGAAACAAATGGAAAGGAAGCAGAGAATGAAAGTTTTCCCATCATGTTTTTAATTATGCCTAATAGTTGCTTCTCTTTGATTTGCTTCATTGTCTATCTAATGTAGGTTTCTTTTTCCTTTATATTTTACTATTTTAACAATTAAAATATCTGGGGGGGGGAAAGATTAAGAGTCAGTGTTGCTGCTGAATGAGCAGTTAGCCCCCACAGAGGTAATTAAATACATAAATGTGCTATATGAGTATTGTCAATGCTGAAAGCTAAGTGGAAAGCGTTCATATTTGCCTGAAGGTCAGTCCTTGCTGAGAAACAGAGAGGGTACACTGAAACCCCAAATATGCTCTTGGCTGATCTCATTCCCATGGCATCCATTCACAGAACACTCTCTAGATCGGAGGTCTTCAAACTTGGCCCTTTTATGACTTGTGGCATGACTTGTGGCATGCCTGGCTGAGGAATTCTGGAAGCTGAAGTCCACAAGTCATAAAAGGTCCAGGTCTGAAGACCCCTGATCTAGATCAATCCACAAACCACTTTACATTTACCTGCCAGGTGACTGTCTGCTGTCTTCATCCCTGGTTCTTCCACCTATAAAAAGGAGAACAGAGAAATGGTTTTGTTTTAAGCACTGCATATTAAAAACACTGCCTCAGAAATGAACAAGTTAGGATTGCCAAGTGACACATCTTTGAGCTTTGCCATTCATTCTGCCTGATGGATTTCTGATCTGGGTAATTCTTCCATTCCAGCTGATGTACTCAACATACTGGGTTCCCCCCCCCCATACATGTTGAAGCTGTTCTGTGTGTCTACCACTCTGTCTCATGCCTAACTGTGCTATTATTAGTCTAGGGACCTCTATGTCTCTGGAGATTTTCAGTCATCCAGGTCATCGTTGTCCCAAAGGTGCTTTTTTCATGAGGCAACTGCACTTTTGTTTTTCTTTGAAGACGTTTCGCTTCTCATCCAAGAAGTTTCTTCTGCTCTGACTGGATGGTGGGGAATGGAAGGATTTAAATTCCTTGCAGGCAGCTGGTCATTTGCCTTCTTTTAGAGAGTCGTTGAGGCCACTTGGAGGTTCCTCTGTGTCCTCAGGAGTCACCTGAGTACTGCAAATGGGTGCGGAGCCTTCTTGGAACTGCTGAAAGGACTGTGTTGTAGACTGGAGATAGGTGATGTCGTATCCCTCCACCCTGTTGACAGAGGGCTGCTCAATTTTGACATAAATGGCCTCTTTGACCCCTATTTCAAACCAGTAGTCCTCTCTGTCCAAAATGTGCGCTTTGCTGTCTTCGAAAGGGTGGCCTGTGTCTTTTAAATGCAAATGGACTGCTGAGTCTTGTCCTGAAGTTTGTTTCCTTATGTTGTGCCATGTGTTTATGAAGTGGTTGTTTTGTTTCCCCAATGTATGGATCTGCGCGTTTCACTGCATTGTACCGCATATATCAATCACGTCGCTCAATTTGTGTCTGGGTGTTTTATCCTTAGGGTGGACAAGTTTCTGCCTTGATGTATTCTTGGGTTGGAAGTGTGCACGTTTGTTGCGTTGGCTGACGATCCTCCTGAGCTTTTCAGATATTCCTGCAATGTATGAAATGACGACGTTGCTTTGTTTATTGTTCTCTCTTTTTGTCTGTTATGGCGGAGTTCCTGCTGGGTCTTTTGGGGGATCTGATGAAGGCTGGCTTGGGATAGCCACACGTTCTGAGGGCTTCCTTGATGTGTTTTTAGTTCTTTTTCTTTCCCACCTTTGCTGGTGGGCAGGCCTTCAGCTCGGTGGTGTAGGGCTCTGATAACTCCCAATTTGTGCTCCAGTGGGTGGTGACAATCAAAATGTAAATATTGATCTGTGGGGGGAGGGGTTCTGTAAACTTCAAAGCTAAGGCTTCTACCTTCCTTAATGTGTGTTGCACAGTCCAGGAAGGCTATTTTCCTTAACATCTTCCTGCATGAATTTGACGTGTCTGTCCACAGAGTTGATACGTTTGGTGAACGCTTCCAATTCTGCGTTGGATCTTGGCCCAAGTATCGTCCACATACCTATACCAGCGAGTGGGGTGGAATTCCTGTGAAGGAGTTTAGGGCTTTGTTTTCCACCTCTCCATGTAGAAATTGGCCACAATGGGAGACACAGGTGAACCCCTGGCATAGCCATGTTTTGTCTGTAGAAACCTTCACCGTATTTAAAATAGGTAGTGGTCAGGCAGAGGTTCAGCATGGCACATATGTGGTCTGAAGAGGGAAGTCACATCATAGGAAAACATGGTCTCATTGGGGTCCAGTTTTGGTTTCCAAACGTTGCTGGCAAAGTCCTGTGAACTGTTGATGTGATGGGTGGTGTTGCCCAATAAGGTGGTTAGATATTTTGTAATGTCGTAGGTGACAGAGTTGATGCTGCTGACAATTAGTCTGAGTGGAGTTCCTCCTTTGTGGATTTTGGTGAGTCCATATATGCATTGTGTGGCTTTCCCAGGGTAAAGACGGTAGTTTTGTGGCTTGTCGCTGGCATTGCCCTTCAGTAGTTGCTGAAAAAGCAACTTTGGGACTAGGAAATTCTACTTTTTCTGCACCTTTCTTTAGCTGAGGTTGCTGTTCCTCAATGGGATTATCATACAGAATGATATATAACCATAGAAAACATCTAGCTTTAAAATCTTCAAAGGCTGTGTTCTTTGCCTTCTCTTTTTTAAAATAAAAATCACCAATTAACACAAAAGATGTTTTTATACTGCCTAGATTATGGAATTCCCTCCTCTGTTGAAATGTGACAAGGTAATAGGAGCCATTGTTGTGCACTTGTTAGAATGCAGCATTGCAGGCTAATTCTGCTGTCCGCCAGGGGTTAGATCCTTGCCAGTTCAAGGTTGAATCAGCCTTCCATCCAAGGTAGGTAAAATGAGAACCCAGATTGTTGGGGGCAATAGGCTGACTCTGTAAATCATTGAGAGAGGCCTGTAAAGCACTATGAAGCAGTATATAAGTTTAAGTGCTATTGCTTTTTAAATGTTTAATTATTAATTGCACTCTATAGGACTTTTAGTCAGGAGGGCTTATCATTAAATTTGTGTCCACCTGTTTCCCCAGAGACATTTGCTTGATGTACGCTCTGTTATTTTTTTAGCACAAACAATCTTTCAGTTCTCCTTTTAATTTCCTGCACTTCTATTGCTGTTGGCATTTTAAGTAATTTTAGCTCTGATATTTTTAGTCTCTGCTGCTTTCAGTAGCTTTAACAGAATAAGAGTTGGAAGGGACCTTGGAGGTCTTCTAGTCCAACCCCCTGCTCAAGTAGGAAACCCTATACCATTTCAGACAAATGGTCGCCTCTTCTTAAAAACCTCCAGCATTGGAGCACCCACAATTTCTGGAGGCAACTCCTTCCATTGATTACCGTATATACTTGAGTATAAGCCGACTCGAGTATAAGCCGAGACCCCCAATTTCACCCCCAAAAACTGGAAAAAGTTATTGACTCGAGTATAAGCCGATCCGCCGTTCTGCAAGCCTCTGCCGCCAGCAGAGGCTCGATCCGCCATTTTGCAAGCCTGAATACACAGGAATACCCTGTGTAGCCGTCGGCAGGTCTCCGTTCCTCCTGCCGACCTTTGGGGAGGTTTGGGCGCCTCCCCAAACCTCCCCAAACCTCGGCAGGTCTCCGTTCCTCCTGCCGACCTTTGGGGAGGTTTGGGCGCCTCCCCAAACCTCGGCAGGTCTCCGTTCCTCCGCGCAGACCTGCCGACCTTTGGGGAGGTTTGGGCGCCTCCCCAAACGTCCCCAAACCTCGGCAGGTCTCCGTTCCTGTTTGGGGAGGTTTGGGCGCCTCCCCAAACGTCCCCAAACCTCGGCAGGTCTCCGTTCCTGTTTGGGGAGGTTTGGGCGCCTCCCCAAACCTCCCCAAGCCTCGGCAGGTCTCCGTTCCTCCGCGCAGACCTGCCGACCTTTGGGGAGGTTTGGGCGCCTCCCCAAACGTCCCCAAACCTCGGCAGGTCTCCGTTCCTGTTTGGGGAGGTTTGGGCGCCTCCCCAAACGTCCCCAAACCTCGGCAGGTCTCCGTTCCTCCGCGCAGACCTGCCGACCTTTGGGGAGGTTTGGGCGCCTCCCCAAACGTCCCCAAACCTCGGCAGGTCTCCGTTCCTGTTTGGGGAGGTTTGGGCGCCTCCCCAAACGTCCCCAAACCTCGGCAGGTCTCCGTTCCTCCGCGCAGACCTGCCGACCTTTGGGGAGGTTTGGGCGCCTCCCCAAACGTCCCCAAACCTCGGCAGGTCTCCGTTCCTGTTTGGGGAGGTTTGGGCGCCTCCCCAAACGTCCCCAAACCTCGGCAGGTCTCCGTTCCTGTTTGGGGAGGTTTGGGCGCCTCCCCAAACCTCCCCAAGCCTCGGCAGGTCTCCGTTCCTCCGCGCAGACCTGCCGACCTTTGGGGAGGTTTGGGCGCCTCCCCAAACGTCCCCAAACCTCGGCAGGTCTCCGTTCCTGTTTGGGGAGGTTTGGGAGCCTCCCCAAACGTCCCCAAACCTCGGCAGGTCTCCGTTCCTCCGCGCAGACCTGCCGACCTTTGGGGAGGTTTGGGCGCCTCCCCAAACGTCCCCAAACCTCGGCAGGTCTCCGTTCCTGTTTGGGGAGGTTTGGGCGCCTCCCCAAACGTCCCCAAACCTCGGCAGGTCTCCGTTCCTCCGCGCAGACCTGCCGACCTTTGGGGAGGTTTGGGCGCCTCCCCAAACGTCCCCAAACCTCGGCAGGTCTCCGTTCCTGTTTGGGGAGGTTTGGGCGCCTCCCCAAACCTCGGCAGGTCTCCGTTCCTCCGTGCAGACCTGCCGACCTTTGGGGAGGTTTGGGCGCCTCCCCAAACGTCCCCAAACCTCGGCAGGTCTCCGTTCCTGTTTGGGGAGGTTTGGGCGCCTCCCCAAACGTCCCCAAACCTCGGCAGGTCTCCGTTCCTGTTTGGGGAGGTTTGGGCGCCTCCCCAAACCTCCCCAAACCTCGGCAGGTCTCCGTTCCTCCGCGCAGACCTGCCGACCTTTGGGGAGGTTTGGGCGCCTCCCCAAACGTCCCCAAACCTCGGCAGGTCTCCGTTCCTGTTTGGGGAGGTTTGGGCGCCTCCCCAAACGTCCCCAAACCTCGGCAGGTCTCCGTTCCTCCGCGCAGACCTGCCGACCTTTGGGGAGGTTTGGGCGCCTCCCCAAACGTCCCCAAACCTCGGCAGGTCTCCGTTCCTGTTTGGGGAGGTTTGGGCGCCTCCCCAAACGTCCCCAAACCTCGGCAGGTCTCCGTTCCTCCGCGCAGACCTGCCGACCTTTGGGGAGGTTTGGGCGCCTCCCCAAACGTCCCCAAACCTCGGCAGGTCTCCGTTCCTGTTTGGGGAGGTTTGGGCGCCTCCCCAAACCTCGGCAGGTCTCCGTTCCTCCGCGCAGAACTGCCGAGGTTTGGGGAGGTTTGGGGAGGCGCCCAAACCTCCCCAAAGGTCGGCAGGAAGAACGGAGACCTGCCGAGGTTTGGGGAGGTTTGGGGAGGCGCCCAAACCTCCCCAAACGTCGGCAGGTCTGCGCGGAGGAACGGAGACCTGCCGAGGTTTGGGGACGTTTGGGGAGGCGCCCAAACCTCCCCAAACAGGAACGGAGACCTGCCGAGGTTTGGGGAGGTTTGGGGAGGCGCCCAAACCTCCCCAAACGTCGGCAGGTCTGCGCGGAGGAACGGAGACCTGCCGAGGTTTGGGGAGGTTTGGGGAGGCGCCCAAACCTCCCCAAACAGGAACGGAGACCTGCCGAGGTTTGGGGACGTTTGGGGAGGCGCCCAAACCTCCCCAAAGGTCGGCAGGTCTGCACGGAGGAACGGAGACCTGCCGAGGTTTGGGGAGGTTTGGGGAGGCGCCCAAACCTCCCCAAACAGGAACGGAGACCTGCCGAGGTTTGGGGACGTTTGGGGAGGCGCCCAAACCTCCCCAAAGGTCGGCAGGTCTGCGCGGAGGAACGGAGACCTGCCGAGGTTTGGGGACGTTTGGGGAGGCGCCCAAACCTCCCCAAACAGGAACGGAGACCTGCCGAGGTTTGGGGACGTTTGGGGAGGCGCCCAAACCTCCCCAAAGGTCGGCAGGTCTGCGCGGAGGAACGGAGACCTGCCGAGGTTTGGGGACGTTTGGGGAGGCGCCCAAACCTCCCCAAACAGGAACGGAGACCTGCCGAGGTTTGGGGACGTTTGGGGAGGCGCCCAAACCTCCCCAAAGGTCGGCAGGTCTGCGCGGAGGAACGGAGACCTGCCGAGGTTTGGGGAGGCGCCCAAACCTCCCCAAACAGGAACGGAGACCTGCCGAGGTTTGGGGACGTTTGGGGAGGCGCCCAAACCTCCCCAAACAGGAACGGAGACCTGCCGAGGTTTGGGGACGTTTGGGGAGGCGCCCAAACCTCCCCAAAGGTCGGCAGGTCTGCGCGGAGGAACGGAGACCTGCCGAGGTTTGGGGACGTTTGGGGAGGCGCCCAAACCTCCCCAAACAGGAACGGAGACCTGCCGAGGTTTGGGGACGTTTGGGGAGGCGCCCAAACCTCCCCAAAGGTCGGCAGGTCTGCGCGGAGGAACGGAGACCTGCCGAGGTTTGGGGAGGTTTGGGGAGGCGCCCAAACCTCCCCAAACAGGAACGGAGACCTGCCGAGGTTTGGGGAGGTTTGGGGAGGCGCCCAAACCTCCCCAAAGGTCGGCAGGTCTGCGCGGAGGAACGGAGACCTGCCGAGGTTTGGGGAGGTTTGGGGAGGCGCCCAAAGCTCCCCAAACAGGAACGGAGACCTGCCGAGGTTTGGGGACGTTTGGGGAGGCGCCCAAACCTCCCCAAAGGTCGGCAGGTCTGTGCGGAGGAACGGAGACCTGCCGAGGTTTGGGGACGTTTGGGGAGGCGCCCAAACCTCCCCAAACAGGAACGGAGACCTGCCGAGGTTTGGGGACGTTTGGGGAGGCGCCCAAACCTCCCCAAAGGTCGGCAGGTCTGCGCGGAGGAACGGAGACCTGCCGAGGTTTGGGGACGTTTGGGGAGGCGCCCAAACCTCCCCAAACGTCGGCAGGTCTGCGCGGAGGAACGGAGACCTGCCGAGGTTTGGGGAGGTTTGGGGAGGCGCCCAAACCTCCCCAAACAGGAACGGAGACCTGCCGAGGTTTGGGGACGTTTGGGGAGGCGCCCAAACCTCCCCAAAGGTCGGCAGGTCTGCGCGGAGGAACGGAGACCTGCCGAGGTTTGGGGAGGTTTGGGGAGGCGCCCAAACCTCCCCAAACAGGAACGGAGACCTGCCGAGGTTTGGGGACGTTTGGGGAGGCGCCCAAACCTCCCCAAACAGGGACGGAGACCTGCCGAGGTTTGGGGACGTTTGGGGAGGCGCCCAAACCTCCCCAAAGGTCGGCAGGTCTGCGCGGAGGAACGGAGACCTGCCGAGGTTTGGGGAGGTTTGGGGAGGCGCCCAAACCTCCCCAAAGGTCGGCAGGTCTGCGCGGAGGAACGGAGACCTGCCGAGGTTTGGGGAGGTTTGGGGAGGCGCCCAAAGCTCCCCAAACAGGAACGGAGACCTGCCGAGGTTTGGGGACGTTTGGGGAGGCGCCCAAACCTCCCCAAAGGTCGGCAGGTCTGCGCGGAGGAACGGAGACCTGCCGAGGTTTGGGGACGTTTGGGGAGGCGCCCAAACCTCCCCAAACAGGAACGGAGACCTGCCGAGGTTTGGGGACGTTTGGGGAGGCGCCCAAACCTCCCCAAACGTCGGCAGGTCTGCGCGGAGGAACGGAGACCTGCCGAGGTTTGGGGAGGTTTGGGGAGGCGCCCAAACCTCCCCAAACAGGAACGGAGACCTGCCGAGGTTTGGGGACGTTTGGGGAGGCGCCCAAACCTCCCCAAAGGTCGGCAAGTCTGCGCGGAGGAACGGAGACCTGCCGAGGTTTGGGGAGGTTTGGGGAGGCGCCCAAACCTCCCCAAACAGGAACGGAGACCTGCCGAGGTTTGGGGAGGTTTGGGGAGGCGCCCAAACCTCCCCAAACAGGAACGGAGACCTGGGGAGGTTTGGGGAGGCGCCCAAACCTTCCCAAACGTCGGCAGGTCTGCGCGGAGGACCGGAGACCTGCCGAGGTTTGGGGAGGCGCCCAAACCTCCCCAAAGGTCGGCAGGAGGAACGGAGACCTGCCGAGGTTTGGGGAGGTTTGGGGAGGCGCCCAAACCTCCCCAAAGGTCGGCAGGAGGAACGGAGACCTGCCGAGGTTTGGGGAGGTTTGGGGAGGCGCCCAAACCTCCCCAAAGGTCGGCAGGAGGAACGGAGACCTGCCGAGGTTTGGGGAGGTTTGGGGAGGCGCCCAAACCTCCCCAAACGTCGGCAGGTCTGCGCGGAGGAACGGAGACCTGCCGAGGTTTGGGGAGACGCCCAAACCTCCCCAAACGTCGGCAAGTCTCCGTTCCTCCGCGCCCTGCCTGCCTGCTTCTTTCCGCTGCGGAAAGAAGCAGGCAGGCAAGGCGCGGAGTTTGGGGAGGTGCGCGCGCACCTCCCCAAACCTCCCCAAACTTCGGCAGGTCTCGGACGGCGGTGGCTTGGGAGAGGTGCGGGCGATCCCGGAAGCACCAAAGCCTCGGCCGCGCACAAGTCCTCGGTAAGTTTTTTTTGTTGACTGGAGTATAAGCCGAAGTGGAATTTTTCAGCCCAAAAAGTGGGCTGAAAAATTCGGCTTATACTCAAGTATATACGGTAATTGTTCTAACTGTCAGGAAATGTTGCTTAATGCTGTTTAAATGTCATGCTTTACAAAGATTTTACACTGATTTTAGCTTCCTTCCACTACATTTACAATGTTTAAGTGTAAAGTACATTCATACATCAGAAAATATATATTAAAAAGGGCAGGATGCCAAGGCATGCAAAATTAAATTAAAATAGATCATCCGACCAGATCAGAATGCCACGAGAAAAAATGTGCAAAATAAAGACAGGACCATCCTGCTGCAGCAAAAAAGAAGAAAGAAAATCTCACCATCCAAAAGGTAGCGTGAGCAGTTTTGAGATAGGAATCCATCGGCTTTAGAATAATTGAGTTGCAGTATGGTGACAGGAAGTTACCTTTGTTGGGTCTGGAGTCTGGGTTGCTTTCCCTTCTCTGTGCAGCGCCATCCTCTCCCCGAACTCAGATCCACCCCCAGGTTCACTCTCAAGAGGAGGAGAAGAGGCTGGGGTCACTGATCAAAGAAGCAAAGGCAAGGGGCATTAAGTGAGAGGGAAACATCCAAGCCAAGCAAAAGCATCTCTGTAACACCTTCGGACCAGACATTGGTGAACCAAGATGACAGCAGGTGGAGAACCTCGCCATCCTCTTTAGAGGTTTCTAGTCAAAGGAGGAAACTTTCTCAGTTGTTTCGAAATCGGAGGCATGGCGGGAGAGCTGATTAAGAAATCTGGTAAAAAGAGGTTTTTTTAAAAAAAAAAAAAAGAACCAGGACCTTGCCATCTTCATTTGCTTATAGAAAAGTTTCTCATTTGAAACCCAGAGCATGGTTGTGCGGTTACTTTAAGCTTCTTTATAATAACTCCTACTAATCAGAGCTCTGGGATTAAGCTTTTCCCACCAAAGATGCTATACAAAAAAAGTTCAACAAACTGAGGAGGATGTAGTTCTGTGCCCATCCTACGTAGCTATCAAAAAATGAAAAAAAAAAACAGGTAATCTAAGCAAGCACAGATCCATACATGTCGTTTCTACAGTCACTTTTTGACACTGAATTTTTATATCTAGTTCAGTCATTTAGTTGGGTTTTCTTCCTTTTTTTTTCAATATCACACATAAAGATTATCGACTAAAAACAGAAGGCCCGTAATACAAAAATGTTGATTTTTCTTAATGCAAGCAACTACTTAAGCTCAGCTTCCATTGCTAAAGCACTGCCCCTCCTTCCATAAATTATAATTAGGATATGCATCAAAGCAATGATGAAATCTGCATTTAAATGGGTAAACATAGATCTTGCCCTGTCCTGATCATTGTTGGGTTAGGAAATTTTAATTTATCCATTTGAATCCGAGATGTGCTGTTCTTATTCTACACCTAAAAGCTCCCTAAGTTATACCTGGAAGATTCTTACTTTAAAAAAAAAAGCATTAAAGAGTAAGAGAGATACTCTGTAAGAGATAGTCTGGTTATGGACTCACTTCTTCCAGAAATCAGGTCGGCACTTGAGCTTTATTTCAATATTAAGATAAATCCAGGCTGTTTCCCCCAAGCTTTTGAGATTCAGTGATTATAAAAATAGCTGATTTCTTTTTACAGTTTAGTACTTCATTGCCTTACACTGATTTGTTTTACTGATCGATATTGTCATGAGATCTATAATTCAAATACTCTTTATTTATTATTTAATCATTTTTGTGGGTATGTATGTTATCTTTACCCTACTGCTGCTTTTAAGAAATTCCACTGCATTATTAAAAGATAAAACTCCCAATGCTATGTTCCTTTGCTTTAGCCATGGGAAGTCACCTATACTGTACCTTTAGAGCAGAGTTCCCCAAACTTTTGTGGCCCAGAGCAGGGGGAAGGGGGAAAAAGGGATGATTTTGTAGGGGGTAAACGCATGCACACACATGTGCGCACACGCACACCCATTGCTCATGTGAGTGGGGCCGTGAGCTCTCGTGCAAGTGGGGCTGCAGGCGGTGATGTGAGCGCTCACGCATGGGGCCACAAACACCCACGACGCTCGCAACGATGCTCGTGTGAGGGGGCTGTTTGTGCGCATATGTGCACACCTGCCAGGCACTCATGCAGCCCACTGGCCAACAGGCCACGGCCTGGTAGTGGGCCCCAGACCACAGGATGGGGTCTCCTGCTTTAGAGAGTTTGGTATTGTTTACATACAATGAAGAAGGCAACTAAGTAGAGCCTATTTGTCTCTTCTACATCCAGAGAGTCTTAAGGACTATGGAAATCACTGTCCTTTAAGGCTCTCATTGGGAAACCCTTAAGAACAAAACTAAAACACTCCACGGTGCATTTATTTAGGAGGCTGATATTTTTGCCCATTCTCTTTTCTATCTCTACCTACATGTCCAAATTGTTGCCCTTCTTGATAAGAATCTGGCACTGAAAACCATCTATGTTAACTAATTTCAGTGATGCTTGTATGAGTCCGGTTTTGCATTCCCTAATCTAGTCCCCTGCAGATATTCTCAAGAATATCACACTGACTGTGCTTGGGTTGATGGGAACTGTGGGGGGGGCGGCAAGTTAGGGAAAGGTAACAGTAGCTTACCATTTCCACTGGAATCCTGAGTAGCAGTGCTGGCAGCTTGCTCGTTCCACAGTTGCGTGTCAAGAGTCTTCAGCTCTTCCGAAATTTCCTCCACTTTGCGCTTGGTATCAGCTGCAGCAATTTAAGATATTAGATGCTCTATAAAACTCCACCTCCCATGGAGATGTCTGATCCATGGACAGATCATCGTTATCATATCAAGATTTTCTCTAAAGGAATTCTCTAACGGAGTCTTTGTTGCAAATGTTGTATTGGGTATGGCTTTCTTTTTACAATCTAATCAGTACTAAAGGAAAGCTGAGAAACAGCAGCAGTGGCTGAGGAAACGTTCGAATGGACAACCCCTGACACATCACACCACACACCATGGTCCTCAGACCTATAGACTATTCACGCTGCTTGCACATTGGCCATTCAACACAGCAGCATGGATATTTCATGCCTTAAAGAGTTCTATTAACTCTTTCTCTTAAATGTCATGTGGGCGCAGGGCATGCTTCAGAAATGCATAGAATGCATTCTACCTCATGTTTCCCTCTAAAGGGAAATATAAACACATCCCCCCACCACCACTAAACACACCTCACAAACATGCACCTAACATAATACACTAGTTACACTACTAAACCAATCTCCAGGTCTGAATCACTCAAGTGACTTCATGGCTCCGGGGAAATCTGTAACCTGCTCTCACTTCTGTACAATGGCCTCGTCCCTCCATCCTGTCATCCACAGAAAATGGGATCGAAGGACAATCCTTTTTTTTTTCCCTTCAACTTCAGTGTAATGAAGTTAAATGGTCTATATCCCAATTTAGATGTAGGATATAGCGAGTAGAATCCTCCCAAGTTCTGCACCCATCGTACAGCGAGGGGGAAAAAAATTTGATCCCCTGCTGATTTTGTACGTTTGCCCACTGACATAGAAATGATCAGTCTATAATTTTAATGGTAGGTTTATTTTAACAGTGAGAGACAGAATGACAACAAAAAATCCAGAAAAACGCATTTCAAAAAAGTTATAAATTGATTTGCATCTTAATGAGTGAAATAAGTATTTGATCCGCTATCAATCCGCAAGATTTCTGGCTCCCAGGAGTCTTTTATACAGGTAACGAGCTGAGATTAGGAGCACTCTCTTAAAGGGAGTGCTCCTAATCTCAGCACTGTTACCTGTATAAAAGACACCTGTCCACAGAAGCAATCAATCAATCTCTCCACCATAGCCAAGACCAAAGAACTGTCCAAGGATGTCAGGGACAAGATTGTAGATCTATACAAGGCTGGAATGGGCTACAAGACTATTGCCAAGTAGCTTGGTGAGAAGGTGACAACAGTTGGTGTGATTATTCGCAAATGGAAGAAACACAAAATAACTGTCAATCTCCTTCAGTCTGGGGCTCCATACAAGATCTCACCTCATGTGTTTCAATGATCATGAGAATGGTGAGGATTTATCCCAGAACTACACGGGAGGATCTTGTCAATGACCTCAAGGCAGCTGGGACCAGAGTCACCAAGAAAACAATTGGTAACACACACTACGCCGCGAAGGACTGAAATCCTGCAGCGCCCGCAAGGTCCCCCTACTCAGCAAAGCACATGTACACGCCCATCTGAAGTTTGCCAATGAACATCTGAATGACTCAGAGGAGAACTGGGTGAAAGTGTTGTGGTCAGATGAGACCAAAATCGAGCTCTCTGGCATCAACTCAACTTGCCATGTTTGTAGGAGGAGGAATGCTGCCTATGACCCCAAGAATACCATCCCCACAGTCAAACATGGAGGTGGAAATATTATGCTTTGGGGGTGTTTTTCTGCTAAGGGGACAGGGCAACTTCACCACATCAAAGAGACGATGGATGAGGCCATGTACCTCAAATCTTGGGTGAGAACCTCCTTCCCTCACCCAGGGCATTGAAAATGGGTATTCCAGCATGGCAATGACCCAAAAAGACATGGCCAAGGCAACAAAGGAGCGGCTCAAGAAGCAGCACATTAAGGTTCTGGAGTGGCCTAGCTAGTCTCCAGACCTTAATCCCATAGAAAATCTGTGGAGGGAGCTGAAGGGCTGCCAAACGTCAGCCTCGAAACCTTAATGACTTGGAGAGGATCCACAAAGAGGAGTGGAACAAAATCCCTCCTGAGATGTATGCAAACCTGGTGCCCAAGTACAAGAAACGTCTGATCTCTGTGATTGCCGACAAGGGTTTTGCCACTAAGTACCAAGTCATGTTTTGCGAAGGGGTCAAATACTTCTTTCACTCATTAAAATGCAAATCATTTTTTTTTTGGAAATGCATTTTTCTGGATTTTTGTTGTTGTTACTCTGTCTCTCACTGTTAAAATAAACCTACTGTATCGTTAAAATTATAGACTGATCATTTCTTTGATCAGTGGGCAAACGTACAAAATCAGAAAGGGATCGAATTATTTTCCCCCTCGCTGTAACTATCAAAAATAAGAAAAAAAAGATGATCTAAGCCAGCATGTGACTGTGCATATAGCTTCTACAGTCAGTTTTTCACACTGAATTTGAGAACAATTCAGGAAAACAATGTATGAGTCTTTTAAGTTTTCACCCTCACTAAGAGAGGTGTGGAAGGAAGGGCCTTCTCCCTCTTTAGTAACAGGGTATACTTACACACTTGGGCCTTGACATACTCCACATATTCAGCAGGGCTGAGGGCTGGATGACAACGGATGGACTGAGGGGTGGCTGTGGATGGCGGCCGCAGGAACGGGTGGTGGCAGATGCGGGTGGTATGGATTGTCAGCACATAGGAGCAGGACTGTGGCTCATCAACACGGGCAATGTAGTCTCCCGAACCTTCCTCACACAAAAACTGGAATCAAGGTGAGGAAAAACCAATGACAACTGACTTATGAGAGTTCCAACCGTCGGAACACTGTAGTCTCCTGTCCTTTTTTTTTAATCCCATTTGTATCCTGCCTTTCTCCAAAGACTCAGGGTGGCTTACAAGCTTAGCAGTAGCCTTCATTCTATGTATATGCCTACTTATTAGGGCTTTCGCCCCCCCCCCCCAAGCGGCATTATTACAAAGTCAGCTTATTGCCCCCAACAATCTGGGTCCTCATTTTACCTACCTCAGAAGGATGGAAGGCTGAGTCAACCTTGAGCCGGGTGGGATGTGAACCTGCACTAATTGCAGGCAGCTGGTGTTACTTAAGGAGGCATTAGCCCACTGCTCCACCAAGGCTCTTCTTGTGATTCTCCCAAGCAGCATTTCTGTAGGGGTTCAGGCATCAACATTGCCCATCCTTCTCCTGGAAACCCTTCTAACTGAGAATGCCCTGGAATCCATTTTGGACCCGTTCTACCTTTGAAGTTTGCATCTCCTTGGGGCTCTGGCATGAAAACTATCCCAAGACTGCTTTCAGGAATTAGGGAAAAAGGGAAGCAAAGGGGAGTGTAGTTGGATCATCTCATTTTTGAAAACAGCAAGCAAGGAACTGAAATCTCTCCAAAACAGTACAACTGAGATTCTATGCTAGTCAGAAGTTCAGCCCAGATCAACCAGTAGTTTAATGGCCTATTAAATTCTATTTTTCTTTCTTTCTGAAATACAGAACTACAAATGAAAGAAGGACTCTAAGAAGAAAGGTAAGGCCACCACGGGACAAACATAAGTAATTTAGTCAAGTGAGCAATCAAACATCTATTTATCCAACTAGGGGTCTTCCTTCTAGTGCTCTCCTTTGCAAGACATGTGGAGGCAACGATCTTATGCTACCATCTGAGGATCTGAAGTTTCTCAAGTCTGCCCTATGTCAAACACGTCCTTCGCGGAATGAGAGCAGGAATCACCAAGCAGGAACGTGCAACAAAAAGGCTTTAATCAGCTCAAGGAAAAAGTCAGCGCTGGGAGTGAATGTTTAGATTCACAGAGCCTTGGTGGAGCAGTGGGCTAATGCGTCCTTAAGTAACACCAGCTGCCTGCAATTAGTGCAGGTTCGAGTCCCACCAGGCTCAAGGTTCACTCAGCCTTCCATCCTTCCGAGGTAGGTAAAATGAGGACCCAGATTGTTGGGGGCAATAAGCTGACTTTGTAATAATGCCGCTTGGGGGGGGGGGGCGAAAGCCCTAATAAGCAGGCATATACATAGAATGAAGGTTATTGCTAAGCACATTGATTTGTGCGTTAGATTGTAAGCTGCCCTGAGTCTTTGGAGAAGGGCGGGATATAAATGGGATTAAAAAAAACAAAACATAGCCATCCAGAGACAGGACCCCGCTCCCAGGCCACAAACCAGCATCCGTTCACAACCCCTTTATAATCCCTCCTGCCCCCTTGCAACTTTCCTTAGCAATGCGGCTCACGCTGCTCTACGCTGCCACTACCCTCCGCGTGTCCTACAGGCCTCCCACATCCACCAGTCTGCTGCCAAACAGGAAAATAACCCAGGTAAGGTCCCATCCTTAGGTCCGGAAGGCTGGCCTCGCCGCTGGCAGCTCCAAGATGGAAGAATGAGGGGAGGTGAAGCTGCAACCGCCCCCAGGCCTCGCCAGTACATTCGGAGCTTTGGAAGGCCTGCTGCGGCAGCGGCACCCCATCCAGATGTTCAGCTGTCAGATGGGAGGCGGTGGAGCCAGAGGAGAGCTCGCGGTGGCTTGCGGCAGCAGCGGCACTCGACTCGTTACCAGGAGACCAGCAGGGAGGCTGTGACGTGTGCGGAGGCCCGGCAGCAGCCTCCGATGATTGGGGGGGGGCGGTAAGGCATGCAGCAGCAGGTTTTTCAGAGGCAGGGAGAGGGTCTGTCGAGCCGACGCAAGGCTTTCCCTCCCCCTCGCTGTATGTCAGGCCCACGGGGCTCGACACCCTAGAGCAGGGGTCGGCAACCTTGACTCTTTTATGACTCGTGGACTTCAACTCCCAGAATTCCTGAGCCAGCATAGGAATTCTGGGAGTTGAAGTCCACGTGTCATAAAAGAGCCAAGGTTGCCTACCCCTGCCCTAGAGACACTGATATACACCTACGTAAGAGGGAATATTGCTCTGGCCGTATCTATATAGCCTTCTTCTGCAGTAGCTTTCCGCCAAATTCCGTGCATCAAGTTCCCTTTCTTCTTACCCTGACTTCAGCCTCCCTGGGCTTCCCATTCAGGTTACACTTGGATCCATTGACGTAGGTCTGACTGTGATACCGCTTCAACTTGTGTTGTTTTGATGCCTGCAGTTGGGGTGAGAAGCAAAACCAGAGAACTCTCAGGCCACACTTCTGGGTTCATAACTTAGAAGTTAATTGCTTCAGACTAATGGCATCCCCCTTCCCCTACGTAGCTTTAAAATATAAATCTATTTAGAACCAGACTTATTTAGGGGGGAAAAAGAGGATGCACCCCAAGGGTTCTTGCAATTTTATCTCTAGGAAAATACAGAGATTTTTCTTGTGGTCCCCTGGATGTATGCAAGGCTAATTATTAATAAATTGTATGAAGAGGGTAGAGAGGGGAAGAACAGGATTACTGGGGATTCCTCATGATACAACAAGCTAGAAGGCATACTGAAGCAATCCTTGGAGTAACACATCAAGACCTGAAGAGACCCCAGCCCGTTTTGTTGCAGATTGTTCAGTGAAGGAAACCTTTGGCCCCAAACTTTCTATCATGAGGCAGTAGCCAATGAGAAAGCCAACAACCCTCCTAGCCAGTAGTCCCACAGAAGAAAGCAAAATTAAACGAAGAACATATCTGGACTCTACAATTCGCTCCCTACAACAGGAGATTTCATTCCTTTACTTTGTATTAAATATTTCTTGGTCTCCTTCCAAGATCACTACAGTTAAGGCATTTTACAAGATAAGAAACAATACAATTTAGTGTCAAACTATAAAAGAGCCTTACATTTCGCCAATTTTAAATTTTAAATAAGCTATTTAAAATAAAAAGACTATTTTAGATACTGTAAAACAAACTGTGTACAGCTTAAGTACACAGAGCATAACCAAGTACATAAATTGACAGAACCAGTACATTTCCACTATGCTGGAAATGTCACATAGAATACTTGAATTTAACTCTCTGTTTCATTCAGAGACATACATAATAGAAATTCAGAGCATTTAATGGCTCCTAGTCATGCTGTGCTTCTCTATAATAGAGCAGTCTTTGGTACCAAGGCACTTAGTATTGGCAGACAGGGAGAGAAAGGGACAACTAAGAAAAAGTGAAGTAAAATGTTTCTAACTGTATTCTAACACAGGTTGGGAGACAGGAGGCTTAATTTGTGTCTAAACTCTAAGTATTAATCTCAGGAATATCTTATCAAGACCATGGAGGAGCTAAAGGTGTGGGAAACACCCACCTTTGCTGTTTCATTGTCCCAGTCAAATGCAGACTGGTAATACCCAAGATAAAGAATGTCACCTTTGACTTCAGATTCTGGAAAATATAAGGGGAGATACAGTCAGTAAGCAAACTGAAAGCTAGAGTCTCAAGAGACACTCTCCCACCCCATGTCCAAAGATAGGCACGTTAACCTGCAGCAACAAACCAGAACAGTTTTGTGGTACCTTAAAAACTATTTGTTTATGCATAAGTCTGAGATTCTTGATTAAGAAACATAACACGAAATGAGAAGTTTCATTGCTGCAACCTGAGGCAAAAAGGAAAGCATGCCAAACAGATTGTGCGCAATTCCTCCACCACCATCAAGACTGTAAATTGGCAAACATTCAAATTAATGCCTTATCGGTTGCACACATGTTATTAGGCTGCACCCAGCATCTTCCCAAAAGATCCCGATCAATTGTCGGTCTCCCCCATTTCCAGACGCCTAAAATCCATGATTACAGAATGCATGTTTCCAGACTTAGGCAAAACATAGAGATCTTGCAACAGATTTCATTTTCCAAAAAGCGTGAGTTTTTACTAAAAGCGGAAGTTTGGTGTGTACTATACAGTGAGATTTTTAAGATTCTAGAAAGTATGTGGAGGCACAATTGTTTGCATATATTTTCATTCAAGCAAGCTGAGGGAATCGTGGATTTGATCAAATACCTCTGCAGTTAAGATTCCAAGAAACGTCTTGTCTTGCGAAGAGTCCTTGAAACCACACACATGATTTCAATAACGAAGCCTAACAGTTATGGATTTTAGATTTCTCAACCACTCCCTTACACTTCAACCACACATGCAATAAAGGAGAAGATCAGTACCTTCTATGTGGTATTGCTGGATGTGTTTCCCATAGCAGAATTCATACGTCCACCAGTCTTTAGTCTAAGAGAAAAGGGAGAAAAAGGAAAGATCAGAGACACTGACTGAAACAAGAACCCTTCTGAAATCAGAAGTCATCTAAAAACAAAGGCCAGAAACCTGGTGCCTTCTTCGCAGTTTCAATCCGATTCCCATAACTCCCCAAAACTGTCCTAAACTAGCAGTATCCCAAAATTCTGCAGTCAGAAAATTCTGGGCCGCATTAAAAAAAAAAAAATAGGGCGAGCACATAATGCACCGAATCTAGCTGAAAGATTTTAGATACCTGTAGAATTAAAAAGCCAAGCTCCATTTGGAATAGGAGAAATGAAGCTATGGCAGTGAGCATGGCATTAAGATTCAACTGGGATATTCAATCCTCAGTAGTTTTTAAAATAGATAAAAGTTCAGAGTCAGTTTGTTTAAATATAATTTTTGGTAGCAAAAGTTCTCTAAGTGCTCTTTTTTTTCAGGCACTGCGGTTATTAATAAGGAAATATCAAAAATATCAGTTCTGTCTAATAACAAGCAAATCTCTTCCTTAGAAACAATTGTGTGTGTGTGTGGGGGGAAAGTATTATCAATATGGCATAAAAAAATAAGCAGCTAGTTTCATACTAAGCTATGGTTTACTAAATAAGATGCAAGGGTCACATTTGCACAACATGCTTACCAACGACAAATAGTCTGCATACATTTCCATGATGTCTGAAGACAGTTACTGTTGGATTTGGTCATTGGAAAACAAATGTATGATTCCCTATACAGATTCACTGGGTGGCCTTTGGCAAATAATTTTTCATTTGAGCAGTCAATTTCTCCATTAATTTTAAAAAAAAAGGACACCAAAAGATTTATTCCCAAAGATTTGGGGGAGATTAAGGAAATAAGCTATAAATGGATTTCACATTACTATAATGTGATTAAGAATAACAACAGCTTTTACTAAGATGACCTTGTTTTCTGTGTTATTAGGGATCAGAATTATCACTAATCTCCAGGAGAGATATGAGAAAGCAGATCCTTTAACAAAGCCCATTCAGTAAACGTTTTCCAAGTCTTTTGTTTGTGCCTATGTCTCCCAAGGTCCCCTTAGTTTAAAACCCATCCCAAAGTTACTTTAATAAGGCATGGAGCCGCTTCCATTGGTTTCAGCAGTTCTGAGATCCCAAGTCCAGTGTAACTCTGTGGATTCTCCTCTTTGTCTTGATGGATCTTCATTGCAGCAGCTGGTAGTCGACACTCATACTTCTGCTTGTATTTGGAAGAGATGGTTACTACATCAGTGGCCTTACTCTAAAGAGAAATAAAAAAGAGAGATGGATAGAGTTGAGAATTGGCTACAGATAATAAGAGGGTGAGGATAACAAGTGTCAAAGGCACAGAAAGAATGGGACTTGGTGGGGGGGAATTTGTAATTTGGGCTTTCTCGGGCCCTTTAAAAGTTATACTATGAACCAATGAAAAGCTAAATGTGAATCTGTTCCCTCTTGGGTATTTTTCTCCTGTGTTATTTATTTCTTTTCTAGAATCTTAAAAGCTGATCATTTTACTCATCTGCTTGCTCTCAGAAGTTCTAATAGTATTTCTTTGGCAAGGGAAAGCCCACTGAGAATTCTGGGGGGGGGGGGAAGTTGACCTCATCCTTTATAAATTCTGTGGTAAAGGCTCCAGAAAACTTCCACCTGACGGACCACTAAGCTTAAATAGCTGCACCAAGCTATTTCTTTCTGTCAGTTTTCATTTTACAAAATTAAAGAATGTACACGCTGTGAATTCAGTTTGCCTATTAGGTTGCAGGCTAAGGACTCAAGCCTGCAATCCACATCCAGACAAACAAGGTAAGGGACAGAGTTAGCACCATCCATTGTTAAAATAAAACAATTGGGATTACATTACTAAAAGCAAAGATAAAGAACAGAAGCTTCCACCCTCCCAATAACCTCTAAGGAAATCTGGAAAATATGGAACTCCAGAAGTTGACACAATCCAGGAAATCTCAAATGGGATCATTTTGCTTCAGGAAGTCCTGCAGAAATATATTTATGTATTGCTAAGCTAAAATATTGGGCTAGGTTTTCTATGTTGTGCTAAATCTAATTTTCTATTACACACACACAAACACACTCTCAGTTTTCTTAACTTTGAATATTAAACATGGAAACATTCAAAATCGAAAAAGATACATTACAGATACACACACACACACACAAATTCTTTTTATTAATATTTCAAAATGGCTGCTCAAAAAAATATTTTGCCTGGTAGGGCTTGTAATTAATAATAGTAATGTGGAACTCTCATTATGAAATAGACCAGTATCAGCTTATGAACTGGTTGGAGAACTGGATTTTCTTTTATATCAAATTGCCTGTAGTGTCATTGTGATTTGGATAGGTCCGTAATGTATCTTTTTCGAGTTCGAATGCTTCCATGTTTAATATTCAAAGTTAAGAAAACTGTGAGAGTCCAGCAACAGCTGTTAAGTATGAAAAATGGTCATAAGTCATTAGATTCAGTGCTGTTTTAACTTTGAACACTCACTGAATGAACTGTGGTAAGAAAAAAGAGATGTAGGCAAAAACTGTACTCTGTATGTACTGTGTTCTCCTTTCCGAAGTACTTTATGGCAGCAAAAATAATGTATAAACTGAAACCCAGTTAAAGAAAACCTGTTCATTATCTTAAATATTTAGGGTGATGGACAGATAGGCATTAGGCTTGGAAGATGTACTTATTTATTAGAGCCTCCTTATTCAAATGAAAGGATATTGGATAACAAGGGAACTATTGAGTAAATTTTGTAATGAGAGAATCTCTCTGGACTCTGTTTTCCCAAATCCATTTTCATAACACTTCAGGCTATATAATCAAATATGCATCAACAGAGCCGAGCTTAACACGTGGCATCTCCGTGCAGTGCTACGGCCTACTTGAAAAACAAAATAAAAAAATGATATTGAGCCTAAATGTTGTCAGGTAAGGCTTTATTAATACCTCAACAAATGTTCTTTCCACAATTTCCGCAAAACTGGATCAAGAAGGAAGCAAGGAATCGACTCTTTCGTATCCAAAATACTGGGAGAATGAAGGGAAGAAAGGAGGATTTGACTCTGAGCACTCCTCCTAATGGCTTTAACACTTTAAAAAAAAACTAATATGCTTCTCAGGACGTTTCGTGCTTATTACCATATTCTGTGTGTTGTTTGTACCTCAACAAAGATAGACTACACACAAGATCTAATAGGAGCATAGAAGAGGGTTAGATATAAACTGAGTACTCTAAACCAGACATTTCAAACACAAGGCCCGGGGTCCAGATCCAGCCCACGAAGTGGTTTCATGTGGCCCGCGAAGCCATCCTGGAAACAGTGAGGGAACGGCCCCCACTGCCTTGGCCCTGGCCCAGAGACCCTCCTTCTGCCAGAGACCCTCAGATCTGTCCCACTCCTGCCCAGCCCCCCATAGGCACCCTTGATGCGAACGATGTAGAGCTGGCCATGCCCACCCAGCAGGCCATACGCACTCTAGCCACGCCCACCCAGTAGGCCATGCCCACCCTGGCCACACCCACCTGGGCCCCTGAGGGCAACCGCAATGCTGATGCGGCCCTCAATGAAATTGAGTTTGACACCCCTGCTCTAAACTGTCAGATCCCAAAAGCTTCAAATGAAGTCATCTTTAATGATCTTCAACAAGATACAGTAATTAAAAGGTAAAGGTTATGTCTGACTTTAAGGCATGGTGTTCATCTCCGTTTCTTAGCCAAGAGAGCCAGCATTGTCCAAAGACATTTTCCGTGGTCATGTAGCCAGCACTTTAGGCTGAGGTGCACGAAACACTGTTACCTTCCCATTGAAGTGGTACCTATTTATCTACTCCCATCTGCATGCTTTCAAATTGCTAGGTGGGCAGGAGCTGGAGCTAGTAACAGGAGCTCATCCTGTTGCACAGCATCCCAGGTCTCAAACCCAGGCTTCAGCTTTCCAGCTGACAAACTCAGCATCTTTAATCACTGAGACATTGCGTCTCCTCTTAATTAAGAAACCACTGTTTTTAATTAATGAATTGCAGTTCTTAATAAATTGCTGTTAATTAACAGCACAAAAAAGACTTGCTTTAGGACCTCTTTCCAGAGCACGATACCATAGTCTCGCGAGACTGAAGGATGCCAATGAATAAAAGACTAATATTTTATTCTTAATATAACACCAGAGGAACTAAGGAGCCTCTTGTTGCGAGTGAAGGAGAGTGCAAAAGTTGGGTTGAAACTTAACATTAAGAAAACCAAGATCATGGCATCCGGCCCTCTCAATTCCTGGCAAATAGATGGGGAAGAAATGGAGGTAGTGACAGATTTTATTTTCCTGGGCTCCAAGATCACTGCAGATGGGGACTGTAGCCAAGAAATTAAAAGACGCTTGCTCCTAGGGAGGAAAGCCATGGCAAATCTAGACAGCACACTAAAAAGCAGAGACATCACCCTGCCAACAAAAGTGCATATAGTCAAGGCTATGGTCTTCCCAGTTGCAAGGTATGGCTGTGAACGTTGGACCATAAAAAAGGCTGAGCACCAAAGAATTGAGGCCTTTGAACTATGGTGCTGGAGAAGACTCCTGCGAGTCCCTTGGACTGCAAGGCGATCAAACCGGTCAGTCCTAGAGGAGATCAACCCTGACTACTTTTTAGAAGGCCAGATCCTGAAGCTGAAACTCAAATACTTTGGCCACCTAATGAGAAGGAAGGACTCACTAGAGAAGTGCCTAATGCTCGGAAAGATTGAGGGCAAGAGAAGAAAGGGAAGACAGAGAATGAGGTGGCTGGATGGAGTCATTGAAGCAGTAAGCGTGAGCTTAAATGGACTCCAGAAGATGGTAGAGGACAGGAAGGCCTGGAGGAACGTTGTCCATGGGGTTGCGATGGGTCGGACACGACTTCGCAAACAACAACAATATAACACCAGCATATTTTAGCTGGTTGATATTCCTCTTAGCCTACAATTCTATATCTACTTAGTTAGAAATAATAGCAACTGAACCTCAGTAGATTAACATAGATACCCACTGTACTGCAATCATCATCTATGACTAAATGGAGGTTCTAACAAACTCTTCAATGCTATATTAGCATGTACCGTAATTCCCAACGTAGAATATCAGCTGTTATATTTTTCTTGTGTATTAACTGTAATTATATTAATGTAATTTGTAATCTCTGCAGAAAACTTCACATAGGAAATATTAGAAGCAAAACAAAGTCAGAATGGCTTTTACATTTCTATTTTGTGGTACACAATGCAATTTAATTTCAAAGCATGCCTCATTCACTTTAGGATCCTTAATAGAGCCCAAAGAACTGAAAAATAAATTCTGTTCCCCATAGAAGGCAGCAGCAATTCTGTAAGGTTCAGTCAGGGGTAGGCAACCTCAGCTCTTTTATGACTCATGGACTTCAACTCCAGCTATGCTGGCTCAGGAATTCTGGGAATTGAAGTCCATGAGTCATAAAAGAGCCGAGGTTGCCTACCCCTGGGTTCAGTTCTTGTCACAGAAAAAAATGCAATTACAGGTAGTCCTTGATTTACTACCACCTGAACTTCCATCACTAAGCAACATGTTTGTTAGGTGAATCATGCCTGATTTTACAACCTTTTTTGTTGTGGTCATTACATAAATCATGCAGACATTAAGTGAATCCAGATTCCTCATTGGCTGCTTGCCAGAAGCACCCTGAGAAGGTCACAAATGGTGATCACAGGACCCTGGGATGCTGCAACCATCATAAATGTATGCCAGTTGCCAAGCGTCCCACATTCTGATCACATGACCTTGGGGACGTTGTGACAAGTTATAAGTGCAAGGACCGGTTTTCAGGGCCATTCTAAATTCAAATGGTTGTTAAACAAATGGTTGTAAGGACTGCCTATATATCTGTCCACTTTGCTGCATCTACAGCAGCACATGGCAAGGGAATACTGCTGAGGGCAGACAAATTGTTTTGGGGGCAGCGTTCAGGATTTTTCTAAAAAAAACCAAAAACCCTGATAACCCTTCTAACAACTCCTGCTCAATAAGCCCAAAGGCCTTACATCAGCACGAATCAAGCAGCTGTTTGAGGTCTGCTTCAAACAAACTGCCTACAAAATAAAACTCCCTGCTTCACCGAGCCACCAAAGGCGTTCACATATCACACAGCCCACGCTGACTTCTCAAAAAGATTTATAAATATTTCTGCCTGATTGCTCAGGGGAAAAAAAATCGAAAGCTGACAACCAATGCATACCTAAATGCAGAGAAAAATCTCACAAGGCAAATTGCTGTTCACACACCTGCATTAAGTTGGCACAGTCTAACATCTTGAAGGAACCTCTCCACCACTCACTAAATTAGAATGGCTGCCAGCATACCATTGCTTTTCAGAACACAACTTAACGCACTATCCCAAGGGTCATCACTTAGAATAGAAAGCACACAGCAATTCCAGTCATCCCAGAAGGACCTACCAGCAAGTCAACAGTGTCTGTGATTTAGTTAATTAACATTTTCCTTTCAGAATGTCCTCTGAAACAGTGCTGAGAATTGCTGCACATTAGAATTTAGAACTTCAGAGTCAAAGAAGAGTCAAAGAAAAACAATATGCTTCAGATTGGAGGGGGGGGGGAGATCCTTAAAGCCAAACATACAGTAAAACATAATTCTTGGGGGGGGGAGAGGAAATGCCACAACTTTAAGTTACTGCCAATAGGTGATGCCTATAAAAGTGTCCCATTTAATCCAAATTATATTTCCCCTTTAAAAGCAAAATACCACACAGCCCTAATGTTCATGGAAAATAACTATATAAAATAAATTTATTAGTTAGGCATTTTACCAAATGATTCAGGATCACAATGACAAAAAATTTAAAATCCTCCATAGGTTGTCTTCTTTATGCAACTAGTTTAATAATCAGTAACCACAGTAAACTTCACAGCCTATTAAATAATGGCACCTGTTACCACAAGCATCTCTATCTACAATACCATTAGGAATAAAATATTAGGATCACCACACTATTAGGAAATCCGATTTACATAATAATCAGATGCTTATTAAAATAAGTCCCAGGTATCAGAGAAGAGCACCAAATTCTTCCAAAGTTCTCTTTGATGGTATTAGGGGGACTACTTTAGCATAAGAATGCAATCTAAATCTCAGTAGGGTGGGATTTGGCAAATTCAGAATATCCACAACAGCAGGTAGGAAGCACTGCAGCAAATTCTGATGGGCATAATAATAGTGGAAGGGGGAATAAAGATTATAAAAGATTTAAAGTGTACAACAAGCAAATTAAATCAGGTTTGGGAGGATAGGAGTTTCCAATTCCGTGACTGTGCTTCTGGATACTGGTTCCCCAAGAAACATTAGCCTTCAAACAGCAGTAGACTGATTTACAAATGCACTTAACTGACAAAACTGGATTGTAAAGTTGCATACTTCAATAATTCTTAATTAAAGTACTTCACAGAAGATGCCAACAGCTAACTTGCAGTCAATTCAGGAAAACCTCTGGGCCAGCATAGCAGAAAGATCCACACATTTCATTCAAAGTCTACTGGGCATTTGATTTCTCATAAATATCCTTCATACCCCAAAATCCCAAAACCAGATTGGCCCTCTAATTCCAGTCATCTGAAGTTCTTTAGTTTAGCTTACCCCAATCAGGGTATTCCCAAATGGGACTGAAAATAACTTGCAACACCCCCATCGTGCATGGTCAATGATCATGGACGTTGGAACCTATAGTCTAGGTTGCGGACAGCCAAATTACCAATATGTAGCATAGCAGTAAAGTAGGATGGCCAATCTTGTTGCGTGTGTCAAAGTGATTTCATTAGGGATAATATGGTAGAAGGGTTGAAGCAAGCAGGGGACAAGGATTCCTTTGAATGCCCCCTTGTCATTTTCTTTCCTCTCTCCCGAGCACTAGGCAAAGGCAGACAGAACAGTATTGCTTAGCAGAACTCTGTATTTGCTGAGGGCATTTGAAACTAGGCTAATCTGCATGGGTAGCCCAGAGTGTCAGGTGGCCCACCCTGGATGTAAAATAAGAAATGACCATATAACCATTACGAGTTATGTGACTGTTTCCAGAGTAAGCAGCAAATCAAATGAGAAGCAAGTATAATATAGTACAGAAATCACTTGGCTTCAACAGGTTTAATACCAGTCTCTTCTAAATACAAAGGATATAAATGGCAATAGAGCTGAAGCTACCTCTAGTAATAAATCTTCAATTTCTCATGGGGTTGCGTAGATGGTGCAATCCTCAGGTATGATGATGCAACTTTTGCCAGAGTAGTAAACATAAACCCATTGTGACACATTGCTAAGTAAATCACTATTTCCCATAAGAGCAAGGTTACATACTATAAGAAGCAGAGAGAGCACCAAAATAGTTGACAAGGGCCTGAGATGGTCACTGTTAGCACCTGACAATGCTCAGCAAGTACACGAATGACTTAAAATGTGAAAAAAAAAACTAAGTATTAACAAGATTTTGGCAGCCTCTTCAGGTACTGAAACAAAAAAATGAACCTACACCAAGGGCAAAGGCACTATTGTATCAAAACAGGACTGCATTTCAAAACTTCCTCTATTAACAATTCTGAAAAGTTCTGCATTACCTTACTAATGTTCTCTATTTGGGCTAATTGTAGATAATTCAGATAACAACTCAAGCAGCTTGCTGTTCAGTATTAATATAGATGAAACTGATTTTAAATGTTACTAAAAATAATAATTGTTCTCTTAGTTACCAAATAAGATGACACTGTCTTTAGGTTAGGCACTTCTCCTCAATACTTTGCTACACTCCTTCAATTGCTTATTCACTATATAGATTAGATATTGCTTTAAGCACTAAAATGTATAATCTGCTGCATTGTTTTAACTCTCTTTAAAACACAGATCATGATCTGAGTTAGACAGTTCCACTTACATGGATATGTTTTGGACATATACTGATTTTTTTTAAAAAAAAATATATTCTGATTCTGCTTCTACTGTAAGTCCAAGGATATTGAATATCCAGACATTATGTTCTTTGTATACACACTGCACTATTAAAGGCCCAAACAGTATTTGCTAAAAGCATTTTAACCAATTCCTAAATGGTTTTAACGTAATGCTTTTTCTAATCTTAAGAATGAACCAAATACCTGAAAGTAAACACCCATTTGGGGTAATTTTGATCCAGTAATTCTTTCACCCACTGCTGCATTAGGGAAGGCTGTTAAGAATATTGTATAAATTAGGGGTCTTCAAACTTGGCCCTTTTATGACTTGTGGACTTCAACTCCTAGAATTCCTCAGCCAGGCATGCTGGCTGAGGAATTCTGGGAATTCTGGGAGTTGAAGTCCACAAGTCATAAAAGGGCCAAGTTTGAAGACCCCTGGTATAAAGGAATTACTTCTATCTCCCCTATCCTATAAATGGCCCAGTGAGAAGTTTACTTATTGTGAGAAAATATATTGCAGGAACACCAGCCATCTCATTATCATTTCTGCAACATATTATGAGACAGACCGTCTCTATAAATAACTAACCATATATTACAGATGGAACAGGTTTTATAATGTGACTTGACATAGAATTTAACAGTTTTCAGGAGCACTTATTTACCAATACATCACACTGTCTATATTTTAGGAAACTCTGTACATTGCATTACATCACGGTAGTGCTATATGATCAGAACACTAAATTATTTTTTTGCATGAAAGGTGAACTTTGCACAGCAGTATCTCAGATTATAACTTTTATTCTACTTCTGAAAACAAAAATCTTAACCAGTAACATTTATCAGGGGTGTCTAACTGCCAGCCCACAGGCCAGTTGCATCATGCGGAGGCCACGCCAGCTCCAGCAATGCAAAAAAAGTTGCAATATGTAGTGACATGTCATGTGACATGGCAAGATTGACACCCGTGAGTTATATAATGCTGCATCTAAAACTAAGTATTGCATTACTCCATACTTCCATAATGAAAATATTCTACACTAAATAAACAATTCTTACAAGGTATTGTGTGTTTCTAAAATTGGAAATAACCCACTTCAACCTCATCTCAGTCCGTTACCTTATCTGTGATTGTAGTACACTATGAATGTAAAAGGTGGACTTTAAAGAAGATAGAAAGAATATTGCCCTGTTTGGAACTTTGGTGTTGGAGAAGACTCCTGATACTGTGAACAGCTAAGAAAACAAACTAATTGATTTTACTTGAGGGACAAACGATACTCAAATTATCCTACTTTGGATACATTATGAAAAAAGCTGTAAAGGTGGGAAACGTGAAAAAGAAGAGGACAACAAGCAGATGGATTCGGTTACAGTGGCAATGATTGCACCATTGGGAGACTTGCAAGAGCTCATCTTTATCTCTAATCTCTTTGGTCGCTGAAAGTCAAAAATGACTTGATGGCACAAAATCAATCAAGCCTGAATGTGAGACTTTCTGCATGTAAAGCATATTCTGAACCACATATGCTACCGAAATCATGAATTAAAATGATAATACCATGTAGAAAGAAACAGTTTGAAGAGAGACTCATAAAAAGGTAACAGGGTGGTAGTGGCGTCAGTGGCAAGAGCATATTTGAGAGAAGAAACTATAGATCTCAAAAAAAAAACCAACCCAAAAAAGGCAACGCCAACTAAAAGTTCACAATTTTCCTCGCCAACTAAAAGTTCACAATTTTCCTCGTTGCACGGGTTGCAATGCTCTGATCACAGTTAATCATTCAACGTTTCTCCTCCTCTGCATTCTTACATACACACATTTCCTGCATTCTAGGGTGATCTTGGAAAACTACCGGTAACAAATTTGCCTTCTGAATAAAGGTGAGGGGTTGAGTCCTTTCGAGGCAGCTGCTGCATACAAACTGGATTTTCTCTTCAGCCAATGGTGGGTTTCTGCGAACGAGGGAGGATCCGGCGCACACAAGGGGCTGAAGCCACCACACGCGCGTCACAAGGCGCTCCTTCGGGTCCGCTGAACAAATCGCATTCTCTTTAGATTCCCGGACACTCCGCTTTCCACCCACCCCAATTCGGCCCTAAATCGCTTTACCTGCCCGGCCATCACAGGCTCCGCGCCGATCTCAATGCCATATTTCAGCTCGCTCAGCTCGTGCAGGTTCAAGGTGCCAAACGACTCGCCCTGCCCCAGCATCGAAAACGCTGTAAAGAGCACAAAAAGGCCGCAGGAGGCCGACAACCGAAGCACCTCTGCCGCCATCTTCCTCTCACCGCTCCGTCCTGTTATTGCCCTGAGTGAAGGCGGCCTCGGTGACTCATTCCGCCCTTTCCTTTCCATCAATTCCTACGGTCCTAGGAGATGTCAGTTATCACATTGAGGGCTTCCTATTGGCCGTTGTAAGGGAAGTGACTACGACGGGGAGAGTCGAGGCGTTCTTGAAAACCTGGAAAAACTGGATTGGGTCGGTCCACCGAACCAATCACGATGGCGAGCGCCAGCACACGCTGCAGTTGAAAGCGTCTGATGAGTAACAATTGGCCAAGGTAAAGTCATCGTAGCAACCAATCAAGATAACGAGCGCTTGCCGTCTCGGAAGATCGCAAATGCGTGGTGCTATTTTATTTGAAAATCCGAAATGTATTATTTGCGCGCTTTGCGACTTCTGGTGTAAGGATGTAGAATCACGTCCACGGATATGTTTGTGCGTTGAAATTATTCGGAAAATTCCGTCGCATAGCGTAGGGCAAGAATACCAGCTAGTAATTAACCCACATCATTTAAATCTGAACGAAAGCCAATGTGCTACTATGCTGGCTGTTAGTTGTGATTTTACTGAAAGGAGGTATTGGGCGACATTCTGGTTTTGTACATTTAACAGCTGTTCTAAATTATTGCTCACGTATTTATCCCTACTTGCCAAATAACAATCATAGCTAAATTGGGCATGCCTGCCAGCTACAGAACTATGAGTAGGGCTATGCAAATAGGTTCTATAGGTTTCCATGCGATTAAATATGCTTCAGAAGACATTTTGCAATTGCTCTGGTTTGAAAATTCTTCAGGAGAGCTTACCTATTAATGTGTTCTATATGTAACAGTTCCGCTGTCAGGACCCACCCCAAACCACGTCTTAGGAAGACAAAACTCTTGGAGTCAAATCTAGTCCAAAAAGAATCTTTACTATGACATGCTTGGTTGTAGGAATACAAGACAGGACTTAATATTGTACTACAAACTAAACCCTTATAAAGAGTTCCCGGTTCAACCCCCCCCTTAACCCCATTTGGTCAGACCCCCATCATTTACCTCATATCATCCCTCTCGTGGGAAAAAGGAACTTAGGACCTTTTATGTTTATTGCTCTCTTCCGTGACACAAGCCAGATGCTCCTACCCTAACCCCCCCTTTTGTTTCCCCAGTTCAAAAAGCTTCTCTTTTCCTTTGAAATGCCTAATTCTGGCTTAATACACATCCGTTCCCTCCTCCTCGGGAGATGGCAGGATCCATGGAATAATGTTTTAAACATACGTTTATGAATATGATATAAATGGATACTGACATCCGCTAGTTTTTCCATCTCTTTGTGAGGCATTCACGAGGGAAAGATGAAAGAGGTACAGGATGCTTTATGAATGGGAGCTGTAGTAGTCAGAAATGGAAGCACAGTTTAAAAAGTAGCATCTCTTTCTGGTAACCACATGAACCTGTTACTGAATTCTGTCACTGGTGGGCACCAAATTGAGGAAGGCTGCTTGGAATCTGTTACTTGTCAGATCTCATTGTCTCGCATAACTGCTCAGCTCAGAGTCCCACTATATTGCTTCAACATACACCCTTAAAACGGTTTTTGCAGAAGAATGCCCCAATGAGTTTAATGAAGTTTACTCACAAATAAACATTCATACACTTTTATCCTTAGTTGACATTAATTTTTGGTGTAGAACTAGACAGATACACTGTTAGTAGTATCTGTAATATTAAACCTAGTCAGGATGACTGAGGCAAGCAAAATTGAAATTAGATGCTTTAGCATTCACAATTCAGGACTTCTTAAATAGTAAGAATTGAATAAGCCAAATTCTCTCTTCAAAATTAAACAGAATTTCATAGTCTACAAGTTAAGAAACTTAACAAATTTGTATATGGGGGTTAATTCAGAATCCAAACTAGGTGTATTTGTATAAAATAACAATCTTCATTACATCAGTTTTTACTTATTTGCTGGTACCGTAATCAGAAGATACATTTCCAACAGCACTAGATTTAATTCCCATTTTTATCTTGTTAATGACAGATATTTTTAAAGTAATGCATTTTATTTACACATGATTTATTTAATTATTGTAAGGAGCAATAATAGTAAATGCAAAGAAAAACAAAAAAGACGTTAACATAGTAGGAAAGACTGGAAGTTGAATTATGGCTCCTCTCCTCTCCTCTCCTCTCCTCTCCTCTCCTCTCCTCTCCTTTCTTTTCCTTTGAAATACAGGTAGTCCTGACTTACAACAGTTCATTTAGTGACCGTTCAAAGTTACAACAGCACTGAAAAAGACCTATGACCATTTTTCACACTTATGACCATTGCAGTATCCCCATGGTCACATGATCAAAATCCAGATGTTTGGGAACTGGTTCATATTTATGACGGTTGCAGTGTCTTAGGGTCATGTGAATAGTTTTTGTGACCTTCTAACGAGCAAAGTCAATGGGGAAGCCAGATTCACTTAACATCCATGTTACTAACTAACTCAACATTGCAATGATTCACTTAACAACTGTGGCTAGAAAGGTCATAAAATGGGGCAAAACTCACTTAACAAATGTCTCATTTAACAACTGAAATTATGGGCTCAATTATGAGTTGTAAGTCGAGGTCTACCAGTATTTCGCTGTTTATCCAAGTGGCTTCTTTGAAATGTTTCAAACAAAAAAAAGAGAAAAGGAATCCACTTGCCATGACTCAGTTTCTAGAGACAACTCTACCTGGATGACTGAGAATCTTCATCGATATATAGTAGGAAAGAAAAAGGAAAGAAAAACCTAGAAATTGACTAAAGGAGTTGTAAATCATTCAGAAAGCAATAAATAAGCCTGGGTACATTCAAAGTATGGTTCCGACAAATGAAACTTCAAAGAACTTCAAGGCATGTTTACCTTAAAAAATGTTTATTCAAGTGGCATAGCTTTGGCCAAAATCTGAATTCTCCTCCCCTTAGCACATAGTATCAAACACAATTCCCTCCTCTAATTAGTAGTCATAAATCACATTCTCCAATTAGTTTGAATTGCAGGTTTTTCCTCCTGTTCTCTAGCCCGCCATCTCTTATCATCTCTTATTTCAAAAGCCCCTAAGTTCATACACTTTTACAATATTGTTATGTCTAACTAACTCCCATCACATTCCTCCTCCTCCCCCAAGTATCATGTAATTCTAAGAATAATGCATAGGAAAGAAAAAGGCTGCATCTCCATATGTTGTCAAAGCAAGAACATCCGATGTTAGCAGCGTTGGCATTCAGCCTTGAATTTTCTTATAGCAATCACAATCAAACAATATTTGACAACCTTCCTGGATATTTCTACAGACTGAACTGTAGGCAAGAATAAAGTATTCTGTCTTCAGGCCATCCCAAGTGGTTAATCAGGAAGAAAATCTATGGATAAAAAGGAGGACCAACTCACAGGAGGGTGTGCTGAACAGAGTAACTGTACAGATAATGATTGTTCAATTGCTCGGAACAATTGTACTATTGCACAGAAATAAAAGAATAGGAACTATTGCACAGATATAAAAGAATAGCAACTATTCTTATCTACCTACTTGTTTCTTGTTGTTGTTGTTAGTTGTGTAGTTGTGTCTGACCCATCGCGACCGCATGGACAATATTCCTCCAGGCCTTCCTGTCCTCTACCATCTTCTGGAGTCCATTTAAGCTCACGCCTACTGCTTCAGTGACTCCATCCAGCCACCTCATTCTCTGTCGTCCCCTTCTTCTCTTGCTCTCAACCTTTCCCAGCATTAGGCTCTTCTCCAGTGAGTCCTTCCTTCTCATTAGGTGGCCAATGTTTCTACTGCTTGCTAAATTAAAAAAAGGAAAAGAAAAAAAGAAAAGAAAAGAAAAGAAAAGAAAAGAAAAGAAAAGAAAAGTAAAGCAGTTTGGTGAAGCGGTTAAAGCACCAGACTAGAAAATGGGAGATCCTGAGTTCTAGTCCTGCTTTACACATTGTTAGAAAGAAAATTAGATCCATTCTGAGTGCTGTGCCTTCAGAAATAAACTTTTTTGCTTCAATCAACTGTCCAGTACAAGCAAAGTACAAGACCAGCTGTTTGGAAATGGCCACATATCAATTTCCCAGGACAGTTTCTTTCATAAGAAAGCCCTTTCTTTGCTCTTGGAAGCATGCAGAACCTATCCTCTAGGAATCTTTGGAAAGGGCAGTTAGCCAGCCAGTCAGCCAAAAGGGTCAGAGACCCTGCTGAGTTTGTAGGTTTGGCATTGTGAACCAGGGCGATGGCCTCAGAAACAAAGAACCCCTTTGTTTAGGAAATGGGAAAATCTCAGAGAGAGGACGTCTCTGATATCCTAAAGAGATTTTGTTCATTTGAATAGGCTTTGCAATCTTGCTAATTTCAACCTTGGTCTTAAATCTCTTTAAATGTAATTTCCAAGCTTTAAATTGGCTGAAAGATTGGATGAAGAGGACTAGGAGAAGATTGAATGGCTGAACACTGAATGGTGGGGAGGGGGGTTGATTACCTTCCTACAGCAGAAAGCCAGATCTTGGTCCAGTCCCTCTCAGGCCTTTCAACAGCTCTCAAAAGAAACCAGCATGGCTGCATAAACAACTCTCTGATAAATTGAAAGGCAAAAAGGACAAGTATAAGAAGTGGAAAGAGGGGCACATAACTAAGGCAGAATATCAGCAAATAGCCTGAGCCTGCAAAGATGAAGAGAGGAAAGCTAAGGCTCAAAATGAAATAAAGTTTGTGACAAAAGTCAAAAATAACAAAGAAAGCTTCTTTTCAACATATAAAAAACAAAAAAAGTCAAGGAAATGATTGGTGTATTAGTGGAAGAAAGTGGAAAGAAGGTGACAAGCAACAGGGAGAAAGCAGAATTTGTTGTTGTTAGTTGCAAAGTCGTGTCCGACCCATCGCAACCCCATGTACAACGTTTCTCCAGGCATTCCTGTCCTCTACCATCTTCTGGAATACATTTAACTTCACGTCTACTGCTTCAGTGACTCCATCCAGCCACCTCATTCTCTGTCGTCCCCTTTTGACCACATCCAGCTTGCCTTGATTCATGGATCTTACATTCCAGGTTCCTATGGAGAAAAAATCTTTACAGCATCGGACTTTCCTTTCACCACCACATGCATCCACAGTTGAGCATCCTTTCAGCTTTGGCCCAGTCCCTTCATTCTTTCTGGCGCTATTAGTACTAGCCCTCTGCTCTTTCCCAGTAGCATATTGGACACCTGCTGACCTGAGGGGCTCATCTTCCAGCGTCATATCGTTTTGCCTTTTGGTACTGTCCATAGGGTTTTCATGGCAAAGATACCGGAGTGGGTTGCCATTTCCTTCTCCAGTGGATCACATTTTGTCAGAACTCTCTGCTATGACCTGTCCGTCTTGGGTGGCCCTGCACAGCATAGCTCATAGCTTCATTGAATTACGGAAGCCCCTTCGCCGCAACAAGGCAGTAATCATCAGTCTTTACACAAAGGGAAAAAACCATCCAACCTATCAAAAACAGTACCGTAAAAAACAGATTAGAAACACAAGATAGGCAAGAAAATGGTAAGTGAGCACCTATCCACCCTAGACAAGTTCAAATCACCAGGACCAGATGGATTACACCCCAAAGTTCTGAAGGAACAGGCAGACGTGATCTCAGAACCACAGAACTATATCTTTCAAAGATTCTGGAGCACCAGGGAACTACCAGAGGACTGGAAAAGAGCTGATATAGTTTCCATCTTCAAAAAAGGGGAAAAAATAGATCCAGGAAACTACAAACCTATCAGCCTGACCTGGGAAGATGTTGGAAAAGATAATCAACAATGAATCAGTGAACACCTAGAGGCAAACAAAGTCATAACCAAAAACCAACATGGCTTTGTCAAAAACAGATCATGCCAGAGAAATCTTATTGCATTCTTTGACAAGGTGACAAAATTAGTAGACCAGAGGAATGATGTGGATATAATTTACTTGGACTTCAGTAGGGCATTTGATAAAGTAGACCACAACCTACATAAGGTAGAAAAGGTTCCTGTTTTTCAGCGGAGCAGTTGGAAGATTCGGAATGCCGAACCTTTGGCTGAAATTTCTTTTTGTTGGGGATACTAAGGGGCCAGAACCCACCCTGAAGGGGTGGAATGAATGAAGGAAATCCCAGGGACTTAGGAGAGACGGTGGTCTCTCCAAACAGTCCAGGAGAAGCCTCCCAGAAACCAACAGATGAAAAGGCTGGCTAATTCCATGTCCAGCCATAGCTGAAAACAACAACGGAAGCCATAAGCTTTTAAACTAAGTGGATCTTAAACAGCATGCTTGAATCTAGGTAAGAATATTGATTTTCTCTATCCTACCTATTTTTCTGAAGAAGTAAGTCCCCAAAAGAAGAGATCTCTGAAGAAGGAAAGGGGGAAGGGGGACTCTGCTCCCTCCCGTTTGGCTAATGGCAAAACTTTCCCTTTAGAGAAAGAAAAGAGACTATAAAGACTTGAAAAATGAGCAAATGCTGACATCTGCTGGTGGATGAGGATTTTTTTTCTCTGACCCTCAAAGTTTTTTAGAAAATGCAGCTGTGTAAACAAAGTGAGAATAACAAAGCTGAAGCAATAAATACTTCACAAAAGGAAACATATGATAAGCAACAACAATTTCAAAAGACAATGATTTTAAACTACATAGAAATCCAGAATAACTTTGAGAGCATGAATCAACTTATTTCCAATTTAATCTCACTCCAAGAAATTTCCCAGGAAAATACAGTAGAGATGACTGAACAAAATTCTGAGGATAGTGACTTAAAGATGGAACCGTATAGAATGATCACTTCACAAAAAGAAACAGATGATAAGCGGCAAAAATTTCAAAGGACAATGACTTTAAACTACAAGGAAATGCAGAATAACCTTGAGAGCATGAATCAACTTATTTTCAACTTAATTTCACTCCAAGAAATTTTTCAGGAAAATACAGTAGAGGTGACTAAACATAATTCTGAGGATAGAGACTTGAAGATGGAACCATATAAAATAAAAAAAATATGATTTAATCCAAATGGGAAATATTTTAACACATCTAAGCAACTTTGAAGAATTAGAAAAAATTCCTTACAGGGAAACAAATGGTGCAGCAAAATATATTAAGAAAGGCAATGGCCAGAGAAAAAAGACTAAAATGGAAATTCAGGAAAAAAAGATGGAGATTATCAGAAAGAATACTTTAAAAAGAAACATTTGTTTTAATATGGCTAAAGAAATGGAAAACTTTGAAATATACTACTCTTAGAGGGATGAATTTCCCCCCCTTAACTAATATAATATGTTTTTTTTCCTTCTGAAAAAAGTTGAAATGATTTAAACAAAAGCAAATGTTTTACTTATTTAAATGTGACGATAAGAAAAGCATAAAAATGTGTTTTGAATGAGAGTTAAAGGATTAGATGATTAGAACTACTGAATGGAATGGTTAAAGTTTAAATAGATTAAATACATTCTTAGCTATAATCAAAAAGAATAAGAAATTGAGGGAATAAATATATATTAAATTAGGAGGGATACATTTTTTAAGTTATATGTTATTTTTTGTATCTCGGTGCTCTTCTCCTTTTCTTATTTCCCTTCTCTTTCCTCTTTTTCTTTTTTTTCTTCTTTTTTGTCTCTCTATTTTCTTTTCTCTTTCTACTTTTTTACGTATTGATTAAGAAATATAAAAACATGAGAGGGTTTATATGGAAAAAATAGAATTAAATCCACCAATGTAAATATAGTTAAATGTTGGAAAGATTGTCACTTGTAAGAATATTTAGAATTTGGGGGGAGAAGTAAGCTGAAATAAACACGGTAACAGGATTTATGATAAGGCAAATAAAATGACAAATAGGATTATTGAAAGTATATATTTAACTGTTGTTAATTAAAATAATGAGAGTTGTCTTAATCTAATGTTTTGCAAAGAAAGATACTTTGGGGAAAGGGGAAATCAAATGAAATTAACATATGGAATATAGATCATAGAAATTAATTGTTAAGGACTGTCTTATAAATGTTACCCAGACAACATACTGTTTACAAATTACTGAATGATTTATGTTATGTAAAAAAAATTCTAATAAAATATTTATACAAAAAAAGGTAGAAAAATGTGGGTTAGACAACATCACCATCAGATGGATTCGTAACTGGCTGACCAACCACACTAAATGTGTAGTCCTCAATGGAACTGCATCTACATGGAGGGAAGTATACAGTGGGGTACTCTTCAACATCTTCATCAATGATTTGGATAAGGGGATAGATGGGGAACTCATCAAATTTGCAGATGACACCAAGATGGCAGGAATAGCCAACACTCCAGAAGATAGGCTTAAGATACAGAAGGATCTTGACAGACTTGAACATTGGGTAACTAACAAAATGAAATTCAATGGTGAAAAAAGTAAGGGTCTACATTTAAGCAAGAAAAACCAAATGCACAGGTACATACCTTGCTCAATAGTAGTAACTGTGAGAGACATCTTGGAGTCCTAGTGGACAATCACTTAAATATGAGCCTGCAGTATGCTGCAGCTGCCAAAAAAGCCAACACAGTGCTAGGTTGCATTAACAGAGGGATAGAATCAAGATCACATCAAGTACTAATACCACTTTACAATGCCCTGATAAGGCCACACTTGGTCACCATGATGTAAAAAAGATGCTGAGACTCTAGAAAGAGTACAGAGAAGAGCAAGAAAGATGGTTAGGGGACTGGAGGCTAAAACATATAAAGAGCAATTGTTGGAATGGGTATCTCTAGTTTAATGAAGAGAAGGACGACGGGTGACATGATAGCAGTATTCCAATATCTCAGCGGCTGCCACAAAGAAGAGTCTAGCTATTCTCCAAAGCACCTGAAGGCAGGACAAGAAGCAACTAACCAAAGAGAGAAGCAACGTAGAACTAAGGAGAAACTTCCTGACAGTTAGAACAATTAATCAGTGGAACAACCTGCCTCCAGAAGTTGTGAATGCTCCAACACTGTAGGTTTTTAAGAAGAGACTGGATAGCCGTTTGTCTGAAATGGTATAGGGTTTCCTGCCTGAGCAGGGGTTGGACTAGATGACCTCCAAGGTGCCTTCCAATTTTTATTATTGTTGTTGTTGTTGTTATTATTATTATTATTATTGAAAAGCCAAAGCAGACATGATTAGTAATTGGGTGAGAGACTGTCAGGAAATACAGTGCTATAGAATCAACTAGGAAATTAATGCCAAGGAAACTACATAGATGTGTATACTTAGAGAGACTATATCTTTACCCTGAAAGCCTGTAATATCTAGAACCCCCAGCTCTCCCCCACCTTGCAGGTTATTTTTTTCTCTCCACAAGATGGTGGCGTGTTCACACGCAGCAGCTCTGAGCTCCCGGTACTGGTGTGTGGTGATTGGATTAATGTGCGTATGGATGAATGTGCACAGTGTAGTGCAAGGGGTTAAAATAGCCTACACACGTATAGGAGCTGTTAAACATCGGGCTTGCAAGGCAATAACAGAGTTTTCAGTACATAATTCAGGTTACATTATCAAAACATCCTTCTTCTTCTGGCGCAAACTCTGTGCTCAAGCCGGAGTGGGGGGGGACGAGGAGGAGGAGGAAGAGCGGCGATTGACAAACTGCCAGCCAATCTCTCTGGGAGAGGGAATGCAGGATGGAGAGGAGGGCAGCTTGCCTTGGAGAGGGAGGGGGGAGCCCTCCCCATCTGCTCTCTCTCTCTCTCTCTCTCTCTCTCTCTCTCTCTCCTCACTTGGCCAGCCGGCCCGCTTGTTCTCCAACAAGCTGAAACACCGCAGAAGAGTCTTATGCAGCTCGCTTTCCTCCGCGGAGATGCAGCAAGGGCAGGAGAGAAGCGCCAGTGGGAAGAGAGAGAGAGACAGAGAAGGGAAGTGCAAGTGCCCCCCCCCTCTCTCTCACACACACACACACACATACACACACACACACGCTTCTCCATGCAGTCTTCCATCTTCTTCACACTACCAAGCTCAGCCTGACAATGGGGTAGAAAAGAGAAGTAAAGTCAATTTAAAGTCAAATCAGGTTCATATTTTTCTATTCCTGTCACAGGAAAGCTAATACTATTCCAGTAATCCACTTTCCCCAAGATAGTATTCTCCAGACTGTTTGCACTGCAACTTCCATCAGTCTCACACAGCATAATCTGCACTAATCAAATGTTTGCTACCAGCTAACAATTTCTCACTTTTTTTTCAAATTAATTGTTTTCTGATAAGCTACATATACTACATTGTAGAATAATAATACTGTAGTTAACTATAGTGGTAGCTATCCAATAGAAACTGGAAGCTGTTAACAATCTGATGTTTAAAGTAAATGAAACTTTCAAAATGGAACTTGTATGTCAATTTTAAATATGATTTCTAAAATACATATGAATATAGCCTTGCTACATTATACAGTTTATACTTAATATGATCTAAGGAATTGCAAAGTGCACTGAATTATTTCGTAATATAAAAATGCTTACATCTCTGAGCCCAATAGTAAAGTTTCTAGTGTATTATTGTTTATTATTGAGTATTTAAAAAGGTGGGGAGGAGGAAAAAAGAAAAAAGAGAGCTGCTTGGAAAGGATAAATAAATATTTATCTGTAACTTTTCCCTTTCTCTGCTTTGACCAATTTGCAGTATTTATACACATTTAAATTAAAAATCAAACCATAAATATTTAATTTGCTGCATGATGTATTATTTGTTCATTTATTTAATTTGTATACTACCTATCTCACTATTGAACTGACTTTGGGAGACTTTCAACGCAATAAAAGCAAAAATATGGAAGCCATTCTTGTTTACATTTAGTTAAGCTAAATTTAAACCTGGATAGGTACTCCAGGTTTAATTCTGTGGGAAGTCAGAGAAGGAAATATTAAAATACAAAGCCTCAAACAGGAACAGGAAACAACTCCAAACAAAAGGCTCCAGAGGGTATAAAAACTCACTCCCTACATGTGCTCTCTCTCTCTTTTCTTCCAAAGCCATCTTTCTGTCTGGCTCTCCTCTTCAATAAACTGCAACCTTCTTTCTAAAGCAGTCTCCATGTTGTTTATTCCCGGCTTGGACTGAACCATGATGAAGACTTTTCCTTCAACAATTCCCAATCAGAAACTGTCAGTATTGTATTTTTCTTCTATGTCGGTCAAGTTTGTATTCTGGGATTATACCTAGTTATAATTTTAAACAATTGATTTCATTTAACATTTTCTCAGTCTTAAGCAGTGAAAGAGGATGGGAATGCTCTAGAATTTGTAGATAGAACCTCAGAATGTGAATCCAGTTTTTTGATGGGCATCTGCATTCTTCCAGAACATTAATTCCATCTCTTATCCAGAATGTAAATTCTAGGGTCTTCATGCAATTGCTGAGTGACCTTTTTAAGACAGGTGACATGGCTCTTTCTCTTTGTTGCCACTAAACTGCTGACAGAGCCAGCCTAAGTTCCCTGCTGTGCTTTTTTTCTGGCATTGGCAGGATTCATTCACTCCCTTTTCCCAGAGTATCCACACAATGCCTTTGTTATAATAATCCCCCTCTGTCTTTTCATTTCTATCAAAGAACAGAAAGTACAGCTTTTTTCATTAGAACAAGAGCATGATCTCCACTGATACAAATATGCATTGTACTCCAGTACTCTTTTTTTTTCAGTTGAAGTTATGATATATTCAAAAAGTAAATCCATCACAGCTTAGAATAATAACTACCCAGCAGGGCACTTCTATGATCCAAAATAAATATTTTATTTGTTCTTTAATTCACAGGAAACATGGTTTCCCTCATTTTCTTTTTAAAAAGTGAGAACTAAAAGTCCACAATTATATAATGTAAATATCTGAGATTTCTTTTATAATTGAGCATATTCCTAAAGGACGCTATATCCTCAGGTGTCTTAAAACACAAATATTTTTAATTAGCATGTTTGCAACATTCAATGACTTGATGCTCACAGAGAATTGTTCATTTTTTGGACTTTTAAGAAGTGTCTGTTCCTCTCTCAAATAGCTAAAATCAACATCTCATGATATCGCATGTAAATATTTAGATACCTCACACAGTGTGAATAACTGCAACCCCCTTTCTTTTCAAGCTTGCATTCTATACCTCCATTCCTAGTACAGGTGAATAGATACTTATGAGACTTTCAAAAAAATTGAGTGCCTGATAAATGACCTGTGTGATAAATGATCTATGTTGTCCTGAAATCATAATTATATAAGTTGGTTGTATATGTTCCTACCCTGAACACAATATTTACAGGTTATTTCAAACTACTTTGTGGAATTTTTTTATATCCCAAAGTGCCATTATGCTTTCTTCATTAATATGTTAGCCCAGAGATGATGATATTGATACAAAGACATGCACACATATGTCTTGGAAATAAAAAGTGCTGACTTCTGGGGGAGACATGGTGCATTGAAGACATCTTTGCAGAAAGAGCACAGCAAAGACCAAAGAACTGATGTACTCTTCAGAACTTCTGAGGACAAGGAGCGGAGAGGAGATTGTCCACCTGTGCTCCAGATGGCTGCTCCTCTCTAGGAGATCACAAGACAGCATTTGGTGGGTTTGAGTGCTGGGAGATGAAGGGATTAGCCATCTTGTTTCCCACCATGGTGGAACCTTTTAAAGTTTGCAAGCCTCATTTTCAGAAATTGCTTATTAATCATCTTAAAGCTATTATTGTTCTCTGGAATGACAAGTTTGAAAAGTCACTGGGTGAGTTTAATTATAAGCTTAGGAACAAAGAATTTAAAATCAACCACAAAACGTTAAATAACATTTTCAGCTTATAAATAAAGTTAAATTTGGAGTACTGACTTTTTCTATAAGATTTTGGAATTAACTATAAAAAATAGTTTCTCATGGGAACCAGACTTATTTTTGCTATCAGGCTCATAATATAGACTGTGTTAGAGGGGACTAAAGATTTTAAATAGAAGGAAAAAAAATACAAGCCAGTACAAAAGGACACAAAATATAATAACCTTAAATAACCTTTAATGAATATTAAAGGAGATCTTTGAAAAATGGAGCCAGAAATCAGCAGCTGCTACAGCATCAACAGTCTCAGTTATAATGTGACTCTATGTGATAGTATAAAGAATTGAAAAGAAATCAAATTCTGTACTAACATTTGAGTGAATTAAAGATTAATATTGGTTTACCTAATCAAGATTAAAATAAGTCTTTAAGAAAATGTTCTGGCAATAACAGTAACTGATAGCAGTATTGTAAAACCTGATTGGGCTATCATAACACTGAACATCTTCTTCTTGTTGTTGTTCTGTTGTTGGCCTAGTCTGGCATATTAGACAACGAATCTAGTAAGTAAGTTTATATTATATCGATTACAATTTTAGCTAAGTGCTTCTGTGTTTTGTAATTTTTTTATTCTACTTTGATGAAATTTATGTCTCAGTCAAGGCAATTAGGTTCTATTTGAAACAACAAAGAGCTTCTTAAAAGTACAACAATAGAATACATTAGAAAAAAGATGTGGCAAATCTATTCAATTTTATAACATTGTTATAAAACATTGTTACAAATTAATACAGTTAAATTAAATATAGTTGTAAACTCCCATGAGAATGATACATTGCAAACCAAGATAGAATCCTGTATAAAATAATTTATCTTACTATTTATTAATTCACTAGACCAGGGCTTTTCAATCTTTTTACCCATTGTACCACTTTTAGGATATGGCAACATCCGAGTTCCACCAGTCGCCTAGCAAGGTGTCAAAAACGTGACGACCAAAAAAAGGAAAAAAGTGATGAAGTACAGGTAGTCCTCGACTTACAACAGTTCGCTTAGTGACTGTTTGAAGTTACAATGGCACTGAAAAAAGTGCCCCCCAAGCCACAGCCGAGCAAGACACCTGCCTGCCTGCCTGGCGGTGCTCTTCCTCCTATCCGAGGTTTTCATTGTTGTGAGCATTTCTGTTGAGGATTGGCAGCAGGGGTGTGTGTGGGGGGTGTGTTGGTTTTTATTCCCCCCCCATCTGCTGGGTGGTTGCCTCAGGTTTTGGTCACTTCACATGACCCTGGGACACTGCGACCGTCATAAATATGAATCAGTTGCCAAGCATCTGAATGTGAATCACCCACATTCCAGCTGATTGGTGCTTCTTCTGGGCTCAACAGAAGCACCAGGATCAGCGCTGAGCTCCAGCTGGAGCCTGGTGCTGATCCTGGTGCTTCTGTTGAGCCCTGACAGCCCTGAAGAAGCGCTGATACTGGCACTTCCGCTGAGCCCTGACAGCCCTGCAGCTCCAGCTGTCTCTCGCTCAGGCTTGTGCAGTGCTGCCACCTGTTCAGCTCATTCCCCTCCCCCACTACCACTTTTCTAGAATGGTCACGTACCACCTGCCAGGTGCCAATGTACCACAGGTGGTACCCGTGTCACTGGTTGAAAAGCCCCGCAGTAGACAACCTGTGCCCCTTTAGGTCATCCCTTTAGAGACCTAAACAGAGAAACAAAATGATCACAGATGTGCAAAAGAACAGGAGGAGCAAGAGCAACTTCTGACTTCCTGTCAATTTCTCCAGTGAGTTTCCTTAGCAGAAGCTGGCAGGAAACACCAGAAATCTTTCTCCCTCCCTGCCCTTTCTCTCCTCTTTTCAGCAGGCAGATAAGTGGCTGCTGCTGGTTGGGGGAGGGAGCAAGGGGTTGCAAGATTGGCTGACAAACTGTCACAGAATGTTGAAGATAAGGATGAAGTTACTATAGCAGCAGCTAATAGCACTGAAACAGCCACAACTTACCCAAATTGTGTAACCTCTGAACTCATGGGTCACTAATTATGGGCATAATCTGTAAATTAGCTCATTTGAGGGATCTTGGTTCAAAAATTGGTGCCCAGTGATGCACCATTTTGCCTAGTTAAAGGTCATGACAAGGCTTTTAATAGTATATGTGTCAAGCTTCGAAGAAAACGTATGCTGCTTCAGCCATTGCTGTTTCTTGCCTTGCCTACAGACCCCGGGGAGAGGAGAGAAGAATAGAATGTGGATTGTAGGTGTTGAACTGCTAAGCCTGAGAATCACAATCATTCAAGATTTGTTTACTGAGAACCGAAGACTTTCTCTCATAATAATTGTCTGAAGCTTAATTGGGCAATGTGACCTGCACTGTCAGGGGGGATGGGAGTTTCTATACTTTTAATATATTGATTTGGTGCCAATTAGCCAGAGCTGCTTTTCTATTCATCTGTGCCAAAATGGTGTGCTCAATAAAGTTTTGCATTAGAGATTTGAAAGTCTCAGCTATGCTTATTTCATTGGGATCATCAGTTGGAACCTTGACAATGTAGATATCTTAATTAATCACAAGGAAATGGGCTGGAGAATAAAAATAAAATGTCACAGCAAACGAGTAGGAGCTCAGCAACTTTATGTTTAATGGAATCTGGGTGACTTGGGGGAGAAATTTGAGATGCCAGTCCCAAAGGCATCTATTATGACTACACCAAAAGGATTAAACATGGGTCATTGTTATGATATGATACAAAGCTCCCCTCATTTGGACTTGCAGAACGTTCAAGCCCATGAACGACAAATTTCTGTCACAACGCACATTACCATCATTTGTACCCTTCTCCCTCCAACTTACTCATGGACATCCAACACCTTATTTACATGGTAATTTATCATTTTAGGAGATCCTATCCTCGGCAATGCCATATTCCTCATAAAATGCATCTTAGTCAATTAAAGTACATGCCGATTACTGCGCTGAAAAAATATTTCAAAGGCACAGCATTTGGCAATGAAAACTGTTTTCAGACATCTTGTATATGCTAATCTGGTATTTTTTGGGCAACATTCATAGAAAATTATAAAGTTCCCTTCAAATTTTTTTGTAACACAGTATCTAATATTGGTTACTTCAGCTTGGTATTTTTGATTGCCAATCCAAAAAGCATTCTTTAATTCTTCTTTTAAGTTTTCTATACAGATCTTGAATTCACACTGTTGGAAGGGCTCATTTCTCCAGCTGGGAGAATGAACAAAAATGCCACTGAGGTGAAATAGAGATTTGAAGCCATCTTCTGGAAAGGAAGTCCCTTTATTCAAGTTCAGAAGTGAAGTGACACAGCAATCAGTTTTGGGACAGCTGACAAAGTTGTCTGGAGAGTAGTTGGGTTTTTATATGGTTTGGGGGCTTTGTGATTGAGATGCCCAGGTTAGTTGCAAAATGCACTTTCATCTGTACAAGAGTATGTCTTTTAATATTCTGATTGTTGTTGCCTGACTCCCATTGTGACTGAGAGGTCATGCCATGTCCTTGGAGCTAGGTGGGGAAATGTAGATTTTAGATGTCTTTGTCTCTCTGCTTTTAATTTGATCAGTTCCAGGTCTCTGTGGAGGCTGTAGCTGAAGGTGTTTTGTTTATGAATGGAATAGTTTGTCTTGATGAATGGAAACTAAATATCCATTCACAGGGGTGGCTGCTTGAGTGTTTTACTTCAGGGAAGCCTTTTCTCTTCTTTTTTTTTGCTAATATGCGGGCTTTCTTATATTAAAAGGGGGGATTCTCCCTACAATACCCTAAGAGACTGTTGAATAACATAGCTTCCAATACTTCACTGTGGTCTGTAACAGTGATTCTCAATCGTTTTGGTTTCAGGAACACTCTACATTTATTATAGCTATCAATATTTATTATGTGAGAAATTTAAATTGAAAAATTTTGAAGTATTTATTTATTTATTTGACTTTGCGGATCACACTTTGAGAATTGCTGATCTATAACAATGTTATAGTAAGACCATTGATGTATACTAGAAGACTGGCTAGGTACAGAAACCCAGTATGAAGAAGCCAATTTCCACACAGGGATCCAGGAAAGACAAAACTCTTATTTCTGTCCAGAAGCCTTGGGGCTTCGCACTCAAGGAGTGCATTAGAAATCCAGCTCAGTTATTTGCATAGAATGTAACACAGGAAACAAAAAGGAATTGCGGATTCATACCAAATTACATGACAGTGACATATGTGCCTAAAGCAAAGCTATCCCATGTTTATTAGTCTCGCTTCATTACCATGACCTGTCATGACCACTGGAAGGAATGGAACCATCAAAATAAAAATAGACAGTGAAGAGATAGAATGAGATAATTCTGAGGATCACAGATCGCTCAAAGCAGTCAATGCAGTCCAGAAATAAAACCATGGGATTGCACTGGGTCGCACAGCAATGATAAATACAAGCCGAATATGGAAAAGCCAGGACATCAGCCTGGCAAATCTATTCTGTGCTGGACCAGTATATGTTCAGTTGCTCTATTTTATATCTAGTTTAGGAATTAAGAACTGTGTTAGTGTATTCAGCATTTATAGGGTTAATACTAGAAGCATTGTATGTAAGAACATGTAGCATTTACAGGGTTAAACGTTATTTCCTCAAGAGATGCCTTATGGGAATTGTAGTCTCACTGTTTGGTGAATACCACGCTTATCTAGTTAAGTGGGTGGAGTTTAAAGTTTTATAGCAGGACTTCCTCCCTTTGTCTTTGTTCTACATCTCTACACGAATGCATGCAAGGATGCTTCTTCGCTCCAAAACAATATGGGGTAAATTTACCTTCAATCTTTTACACTGTCAGGATGGACAGATGTGCCATGTTGGAGGATCTTATCAGCAAATGTAAGTCTGCCTAGGATGCCTGACCAATAAAGTCTGGTAACACCATTCTGCAGAGTTTATGCTATTTGGATCATTAATTACAAAGCAATTTAATTTGTGTTCCACCATAGTAAAAGATTGAAGTTAGTGGATTTATTCCAGTGCGACAGTAAAAGGAAGATTTAATTCGCCATTCTACAGCTGGCTATGGCAAGAAGCAAATTTGTACCTCTGTGAGTGTAACTCTATGAACTGCTGTTTCTCCTCATCTTCCTGTTCAGAGATGAGCTACTAATTCTCTCCTTGAGTACACTCCAGCCACACACACCCTCCATTTCTCTTTCCTTTCAAACGGAGAATGGCTTGCTTACAGAACTAGCTTTGTCTTGCATGATACTCACTGCCTTGCTTGCCACTATTTCTAGCCAGCTTTAAGTGATTTGGAGAGGCTTTGAAATGCAAATGAGTTTCTGCTTGCTCAGAGAGATCTGCTTTGAATGTTTACAAGTGTTTCTAATTGCAAAGACAGGCTGTTTGTTTGCAATCTCCAAGCCTTTGTGAAATCAAATGCAGGACCATCTCCAAAGGGAAACTGCTTTTCCCCCCAAATTTGACTGGGAAGTTCAGAGATATCATCCTCTGTTGCAAACCCAATTTGTGTTTAAAGCTGAATTTTACTCAAAAGGAGAAAGGTGTGTTACTTTGCTAAAGCCCTTTGTTTAAAAGACTGCTGAGAGTGGGCAGCCATAAAAGGCAAGAAAAGAGCAAGAAAACCATAAATTACCATGGTGACCAAGCCCCTGGTTTGCTGCTGAGCGAAAGAGGCCCCTACCCTTGGAATGCAGAGGGTGAACAGCAAGTTTGGATTTATGTTGAAGCAGACAGCAACCCCTGGTGGCCAAACTAAAACTTTTATACTGTCTGCAAAGGCCAGTGTTTAATTTAAACTGCTTGTGAAGCCTATATAGACAGAGAGAGAGACATTGATTCACACTTATGACAAGGCATGAAAGCATCCTTCTATGGAAATAAGACCTGATTTAGCTAACAATCCTAAAATACATGTTTTAAATCTCCAGAAGGGAGATTATTCAGCAAGCCTATCCCAAGCATAGGCAATGCAACAGCGGCCTCTAGTGGCAACCTACTAACAACAAGCCTACATTTAAGTTACCTGCAACTAAAGCCTAATGCAAAGCAACCTACCCAGTCCCGCTAGTTCTAAACAAGGGAACAAGGAGCAAATTAACCTTTGTTAAAGGCACAGTTAGCCTACAGTTGAGACTCTTAACATGGATAGGCAGTTCCTTAGGAGTTCCAGACTGGCTTACAACTTGTGGTCCTAAGAAGAAAAAAAAATTGGCTGACCTTGTGTCCAAGTGAAGGCTAGGGGCAATAACAGGCTTGCATTTGCTCATGCAGAACAGTGCACCCCCCAGTGCAGCCATTGTTCCTGAGCCTCCAGAGCAGAGAGCTTCGCTGCCCAAGCTGCCCAAGCAACAATCAAAGCCAAAGTGGCCAATGCAGCTCTTCGCGTGACAGAAGCAGAGCAACTGGAAAGGGATGAATTAGCCAAGCTGGAAGAAGAAGCTGTGCAGATGGAGGCCAGACGAGAGGTGGAAGCAATGCAGATGGAGGCCAGATGAAAAACTGAAGCTGCTCAGATGGAGGCCAGACAAAAGCGAGTCCAGGCCAAGCTTGACCTTTTTCAGTACCAGCGGAAAGCAAGAACAGAAACCTTTCAGAAGGTACTTCAGGGGGCCGCCTTCACACCCAGTTCTAGAAAACCAGAAGTTGTAAACCCACATGAACGTGCGCAGGTCTACATTGATGACCACAGCGCAATCTGATATGAGCAAGCAGGAGCGCCGCAGTTGTCCACAAGTCCTATGAGACCAAGTGGACAGGAAGGAAAATCTCCATGACCAGATGTACCAATCAGCCAGAGAGCCGACATTGCACCATCTGGTTCACGAGACCTTCCCACTGGAGCTACACAACCGGCTCCAATGAACCAAACCACAGATGGTAACTGGACAGGTCCATCTGCAATGGTGATGACTCCACAGCAGGAAAAGCAGCTGCTGCTGGACGAGATTGCCAGGGCTCAGGCCAGGCTAGAGTTTCTACTGCATCAACGGGAAACAGCATCCCAAGGCGCCGCCTACATGCCCAACCATGGAGGAGAATCTCAGCCACCAGATGTGCCTACTGGCCAAGGAGACGGCAACACACCACCTGTACAACGAGATTCCCCCCAACAAGTGAAAACACAAGAGGTCAGACCTCCTCAACTTAATGTAAAGGCAGAGGAATTCAGGCCAAACCCTCAAGGCCCTTCATGTGAGCCATGGGAAGTTACGCTCAACAAGAAGAATTTTGAAGAAAACTGCCAGCCATCTGTGCCACATTCTCTTGCTCTTGAGAGCAATGCTTGTGGGGATCAACGAGAAGGCACTGATCGTGCCCCTGATGACCTCAACACCATACCAGCCCAGCCTGATGGCAAATCCCACGCAGCAACAATGGGTCCTCCAACATGCTGGATAAGAAGGTTGGATTTAGAAGAGTACAAGGTCTGCTTTGAATGCTGTGAGTCTACGGATCACACGGCCAAAGCTTGCACAGCTAAGGGGAAGTGTCACCCAATCAAGGATGACAAATCCTCAGGAGCCCTACATCCAGATTCTGAGCAGCTACAACAAGCAACTTCTACTCCTCCTTAAACCATGGAGCCCCAGCATGGCTCCAAAGAGCGCCCAGAGATGTTCACCAAGGTCAACTGCATGCCAGTAGGTAGTGACTCGCCATTACCAAGTGCACCCCCAAGCACAGAAATGCCTTTCACAATGTGCACTGTGCGACAGAGCACAGCGGGGAGGAAAGATGCTGAATTCCGCATCCAATCATTAGATGGGAGCTCACAGAACCTACCATCACCATTGCCAGTCACTGAATTCCTCATCCAGTTATTAGATGGGAGTCCACAGTTCGTACCGTCGCCATTATCAAAATGGGAGACCTCACAAGATGATTGCAGTCAAATTTCAACACCAGAGGTAAAGAGTACCACACCTCACCTGAAGCACATGGATGATCACCTTCCTGATCACCTAAATCCTGAGGCTGAAATCTTACCTCTGTTGAGAGTAGATGCCCCTGACACCTTTGCCTTCCACAGGATGGTCAGAGGCCCAACAAGTTCCCCAATTGCCTTTGGGATAGAACCTGGATGGTTCATCCCAGGAACAGTAAGTGTTGACCAGCTGCAAACTCCAACCCAGGTGAAGTTCTCAATGACCTCCATTCTCAGTAATGGGAGAGCATCCCACGTCTTCACCTTTAGAACCCCGGCAAAAGACAACGCTTTCACAAGAAGAGGAGTCCTGTCTACAGTAAACAGCTTGTACGTTTTGCTGCAACAGCCCAAGGAAAGCTTCTTCTGCGCTCACTCTTCCAACATGTCTCGGACTGGGACAAGCCGCTCCCACCAGAACAGAAGCTAGACTGGGATGTGGCATGGATCTCTAAGTTGTCTCAAAAGTGCCCATGTATAGAGCATGCATGTTCCCTTCTCACATGCCATCACAACAAACAAAGAGCTGCACGTGTTCTCAGGCGCTGCAAAGAAGGCAATAGCAGCTGTAGGATACAACAAAGTCTACAGCGGGGAGAGCTGCAACGTCAGTTTTGTCATTGGAAAGGTGAAACTAGCACCACCACAAGGTCACACCATGCCCAGATAGAACTCCATGGCACTGTTTTAGACATAGAAACAGCAGACCTGATAACTAGAGCAATGAACCTTGAGTTTCAATCCATTACCTTCTACACAAACAGCAAGGTGGTGCTGTACTGCATCTACAACCAAAGCAGACACTTCTACGTCTATGTAAACAATAGAGTAGAAAAGGTTAAAAAATCTCCAAGCTCTGAGCAGTGGCAACATGTGCCAACAGATCAGAATGTGACCCAGCCAAGTGGTTCATATTATAGTTGGCAGACTCAGTATGGCTGAAGAGTCCTGAGTTTTCGGCTCATTCAGACAGCCTGATGTCACCGAGACCAGAACACTACGCGCTTCTGGATCCAGGTCAAGACGCCAATGTTCAGCTTCAGGCACTGGTCAAGGAAACAGAGAAACCGCCCATTAGCCATTTCCTAGAACCAGCCCACCTTAAACGCTCCTACAAATGGAGACCCTGTTACATTTGGCATAGCAGTAATTGTTTTGTTCACTTGTCTTAGTATTCCAGGAACTAACTTTGCAGGAACCTGCAAGGTCTTGCAGATTGATGAAGGCATTTGTCATGACTCAGTAATTGACAAATACCTAAAGGCCCAAAATTGTCTTTGGACATTCAATCATCCCCATGCATTTCATACGGGGGGAACATGGGAGCGCATGATTGGCATAGCCATCAAAACCCTGGACTCTATATTGACTAAGATACCCACACTGATGCATGAGGTCCTTGCTACCCTCATGGCAGAAATAGCAGCTATCATCAACGCTCATCCTTTGGTTCCAGTTCCTTCTGTTCCTGAAGATCCTTCGGTTCCAGTTTCTTCTGTTCCTGAAGATCCTTCGGTTCCAGTTCCTTCTGTTCCTGAAGATCCTTCGGTTCCAGTTCCTTCTGTTCCTGAAGATCCTTCGGTTCCAGTTTCTTCTGTTCCTGAAGATCCTTCGGTTCCAGTTCCTTCTGTTCCTGAAGATCCTTCGGTTCCAGTTCCTTCTGTTCCTGAAGATCCTTCGGTTCCAGTTCCTTCTGTTCCTGAAGATCCTTCGGTTCCAGTTCCTTCTGTTCCTGAAGATCCTTCGGTTCCAGTTCCTTCTGTTCCTGAAGATCCTTCGGTTCCAGTTCCTTCTGTTCCTGAAGATCCTTCGGTTCCAGTTCCTTCTGTTCCTGAAGATCCTTCGGTTCCAGTTCCTTCTGTTCCTGAAGATCCTTCGGTTCCAGTTCCTTCTGTTCCTGAAGATCCTTCGGTTCCAGTTCCTTCTGTTCCTGAAGATCCTTCGGTTCCAGTTCCTTCTGTTCCTGAAGATCCTTCGGTTCCAGTTCCTTCTGTTCCTGAAGATCCTTCGGTTCCAGTTCCTTCTGTTCCTGAAGATCCTTCGGTTCCAGTTCCTTCTGTTCCTGAAGATCCTTCGGTTCCAGTTCCTTCTGTTCCTGAAGATCCTTCGGTTCCAGTTCCTTCTGTTCCTGAAGATCCTTCGGTTCCAGTTCCTTCTGTTCCTGAAGATCCTTCGGTTCCAGTTCCTTCTGTTCCTGAAGATCCTTCGGTTCCAGTTCCTTCTGTTCCTGAAGATCCTTCGGTTCCAGTTCCTTCTGTTCCTGAAGATCCTTCGGTTCCAGTTCCTTCTGTTCCTGAAGATCCTTCGGTTCCAGTTCCTTCTGTTCCTGAAGATCCTTCGGTTCCAGTTCCTTCTGTTCCTGAATATCCTTCGGTTCCAGTTCCTTCTGTTCCTGAAGATCCTTTGGTTCCAGTTCCTTCTGTTCCTGAAGATCCTTTGGTTCCAGTTTCTTCTGTTCCTGAAGATCCTTCTGTTCCAGTTCCTTCTGTTCCTGAGAATCTTTTGTTTCCAGTTTCTTCTGTTCCTGAGAACCCTTCAGTTCCAGAAGGAGACCTTGTCTTGCTGAAAGACAAGGATGCCCATCAGAGCTCTTGGCCAATGGGACTTGTGTACCAGGTCATACCCAGCTCTGATGGACTAGTTCACTAAGTCGAAGTCCAGACCATGAAGCCACAAGAGTCGGGTCGTGACTTGCATTAAACGGCTTTACATCAGACCGATCACCGTACTGGTCCTGTTGCTGAAGAAGACCGAACTTGAAGATTGAACCTTGAACTATGCATATTGTGTCTACCTCACGATTGCATTGTTTGATGTAACTCTTTCCTTATCTCAGTTATACTTATGCATGTTTGTGTTTACCTTAAAGTTATGCATGTTTTGATACCATGTTTTTTATTCTAGTTAATATCAGTTAACAGTCAATATTGCATGCTTGATGTTATGTTTTTTGCTTATTCTAGTTAGTTATAGTGGAAATTTATATTTCCAAGCGGGGAGTGTGCTGGACCAGTATATGTTCAGTTGCTCTATTTTATATCTAGTTTAGGAATTAAGAACTGTGAGTAGTATAAGTACATACAAACTTTTAATGGATCTTATCAGTAGTTTTGATCAGTGACGTCATCAAAGTAAACAAAGCCACGTGCTGATTACGTCACCAGGCCATGCCCATAAATGGAAGTGACGTTCGCACCCCTCCTCCCCGGAAGTGACGTGCATAATCCACACCCCACCCCTCATGGTACAGGACTCACAAGGCCATAACCCTAGCCGGATATGACGTGTCTGCCCAACCCCATCAAAATAAGCATGGGTAACCCTAGCAGATAAGGTGTGATATAAGGTGATAGCCCTATTTCCAGATGGTGCTTGCCAAACCTAATCCCATCAACAAACATGTGGCGGTCAAGCTTCTGTGTACTTGATTACATTAGCCCTAGACTAATTCCATGGACGTGCAAATCCAAAAGAAACACAGAGACCTGTGTTTTTGGGAAACAAAACCCTGCTTTTGGGGGGGTGATAATTAAAAAAAGCTTTTTATTTCTAATCATTCTAGCCTAATGATGCTTTTAATTTTTGTGGAGTTTTAAAAATCAATACCTCAAAAGCTGGGGGTGGGGGGGAAAAAGGATCACCTAAAAGGCTTCCAGGGTTTGCATTTAAACCAGGCAATTTTAAAAACATTTTCCCTGAATGTAGGGGGAAAAAACCACAGCCCTTTTAAAGCCCACAGCTGGTTTTTTACCTTTGTAAAAATCTAAAGACTTATATTTTGGCATTTGCAACTCCCTCGAATTCACATGTACGCGTAACCGTTCATAGCAGAGATTTAATAAAATTTATTCTAACCTTACAGCAAAAGCGAAGCGTTTCTGAATGGCCAGAACAGATTGATGTATTAGGTATGTGTATTGTGGGCATGTCTGGACATGACCTGTAAGCTCGTGCTATAGAGCATGCGCGTGGCCACAGACAACTCGGAAACTTTAAAGCGTAGATCTATTTTAACAGCGTCATGGGAACTTGTGAAGGAAATAATAAAAAGGGTGTAGAACCTGCTGCATCTTGGTTGGCGACACAATCTCTTTGGAAAGATTTCCATAAGATGAGCTGTGATGTTCGTGATGAAACCCCGGACTACTCCTGGTCTACCTTGTCTGAATGTCGCTTGCCCTGTTGTAACGTGCGGGAGATGGCGTGTCGTGAAGATGAGGCCATACCGCGTAAGTAAAAACCTGTTATGTGTTCAAATGTGTAAAGCGCAATAACCCCACCGTTAACAATGTGATTGCTAATGGCTAAATACATTTTCCAGGTTCTGTTCCGGGGTATAGCTATAATGCCGGCGCCTCCTTAATAACAAACATCTCAAGTGATGAAGAGGATGCAGAGGTCGATCTAGGTAAATGAATTGTCTTTTTACTATGCATGCTGCCGTTAATATTATATAATAAAAGGAGAGTTAAAGAGGGTTTTACTAATGGATTATTTTTGCGTTTTTAAACAGGTGGGTACCCCGGATATTACCTAGCCCCGTCTCTGTCTGATTGTCCATGCTGTCTACAGATTGATCTCAAAAGAGATACTCCAAATGACTGCTATATAGAATGTGATTGTGGCGCATCGAATTGTATATTTACAATGCCTACAGAGAATGAAGATACTGATGATACAGATGACCCCGGTAATGATAGTAATGATGAAGGATATTATTCTGTAAATGAACGTGATGATAATTGCGTCTAAATTACAAATAAAAGGTTTGTGCTAAAGCGCAGTGTGTTTATTGTAAGGTTTGAACGGTGCAGAATGAAGTGTGAAAATGTACTAAAGGAACTGTATTATACGCCGGAAGGTCCAGGTAGCTATGGTGGAGTAAAATCCCTATTTGAGGCTGGGAGGAAACGCTTTAAAAACTTAACCTTGAGGCAAGTCAAGACATGGCTTTCCGGTCAAGAAGCTTATACCCTGCATAAGCCTGCAAGAATAAAATTCTCCAGGAACGCTACAATAGTTTCCTGCATAGATTGCCAATGGCAGGCTGACCTTGTGGATTTATCAGGATTTGCCTCTGAAAACAGCGGCACAAAATTTATTTTAACGGTAATCGATGTACTTTCCAAATATGCTTGGGCAGTCTGTTTAACCGATAAGTCTGGACGAGGGGTTGCCGGTGCTTTCCAAAGTATATTCCAGTCAGGAAGGGCGCCCAGAAAGCTGCAGTCAGATGCCGGGAAAGAGTTTTTAAACAAGCCTGTAAAGAAGCTTTTTGAACGCTATGGCATACATCACTTTGTCACACATAGTGAAACTAAAGCAGCGGTTATAGAGAGGTTTAATAGAACTCTGAAAAACAAGCTGTGGAGATTTTTCACAGCTAAAAATACGCACAGGTATGTGGATGTATTACCAGCCCTCATGCGGAGTTACAATAGCGCTTACCATCGCAGTATCCGGACAGCCCCCAACATGGTGAAACACTCTAATGAAAAAGATGTGTGGATGCGTCTATATGGGAATATTTTAAAATCGGACAGAAAGGCAGAAAACTTTAATGTGGGGGATCACGTTAGGATATCCAGGCTAAAGGGGAAGTTTGAAAAGGGGTATCAGCAAACCTTTACAGATGAAATATTTATCGTCAAAGAAAGGGTTAGGCGGAGAGAAAGGGATGTATATAGATTAATGGATTATGCAGAAGAGCCGGTACAAGGGTCTTTTTACCCAGAAGAGCTGCAAAAAATTCCTAGTGATCAAGAACGCGTCTACAGAATTGAAAAAATATTATGGAAAAGAGGGAGGGGTAAACAAAGAGAATTCCTGGTTAAATGGCAGGGGTGGCCAGAAAAGTTCAACAGTTGGATTAAGGAGTCTGAAGTACAACATCTTTGATATGGAGGAGTTTTACATCACCCTACCCAGCAATGCATCAGCAGCAATTTTCCCCCAAAACAAAAATTCTAATTTTACCATACAATTAGCAAGAGCGCTGGATCTTCCAGGAGCGTGGGAAGTAGCGCTAGCAGAGATACAGTATCCGCATAGTTGGTACACATTAACTTCACCTGGATATTTTGAAATTGCTAACGAGAGAAAGAGATGGCATTTTTCTTTGAGAAGCGGGTACTATAACAGCATCCGTCACCTGTTAGAAAATATGAACAAGCTTATATCAAACGCCAAGGATGGACCTAAGACAACCCTACATTATGATTCGGTGGGACGAAAAATTAATCTTAAAGGAGACGAACCGCACACCATTCTAGTTAGCGGAGATCTCGGACATTTGTTAGGGATGTTCCCTGGATTCAGTACATTATATGTTTACACAGACATTGTAGAGCTCCAGATAGTGGGTGACTTCTATGTGCCGTTACTGCGCTGTGTGCCTGTGCGAGGGCAAGACAATGATGTCATCACAATTACCTATGACCGCCCGCATTATGTACCGGTCAGCAAACATCACATCGATACCATTACCATAGAAATTAAAACCGATCAGGACAAAAATGTGCATTTTTATCACGGGAAGGTGATTGTCAAGCTTCATTTTAGGCCTCGGAAAAGTGAAGGATGGTTGTAATCAAGGAGCACGGGAACCCTCAAGACTACGTGGCTTACTACAGGGCACAAGCTGGCAGGGGACTTCCAGGCTTTCGAGGAGCCCCCATTATGTACGGGACAGGTTTAGGGGGCCTGTTCCGTGGGCTTTTTCGAAAAGCAATGCCGTTTTTGAGGCGAGGATTAGAAATCATTAAGCCGCATGTGAAATCTGCTGCCAAAAACATTGCCAGAGATGTTGCGGGTCATCTTGTCTCCCGTGTTGTTGAGAGGGGGCAGGATGGATCAGGGATGATCATAACCAAGAAGAATTACGCATTGGGCCCGCCTATTCCGTTTAAAAAGAGAAGACTTGTGAAAAAGACCCGCCATACCAAGAGGAGACGTGCACAGAAGAGGAAGCCCTGTGACAAGGAAGACATATTCTAATACGATATGGCATTTATTCATTCTGCTTCAGAGGAATGTGTTAAATCAGAACTGGATCTTTTTCAACTGGCACCTACACAGACCAGTATTGAAAGCAGTACTTATGTCGAGATCCCACCTTTATCAGCGCTGACACCCAATGCTCCCCTGGAATTTTTTATCACGGGGCATGGTGAACATTACACGGATTTAAACAACACCCTGCTGTATGTGAGTTGCAAGATTGTAAAGGCTGACGGTACGGATATTGATGACGGGGCTAGGGTGGCCCTGACCAACTACCCCATAGCATCACTGTTTAATCAGCTGGATGTTACCTTGGGAGATCGGCTCATTACACAGAGCCATCATTGCTATTCTTACCGGGCCATGATTGAACTGATTCTAAACTTTGGTGGTGATGCGCTGGGTACTCAATTTACAGCTGGCGGTTTTTACAAAGATGACTCGGACCTCATGGAGAGTACTCTACTGACAGCCGCTGGGAACTCCGGTTTCAAAGCGAGAGCAAGACAGACGGCCAGTAGCCGTAAATGGGACCTGCTAGGGCCTCTGCATAGCGATCTGTTTTTTCAAGACAGACTGCTAATTAACGGTGTCGATGTGAAAGTCAAACTCACAAGAAGCAGAAATGAATTTTGCGTGATGAAGGATGGCAACGAGAATTACAAAGTACAACTCTTGGAGGCATCTCTCTTTGTAAAGCGTGTAAAAGTAGCCCCGGGAGTGCGCCTTGGTCATGCAGAAGCTTTGCTCTCCTCCAATGCTAAATACCCCATTGATCGAGTGGGAATGAAGGTTTACAGCATTCCTGCAGGTAGCCTTGTGTGTAATCAGGAAAATCTATTTCTGGGCCAGCTACCTAAACAATTAGTGATTGGGTTTGTGGACAATGCATCTTTTAGTGGGGATTATGAAAGAAATCCGTTCAATTTTCTACACTGCAATGTCAATTTTTGCGCCTTGCATTGTGATGGCGAGCAGATCCCTGCAAAGCCTCTTCAGCCTGATTATGAGCACGGTCTTTTTGTGAGAGAGTACATGCAGATGGTGCAGGCCACAGGCAAAGGCATGAAAGACAGACCGCTGTTAATCAGTAGGGAAGAGTTTAACCGAGGGTATACTTTGTATTGTTTTGACTTGAGTCCTGATCAGGGGTGCTCTGAGCACTATTCTTTGATCAGGAACGGTAACCTCAGAGCCGAAATTAGATTTGCGCAACCCCTCCCCAACACCGTCAACATGATTCTCTATGCAATCTTCGAAAACCTTATTGAAATAAGTCACACAAGGAATGTGCTCTTTGATAATATGTGAGTATGGACACACTGCAACTCCGCCACTTGTTCTCTGGAAATAAAGCCTTTCTAGGGGTCTACCCTTGCGACCTGTTACCCCAGAGACAGATCTCCAAAAGACCTTTTGGATTAATTGTAAATACCCACCCTCACACTCTGCCTGGTGAACACTGGCTGGCCCTCTACTTCCCATCTCCCGGATATGGCGAATTTTTTGATTCTTATGGAAGACCGCCGGATAGCCCTGACTTTCCTGGCTCCATAGCGACGTTTTTAGAGCAGCAAGCTGAGAAGTACACATTTCACCAATGCCAACTGCAGCACCCCAGCGCTGTGACCTGCAGGCAACACTGTGCATTTTTTCTACTGAACCGGACTAAAGGAGTAGACTATGAAAACATTTTAAAGATGTACTCCAATGTTGATATTAAAAATGATCAAATTGTAAAGCTGTTTGTAAAAACTATAAAGGTGGGAAGGGGGCTTGGAACCTGTAACCGTCACCAGTGCATGCAGACATGCCTGCCTTACTGTAAAATAAAGAAAAATACTTAAACGTTTTTACTTGTTTCACTGTGTTTTTATTCATTTTACAAATTGAGCCAGTCACCAAACCTGAACCTACTTCTAGGGTTTAATGTCCAAGGGCTAGAAGGGGCACTGGAAAACAGAGGCTTCTGAGCCCCAAAAGGGGCTGTCATAACAGAGTCGGGGCTAGTAGCAGTTTCATCCTTAACAACCAGAGAATCTTTCAACTTTTCTACTTGCTCTTTAACAGCTGTAGACCCCAACACAGAGGTCGGGACATTCACCTCAGCCATAGCATTCATAAAGTCATCCCAGCCTTTAGGTTTCCGCTTCTCAGTAGGGGCTCGGTGCTGCGAAGCTCCTTTCACCAAGTCTAAAATATTAGTCCCAGGAATAGGGACCCCTTTGTATAAAAAGGTACCGCGATCATCCCAGGTTGAGACGTCCTGATGCTGTTTCATTTTGTTCAGCAAAAGTTCCGCATTTTTCCTGTAACGGGTGCTCACACCGCTTAGGATTTCGTCCATCGCTGTGTCCTGCGGAGATGGCTGTGGTGGCTGCTCTGGTAATGTTGGAAGTGGCCGAGGTTCTTCCGGTGGGTAAATGAGATTCAGTCTGTCCTTTTCAGACTCATTTTGCCTGGTTAGTCTTAGATACCTCTGCAATGCAGAACTGTAGAGCTTAATCTTGTCATCCTCAGACAAATCAGCTATCTGAAGAATGGAACGCATCTCAGCATCCAACCGGTTAGTGGCTGTAGCCCCCATAGTAGGGGGCCTGCCCTGTAGTTGCTCCATCTGATGACGCGATACCAGATACATTTTCTCAGCATGATCCATGGTTTATCCAGCTAACAGGCTAGTCAACAGCGGAATAGCTGCCCCTAGTAAGGGACCAATAAAACCACCCGACTGAAGTATGGCCTGCTTCTTCTTTTTGAGTGAGACCTTTCTATCGCTCAACTTTTTAATGACACCTTTCTTTCTCTTCAGAGACCGGAATTGTGAAGGTTTCAGAGGAAGGTTTCCTTTTAGGGTGTTCAAAGCTATTTCTGCTATAGCCCCCACCAGGTCATTATTAGCATTGCATAAGATGGCTTTTCTCTGTCTTGGTCCGGCCTTTACTAAGATTTTTAAAAGCCCCCAATTTCTACGTACCCTCTCTGACATCTTAAATGAACTAGTGCTAAGTCAGCCGGGCTACTGCTTTTTACACTTCTTTTTCATTGTGTAAACAGCAGGCCAATCAGGTGGAAAGAGACCTGTTCTCAACCTGTAGGATTCTGGAGTGGTGGCTGCCAAATCTACCAAAAGGTACCCGTGTGGTTTGTGAGTGGCATCTTGGAATACTTCTAAAAAATACTTTGTGTTAGTGGGGTACATCTGCCTGGCCAGTGTGACAATTTGCATCTGATCACGGGGGTTGCTGAATAAAACCAAATATTTGGAATTCAGAGCTATTGTTCTCATTTTCTTGCCTTGAAAGAACAGGTTTTGTAGTATGAGAATAATGCTCAGGTTTCTGTGATGAACGTACTGTGTAAATGCCTTCTCTATTTGATCGCTCTCACTGGCCGATGTCATGAGATCATCTATCACAGCTAGAGTAATTTGATTTGGCGGAAACAAATCATCATCTTCAAAAGAAGACGGAAGCCCCTCAATAAACTTAATATAAGGGAATTTATTAAGCAGTTCTTTGTACAGAGGTTGCCAACAGCTATAAAACCATACAATATTTTGAGGCAATTGAGACAACACAACATCACCATGTTCTAACATTTGTTTGATAAAAAAAGATTTGCCAGAATTGGACGGACCGCTTATAATACACGAGAAAGGGTGTACAAATTGTGCAATATTTTCTGCCATCCTTAATAGCCGTAAGGTAGCGTACAGTAATCTTCGCTCTTTAATAACCTTTTATTATACACTACTTTTAGAGTTTTTCGGAGGACCCGCGTTTCAAGGGACCACTGTTTCTTAACCCTAACAATCCCCAACTGTTCTACCATACAATATTTTGAGGCAATTGAGACAACACAACATCACCATGTTCTAACATTTGTTTGATAAAAAAAGATTTGCCAGAATTGGACGGACCGCTTATAATACACGAGAAAGGGTGTACAAATTGTGCAATATTTTCTGCCATCCTTAATAGCCGTAAGGTAGCGTACAGTAATCTTCGCTCTTTAATAACCTTTTATTATACACTACTTTTAGAGTTTTTCGGAGGACCCGCGTTTCAAGGGACCACTGTTTCTTAACCCTAACAATCCCCAACTGTTCTACCCTGATCTCTTTTTTTCTCTCTGCACCAGACAGACAATAATCATCTACCAAATCTTTCAAGCTGTCAAAATTAACCTTTTTGCTGTTACCGCAGTTCAGTGTGATTCCCTTCACCTTTAGCACCGCTTCACCGTTGGACAAAGCATAGGCATACGTTTTGGGGCCAGCCGCAACAAACTCTGTTATCGTAGTGTTTGGAGGAATCTCACTTGTCAGCTGTCCTAAATAATCACCCAAAGGTGGAGTCCACGCCCCCTCTCTACTTACAAAAATGACTGAATCGGTGTCATGATCTATCGCCCAGCCCATCCAGCAGCCTGTATAATTCCAGTCGTGCATACGCTGTTGTAAAGCTGGCAATGAATACGTTAGTACATGAGGCTTTGGTGGGATGGTTCTTGGCAGTTTTCCACGTCACAACGGCTGTCTCGCTATCCACAAACTCACAGGAGGAAACATCATAATAGGGCACAAAAAGGTATTTGAATAATTCTTCAGGGTTTGTCACCACAGATGTTGTCAGGTGATTGGTGCTCTGACCAAACTTGCCCCACAGCGAGTTTAAAAAAAGTTTGGCAATTTGCCTTTTTGCAGGATTTACCTCAATGTGTTCACGGCGTAAGCGGACGCCTTCCATCTTTTCATAATCACGAATATATTGCTCTTTATCCTGTTCTGTTTTGCACCAGTCAGGGTAACCGCTGGCCTCCTGTTTCTGTCTGAGATGTGCGTTAATATAATCTGAAAATAGCCCCTTTGATGTACTTTCAAAATGCCAGATCTCGTTTTGACCAGTACACCCTCATATCAAGAAAAAAATATAATACAACTTTCATGTGATTTGTAAAGCACATTTTATTATAAATTTCATAGCGTTAACAGTTTCTTGTAATCTATTTCTGTTACATTCTGACATATGATCCTCTTCAGAGACAATGGCAATTTGGCTTCAATCTTTGACATTAATGACAGTGGTTCACGCATAAGAGCTATACGATATATAAATTTCTTGACCTCCCCAAGGGAATCCCTGGTAAAATATAAGTTATTCACTTTGTCAGAAATACTGATGATGACCCAGAGAACATGAGGCATAGAAAGTCTAAAGCATAAGCTGCTAATAAGCTCTGTTTCACTGGTTCCATCCGTATGGTCTTCATCTGATTGTAGGCACCCCATTAAACAATGGTGTAATATTTTAATGATACACGCTTTCAGAATCTGAGGCATGCTGGCATTTTGAGATTCCGGCGTTTCTAAAACAGGAAATAAGGTAGAATTAGTCTAGCTGTTTCAACTAATCAAAATACTGTTTTCTTAATTTTTATATTTACTTACCATTTGATGTTTTGCAGAATCTGCAACAACAAGGTTTTATAAATTTGTTGTCTTCCACGACGCCGCGTAGGTCAGGTCCTTTTCTTATTCTACATCTACGCTTGGGAGGTTTGGGGGTCAAATTTACATCAAACAAATCACCATCAATATTTGCCATCTTCAAAAGACTGCTGGAATTAATTTGCTAGCTGTTCAGACCTGCCTGTACAACATCCTCACGCATGCTATGACACGTCCTTGAGCCTTGTGCCTGTCCAGAATCACGGGGAATGACATGTCCAGACATGCCCACAATACACATACCTAATACATCAATCTGTTCTGGCCATTCAGAAACGCTTCGCTTTTGCTGTAAGGTTAGAATAAATTTTATTAAATCTCTGCTATGAACGGTTACGCGTACATATGAATTCGAGGGAGTTGCAAATGCCAAAATATAAGTCTTTAGATTTTTACAAAGGTAAAAAACCAGCTGTGGGCTTTAAAAGGGCTGTGGTTTTTTCCCCCTACATTCAGGGAAAATGTTTTTAAAATTGCCTGGTTTAAATGCAAACCCTGGAAGCCTTTTAGGTGATCCTTTTTCCCCCCCACCCCCAGCTTTTGAGGTATTGATTTTTAAAACTCCACAAAAATTAAAAGCATCATTAAGCTAGAATGATTAGAAATAAAAAGCTTTTTTTAATTATCACCCCCCCAAAAGCAGGGTTTTGTTTCCCAAAAACACAGGTCTCTGTGTTTCTTTTGGATTTGCACGTCCATGGAATTAGTCTAGGGCTAATGTAATCAAGTACACAGAAGCTTGACCGCCACATGTTTGTTGATGGGATTAGGTTTGGCAAGCGCCATCTGGAAATAGGGCTATCACCTTATATCACACCTTATCTGCTAGGGTTACCCATGCTTATTTTGATGGGGTTGGGCAGACACGTCATATCCGGCTAGGGTTATGGCCTTGTGAGTCCTGTACCATGAGGGGTGGGGTGTGGATTATGCACGTCACTTCCGGGGAGGAGGGGTGCGAACGTCACTTCCATTTATGGGCATGGCCTGGTGACGTAATCAGCACGTGGCTTTGTTTACTTTGATGACGTCACTGATCAAAACTACTGATAAGATCCATTAAAAGTTTGTATGTACTTATACTACTACTGTGTTAGTGTTGTTCTGTACCAGCCTGCTACCGGCCCTGCAGAAAAGGCAGGGACAACCCCTTTTACAAGAAGGCAAGAGGCTGGAATTAAGCCTGCCAAATTTATTGATACAAAAACAAACAAGACACGAACCAAGAAACAGGAGCTTTTCAAGCGGTTGCCTTCAGCAAACCAGCCCTCCCACGCATTCCCCTTTTATACTGTTTAGGGCGTGGCTTCTCTCTGCCTCCTTCCAAGGTGCCCCATTGCCTTCCTCTGTTTACTCCTGATTGACTGCCTCCTGCGTCGGGCATCCTTGAACAGGGCCAGCTGTGGGTCATCTTCATCCACGCTGTCAGGCTCACACAGCTGGGTCTCCGTTGTGACCAGGTGGGAGGGGCCTAGCTGAGGGCTCTCATCAGCAAGCTCTTCAACACCCCCTCCTCCTCCTCTGAGTCGTCCGACCCAACTGCCGAACCCACAGGCTGACCCTGAATCACAACAAGTGTATTCAGCATTTATAGGGTTAATACTAGAAGCATTGTATATAAGAACATGTAGCATTTACAGGGTTAAACGTTATTTCCTCAAGAGATGCCTTATGGGAATTGTAGTCTGTTTGGTGAATACCATGCTTACCTAGTTAAGTGGGTGGAGTTTAAAGTTTTATAGCAGGACTTCCTGCCTTTGTGTTTGTTCTACATCTCTACACAAATGCATGCAAGGACACTTCTTCGCTCCAAAACAATATGGGGTAAATTTACCTTCAATCTTTTACACTGTCAGGATGGACAGATGTGCCATGTTGGAGGATCTTATCAGCAAACGTAAGTCTGCCTAGGATGCCTGACCAATAAAGTCTGCTTAACACCATTCTGCAGAGTTTATGCTATTTGGATCATTAATTATAAAGCAATTTAATCCATGTTCCACCATACATTCTATTGTATTCCCTGTAGCTACCTATGGTTGTGAAAGTTGGACTTTAAAGAACCAAGACAGGAAGAAAATTACTCTTTTTAGCTGTGATGCTGGAGAAGGCTCCCATACTAATAAGCAAGTATTTGGCGTGTATAACACCAGACATGTCATTGGAAGGCAAAACCACAAAACTGCATCTCACTTATGCTGCTCATGTCATATGAGGGAATTCACTGGAGAAAGCAACTGTGTTTGGAATAAGGAACTCCTAAGCATTGCTTGGGTGCTAGCCCAAGATGGCGGCCGTGCGGGCGGCCGTGTGAGGTTGAGCTTTGCAGGTCCGAGAAGATAGGCGTCTTAGGAGCCCCTCAGGGCTTTTTCCTTTATGCCCTGGGTTGGGGGAAGGGTGGCAGCGATGAACTTTGCAATTGTCTAGGTTTTTTTTTACCAGCGTTTCGCAGGGCTGCCGGTTTTGTTATCTGCTCAGCTGCTCAGCTGCTCAGCTGGTCGTCGGGAGTTTCCGGCTATGTCGGGCGGTCTTGGCTTCTTCGGCGGCGTTTGGAGTTCCCGGCGGCTGGTGGCGGCGGTGCTGCGGCGGCGGCGGCGGCGACGGAGCTGTTTGCGAGCTGCTTGGCCCGCCTTTTCTATCATTTTCCTTTTAACCGGTCTGCCTCTGCCTTCTGCCTGCTTTTTGCTTGCATCAACGACGCTTTGGGATATCCTAATGGCGGCGGCGGCGGCGACGGCGTTGTTCCCGGGCCATTTGCGGGCCACTTTACCATCGACTATTGTGGTCTGGCCTGCTTTCACCGAACCGTTTGTCCCGCTGCCCCCTGGGCCTTTTTGGCCCGTTTTTCATCGGCGGAGGCGGTGGCTTTCCCCGATTGTTTCCGGCCTTGGTGGCGTTCCGGTGGCTACGGTGGCTACGGTGGCTACGGTGATGGCGGCGGCGGTGTCCATAGCGGCCCAGCGGCAGCGGCTTCGATGATTCAGCGATGGCGTTATGGTCGGTTTGCCGGCCCCCCGGTTGGTTCTGCATATCCCAGATGGGTTGGCACCCCCACTGCTTCTGATGGCCCTGAAGGTTCCTGGGCTAGCCGGTGGATTCCGGTGGAGCCCAGTGGAGCCTTGTGGACTTGGGCCATTTTGAAGGACTTTGGAAGACCGGCGGGGAATTTAATGGACCTGGGGGAGCCAATCTTTGTTGACCACAGTCTGGAAGGCCCCAATAATTATGGAACTGAGGGCCTATGGACTGGTGGTCAGTTACAACCTCTAGGAATGACGGGACAACGGGGGACTTGGCTTTTACCAGAATTGACTATGATGGCTTGTTTTTGTTTTCACAATCGATTGCGCATTGCCCCTTATACCCCAAAGGACAGAGAACTCTGGGTATTAGCCATTGTGAGAGGATGGCCGAATTTACATCTGCTGCCCCTAGAGGTGAGAGCTCTATGGGGCAGGCTATACCCAGTGCGGTTGCTCCAGACTTCCATCCCCCCCGAGAACTGGCTCTGTGGCCGTAGTGAGAGGACGGTGGCAGGCCTGCCCGGGGGGTTTATCCAGCTGAGTGGCATTGGCTGGACGGAGGCCTGGGACTCCCTCTCTGAATAGTCCCTCTCTCCCTCCTTATGGACTATTATCTATGGACTGCCTGCGATCCGGACTGCTATTTATGCCTTCCTTTAAATATTCTTCCACGGACTTGTGCGCCCTCAGGGGTGCTCCCCCCTCCTGGGTGCGACCCGCCTTACCAGCCGATTATAACCTCGAGGAAGGGCCCATTTATTGGGACCCTGAGAGTTGGCTGGGCACGGGTAGGGGCCTTCGACGTAGACCTAATAAGAGGCCCCTGATTATTTTTCTTTCAAAATTTTTTAGGGGGTTAGGGAGGCGGGAGGGTTCTTTTGGTTGTTTGGATAAGGGGGGCTATCCAACTACCGCTGTTCTGGCAAGGGCCGATGGAGATCGCAGGGGGGAGGAGCGGGGGTCGGTCACCTCCGGGGCTCCAGGGCTGGTCGTGGGGCTACCTATTCCCACGACATCAGGGAATGGCAGCAGATGTAGGAGCAGAGGGCCGTATCGATCTCAGGGAAGGCCTCTCCGCTGCTTACAAGCGGTGAGGCACTCCGACCCTCTGGCTCTACCCCAAGGTCCCGGGAGTGAGGGTGTGCAGCCCCCTGAGCTCCGGCTGGTGTATTTGAATGCCAGGTCCGTCTCTAATAAGGCTCCTTTCGTTCGTGATCTGGTCGAGGGTGAGCAGGCGGACCTGGCTTGCATCACGGAGACTTGGTTGGGCCCAGAGGGCGGGATTCCTCTGGTTGACCTTTGCCCACCAGGTTTCCGGGTGCTGCACCGGCCTCGGGCTCAGGGTAGGGGTGGGGGTGTGGCTGTTGTTATGAGGGAGACCTTGTGTCCGCGGGAGGCCACTGTTCCTCAGATAGTCGGGTGTGAGTCTCTCTTTTTGAGATGCGGCCCTGGTGCGCAGTTGGGCTTGCTGCTGGTGTACCTTTCGCCTAGTCACGCAGCAGCAGCCCTGCCTGAGCTGCTCGATGTCCTCTCTGGGCTGGTGGTTGAGTTCCCGAAACTTATAGTTTTGGGGGACTTCAATCTACCATCGCTGGGAGGATCATCTGAGTTGGCTCGGGAGTTCATGGCTTCCATGACGGCCATGGACCTGACGCAAGTAATTTCGGGACCGACTCATGAGGGAGGCCACACCCTTGACCTAGTTTTTTTATCTGGACGGTGGTTAGATGATCTTGGTGGGGGCTCTCCAATTATTATGCCCCTGTCATGGACCGATCATCATCTCCTGCGGCTGGTCTTCCGTTTTGCCACCCCCCGCCGTGGGTGTTTGGAACCAATTAAATGGTACCGCCCCAGACGCTTAATGGATCCCCAGAGGTTCCAGGCAGCGCTGGGGTCCCCACCTGCCTCCCTTGCTCACAGCTCGGCAGATGCCTTAGTGGAAGCCTGGGAAAGGACGGCCACTGAGGCTCTTGACCGAGTTGTACCCCTGCGGCCCCTGACCCGGTGCAGATCCCGTCGAGCTCCATGGTTCTCTGCGGAGCTTCGGGAGATGAAGCGTCGGAGACGGGGCCTAGAGAGCGGTTGGAGGTCCAGCCGATCCGAATCCGACCGATTGCGACTAAGAGCCTACATTAGGTCTTATCTCGCTGCGATAAGGGAGGCGAGGTCTAACCACTTCGCCACCCTTATCGCGTCCGCAGATAATCGCCCGGCCGCCCTGTTTAGGGTGACTCGCTCCCTCCTAAATCAGGAGGTGAGGGAGGATCCCTTGCAGGGTCGTGCCGAGGAGTTTAACCAACATCTGTCGGACAAAATCGCTCGGATTCGGACCGGTCTGGACTCTGACTGGGCAGAGTCTGACGATCAGGACACTGGCGGTCTTGTCGATATCATCTGGGAGGAGTTTGATTCTGTGACTCCGGAGGAAGTGGACAGGATCATGGGGAGGCTGAGCACCACCACGTGTTTATTGGACCCGTGCCCTTCCTGGCTGGTCTATGCAGCCCGGGAGAGGACACGCAGCTGGTTCCAGGCAGTTATATCGGCTTCTCTGAGTGAGGGTTGCTTCCCCGCCGTCTTGAAAGAGGCGGTGGTGAGGCCTCTCCTCAAGAAGCCTGCCTTGGACCCAGCTGTATTAAACAACTTTCGTCCTGTCTCCAACCTTCGCTTTCTTGCGAAGGTTGTTGAGAGTGTGGTGGCGCATCAGCTCCCTCTGGTCCTGGATGAAGCGGATTATCTAGACCCGTACCAATCGGGTTTCAGGCCCGGGCACAGCACGGAGACGGCATTGGTCGCGCTGGTGAATGATCTCTGGAGGGCTCGGGACAGGGGATATTCCTCTGTTCTAGTCCTATTAGACCTCTCGGCGGCTTTCGATACCATCGACCATGGTATCTTGCTGCGGCGTCTCAGGGGATTGGGAGTGGGAGGCACAGTTTTACAGTGGTTCTCCTCCTATCTCCGGGGACGTTCGCAGTCGGTGTTGGCAGGAGGACAGAGGTCGACCGCGAGGTCTCTCATTTGTGGAGTTCCTCAGGGGTCGGTCCTCTCGCCTCTCCTGTTCAACATCTACATGAAACCGCTGGGTGAGATCATTCGTGGCTTTGGAGTTGGGTATCATCAGTACGCTGATGATACCCAACTTTTCCTTTCGACCCCAAACCACCCCAGTGATGCCCTCAACGTGATGTCCCGGTGCCTGGAGGCGGTTCGGGTCTGGATGGGGAGGAACAGACTCCAACTCAACCCCGACAAGACTGAGTGGCTTTGCATACCTTCATCCCGGGTTTATTCGGATGTTCCACCTTTGGCTATGGGGGGTGAACTATTACCCCCCGTAGATAGGGCTCGCAACTTGGGAGTCCTCCTAGATTCACGGCTCACCCTGGAAGACCATATAGGAGCTGTGACTAGGGGGGCCTTCGCCCAGGTTCGCCTGGTGCGCCAGTTGCGGCCCTATCTTAGCCGGGATGATTTGTGCACGGTCACTCATGCGCTCGTGTCCTCTCGTCTAGACTACTGCAACGCTCTCTACATGGGGCTGCCCTTGAGGACCACCCGGAAGCTCCAACTGGTACAGAATGCAGCCGCGAGAGTTGTGTTGGGAGTCTCCCGATACTCCCACGTTACAGCGCTGCTCCGTGAGCTGCATTGGTTGCCAGTTGTCTTCCGGGTGAGATTCAAGGTACTGGTAACAGTGTTTAAAGCCCTTCATGGCATGGGGCCGGAGTACCTTAGGGAACATCTGCTGCCGGCATCAAGCTCCCTGCGCCCTGTGCGTTCCCACAGAGAGGGCCTCCTCAGGGTGCCACCGATCAGAGAATGTCGATTGGTGGTCCCCAGGGGGAGATCCTTCTCTGTGGGCGCTCCGGAGCTGTGGAATCAGCTACCGGTAGAGCTCCGGATGGCGCCCGATCTTCGCTCCTTTCGTCGCGATCTCAAGACGTTTCTGTTTGCTCAAGCTGGCCTAGCCTGATGGGGATTGGTGGGGTTTTTATTCTTGTGTTTTAATTTTAATTTGGTGTATTAGAACTTGATTCCAACTGTTTTAATATGGGCAATTATTTAATCTTGTTTTAACGTTTGTATTTAGTATTTTATTCTGCCCTGTGAACCGCCCTGAGTCCTCAGGGAGAAGGGCGGTATATAAATATTATTAAATTAAATTAAATTAAATTAAACTAAATATCACAACACCTTCCTTAATTACAGTAACAGGTTCATTTGCAAGGTGTCTTAGCTGAGTTTCAAAACGACATCTTGACAGCTGGTCTATATAGGAGACATTTGTGGTCAGCCTATGGAGTGTTTGTGCTTGTCCCCTCTAGCCCTTGCTGGTGGGTATTTTAAAAATGTTACTTCCGGCAGACAGAGGCACACTTAATAATTATGGCTGAAGTGAATCCATAGCTTACAAAATCCTCTAATTATTAATAAGCTAATAAAAATTAAGCAAATTTCCACTTATCCTACAGTGGGGGAAGGGTAGAAAATTCTGATCATTTGCATTCTTTTCATATGCATAATATTACTGGGCACCTGTCCTCACCTAAACTCCAGAGATAACTTAGGGACTACTACAGGTAATCCCCGAGTTACGAGCATTCACTTAACGCTCGTTCAAAGTTACGCGATAAGCACCCTCTACTGTTTATGAGAAGATCCCCAAATTATGAATGTTGCAGCACCACGGCAGTTGTTTGCCCATTCAGAATTACTGAAAAGTTTTACAATACATTTTTTTTAAAAAGACAAAACCCCTCCCAACCCCCTCCCCTCTCCTTCCCTGTTTGGGCAGGGAAAAGGCCACGAGTTAAATTTAAGATTATGCAGGATACGCGTGAGAGAGGTGGTCTTAAAATGCCTAATTTTAAATTATATTATGAAGCTGCTGCTTTGTCTGCGATAAGTGATTGGTTTAATTTAACACAAGGGAGATTACTAAATCTTGAAGGCCATGATTTGTTATTTGGTTGGCATGCATATTTATTGTATGATAAGAAGGTGGATAATGTGTTCAAGGTACATATTTTAAGGCATGCTCTGCTGCGAGTTTGGAAAAAGTATAGACACAAGTTAAATTATAAGATACCTATATGGGCAATACCGAAACACGCAATAGAAAATATAAGTGTTGGGTTTAAACATGATGTGACTACATATAAGGAAATTTTAAGTTTGGAAAGGAATGTATGGCAATTAAAGCCATATAATATTTTAAGAGAAGAAAAGATTGTACATGTACAAACTTGGTTTCAGTATGGGCAATTACAGGCCAGGTGGAAGGAAGACCAGAAAACTGGTTTTTCAACGATTGCCCATTCAGAATTACAACGGCGCTGAAAGAAGTGACTTAAAAGTCCTTACGCTTATGACGGTCACAACATTCCCCACAGTCACATGATCAAAATTTGGGCACTCGGCAACTGGCATATGTTTACAACGGTCATGTGATTACCATCTGCAACCTTTGCAGCCAGCTTCCGACAAGCAAAGTCAAAAGGGAAAGCTGGATTTGCTTAAGAGTGTGTGATTCACTTAACAACTGCAGTGGCTCAGTTAACAACCATGGCAAAAAAGGTTGTCAAATATGGTGTGAGCAATGGAAATTCTGGTCCCAATTGTGGTTGTAAGTCAAGGACCACCTGTAATATTTTCTCCACCAAAGCCAGGCTTTCTTGCAGCATGCTTGGTTGTATTGTGTAAAAAAACAAAAAACAAAAACAAAAACAAGTTAGATAGTTTGCAGCACCTGGGAGAGAGCATTCTTTAAAAATTTCATAGA